>NW_026000119.1:7436607-7528650 GCF_001458135.2 Marmota marmota marmota | reverse complement strand
TAATCTTATCACGAGGATAATGGCTATCTATCTGGCCAGGAAAATCAGCAAAGGCTATCTGCCATGAGCTAGAAGTTTGAAAAAGCCAATTAGTCTGTTGAACAGAAAATGGAATGATTATGATATCAGGCTCAGATCCAATTAATTGTAAAATCCTAGTTCTGCCCTTAATTACTAATTGAGCTATAGAATCATGAAAAGGAATTAATGTTTTTTGAGGGGAGTGGGATAAATAAATCCACTCAATAACTCCTAATCTTTGCCATATGGCTCCTGTTGGGGTATGCTCAGTTGGAAATATTAACAAATACACTATTTCTTTAGGATCAACTCTAGTAAGCTGTGCATTTTTAATTGCATGTTCAACTCTCCTTAAAGCCGTTCTAGCCTCTAAGGTCAGCTGACGTGGAGAGGTTGGAGAGGGATTTCCTTGTAATACCTGAAATAAAGGACTTAACTTAGAAGTAGTTAGTTTTAAGGATGGCCTCAGCCAATTAATATCTCTTAATAGCTTTTGAAAATCATTAGGGGTTTGTACGGAAATTGCTTGTTTCGCTCCGGTAAAATTAAAGATGGCGGCCCCCATGGTCGGTGCGATCACATCACATTGCGCGACCATAACCTACTTCCTCATTCTCGGCCCGGGGGCGGGCCGACCGGAAGTTTGTGTTCCGGCCAGGCGGAAATGATGACAAGAAGGCGGGCTCATCCACACCATCTTGATCCGCCACATGGGGTTGAGTCCTGCAATATCTATTATCACCAGTAGATGGAGCCATGAACTTAAAATTGCGCATGCGACACTCCCCCGCAAAATGATTATTTCTCCCGCAAACATGACATTTTCCGTGGGGTTTTCGTACTAAATCCTGTGGTTTTAAAGTTTCTTTTGGTGCTGCAGCTAGGGCTACTGTCTGCAAATGGGTAGAGTCTATGTCAGAACATAAGCGAATAAACTCGGAAATTGTCCCTTTTTTACGGTGCGGCCTAAGAACGTCTTGACAATACTTATTTGCATTTTCAAATGCCAATTGCCTAACAATGAACTCACTCGCTCCCGGGTCCCCGATCGACCTGTTTGCAGCCTGGTACAATCGGGCTACGAAATCTGAGTAAGGTTCACTCGCACCTTGCCTGATTTTGGTAAGAACTAAATTGGATTGGTCCTTAGGGACAATCTGCCTCCAGGCACGTTTCGCACAATCAGTTATTTGATTGTATACTACAAATTCATAATTTAACTGTCTTTCTATGTCAGTAAATTCACCTGTCCCTAGAAACATTTCTACTGGCATTTCTATATCCTGTCTTTTGTTCTTTTCTGCCTGTTCAGTACAAAAATCAGTCCAATAAGTTCACCAGAACAAGAAATCTCCCCCACTCAGACAAGATCTGGCTAGAGAAATCCAATCGCTAGGAGGAAGGGGCTGTGAGCAAATATTTTCTATCAGACTCTGTACAAAAGGCAAATTCGGACCATACGTCTCACATGCATTCTTTAGTTCCTTAATGGTTTTAAATGGAATTACAGCATGAACTCTAACTCTCTGATCTTGCTCATTAACTTGCTCAAAAACTGGAAAAAGTTGAAAACTGCTAGTATCCTCCCCATCTTCCTGTGCTTTCTTAATACCTCGCTGGAACGGGGTAAGAAAAGTCATTGTTAATCCAGCGTACCTGTTAAATTTTGTCCTTTAAGCAGGCACTGGCCGAATTCGAATAGCCTGGGCAGGCGGTGTTAAACGCAGCCTGTTAAGATTTCTCTGTAAGTCCTGAATTTCTACGTCTGATTCTTCTCCCTCAGACTGCGAGTCATGGTCAGACTCTGCGCTGTCGCCATTTTGAAATTGGGCTTCTAAGCCACGTGGCTGAGAGGAACTCTGAGCCCCTCTAGGAATCTCTTCCAGATTTTCCTCCCCAGGAAGATCCTCTACCTCTTCCGGATGGCTTTCTAGGATTTCGGAGGTTTCTTCTCTATGATATTTGTCCCTATAATCTCCCTGCGGGCTAGCCTGGTCTTGCAAGTTTAAGGTCACATTCCTAACTTTTGGTTTGGCCCCTAGCGTCTTTGTTTTTAAACGGCTTAAGGGAAAGGGAATTAACTTAGCCTCAGGCGGATTTTCCATTTGAATAGACTTAATAGCCCTCTGCATGCCTTTTAACAGGTCTTCAGGGGGCCACGAACTTTGGCCCATATACTCAAAAAGACAAACTTCCAGAGCCGTCCAAGTTTTCTGAATACTTTCTATGCCTCCAGGTAGTTCATTAGAAAGATAAACCTTTTGTAACTTTCTTCCTAATTTCTCCCAAGTAGATAAATTTGGAGACTCTTGTTCACAAAACCAAGGACAATATTCGCCTACAATCTTTAAGAATTGTAATAATTGAGCTTTCTTTATCTGTTTTCCTTTCTGATTAATTATACTGTCTAAAATAGTCAGATACATTTCCTTATCCGTAGAAGTTGAATTTCCCATTTTAATTAATTTAACGTCTCTTTCCTTCAATATCTCCAGGTACTTTTGTGACTCTAAATTGTCACCACTTCCTTTATCTTTGTCTTTTATAGCGCGCTCCCACTCAATCTAGCTAATCTAGAATGCCCCACGTTGGGCGCCAATTCCACCATGCGGCCTGCACATTGGTTTCATTAATGAGGTTCTTGGCATAAAAGTTAGCTAGCAGAGATCGAAATAAACACACAGACTCAGTTACCTTTTTCTATGACCAAGTCCGAGACAGCTCCCCTCTCTGGCTCCAACCTCAAACCACCCGTAGGGCAGCAAGGATTACTCAGGGCTAGCAGGAGAGAGAGAGAGAGAGCATGCCAGGGAGTAGCCTTTTACTGGGGAACAAGAAATTCAGGGGAGAATTCCATCCAATGAAGGTTGGGGGGGGGGCCGCACTCCAAGGTCAGGGTCAGTGATTGGGCCCCCGGGGTCAGTGGTCAGTCACACCCCCACACGGATGGGTTCTCTCATCAGGAGAGGGCCGGGAAAGTTCCGACACAGCCAGAAGCCTCAGACCCAAACCGGGAGTCGCCCAGTCACGCGTGAGGATGGCTCTCCACAAAGTGGTTGTTAGAAACAACGATAGGAGACAACTGGTGATGTGGCTCAGTGGTAGAGCGCATGTCTTAGATGTGTGAGGGCCTGGATTCAATCCCCAGAATTGCCAAAAAAGAAAAAGAAAAGAAAAATATAAGAAAGAAATAAGAAACAATGATAGGAGAGGCAACAAAACTCTGACCGACATATTCCTTGAATATTTATTAAATGACTTCTATGAGTCTATGAAGTCAATACTATGTGGTATAAAGTACTAATGCCATCCTGCTTTATCAGTCCTCTGTTGACAGTTAGGGTTTTTCCAATATTCATTTTGCTTAATGTAATTGTTATGTGTTTGTTTATGAGCATGAGCAGGTAATTTTCTAAGGCAGATTATTAGAAATAGTATAATATGATTAAGAGCACAGAGCACACACTTGAGAGCCCAACTATTGTGTAACTGTACTTTGTTTTTGTTTGTGTGTTTGTTTGTTTGTTTTAATATTGTTTTAGTTATAGATGGACACAATATCTTTATTTATTTCTTTATTTTTATGTGGTGCTGAGGATTGAACCCAGTGCCTCACACATGCAAGGCAAGTGCTCTACCACTGAGCTACAGCCCCAGCCCAGCTATACATAATGTTGATATTGCCCAGTAAAGAAGTATTTTATTAACATACAACACAAATTTTAAAATATGAGCTAACAGTAAGTATACAGATTAATGAATTTATATTCTATATCCTAATTCTATTTTCTATATCCTTACCAATTATTGGCTTGTAATTTTTTTTATTTTCATGATTTTGCTGGATGTGACACTGTCTAGTAATGTTTGGAGAATTTCTAAATCCCTTTAGTGGGGGAGATAGAATTTAGTATATCACACCCCATTGATTAAAGTCATAATATGGTTATTGTTTTAGTCAGTTTTCTTATTGCTGCGACCAAAAGACCTGACATAAACAATATTAAAGGAGGAAAAGTTTATTTGGGTCTCACAGTTTCAGAGGTCTCAGTCCATAGATGGGTGACTCCATTCTTTGGGGCCCAAGGTGAAGTAGAACATCATGGTGGAAGGGTGTGACAGAGGAAAGTGTGGCTCAGGACATGGCACCAGGAAGCCATGAGAGATAGTTCTCCTCATTATGGACAAAATACAAACTCCAAAACTACGTCCTCAATGAATCACCTACTCCAACCACACCCCTCCTGTCTATAGTTACCACTCAGCTAATCCCTATCAGGGATTAATGCTCCGACTAGGTTCAGTCTCATAAACCAATTGTTTTATCTCCAAACTTCCTTGCATTGTCTCACACATGACCTTTTGGGGGGCAATATCTTAACTGTAACAGTGACCTAGAGTTTTATGGGACTCACAGAATAACTTTTTCTTAAAAAATAAAAGACTTGTGATAGAAGAAGACAGTTATTTTCTCATTCCAACAAGTTACTGTCTTGTTTGGAGAACAAGTTTTGTTTTGTTTGGATTATCCTGGGAATAAAGGGCTGTTTGTCAAGTTGGCCAGGATGCCCAGACTATAGGATCTGGTTTTGAAAATTACCCTTTCTTTATATCTAAACTCCAATGTTTGGTGATATGAGATCCATAAGTTTGTAAAATTATATTTCTAGTACATTATGCAATTCAAGTATTACTGCTATTAATGTAGAGTGGAAACTGCAAATTCATGGCTCATGCTCTATCATCCCCCATCTTCAACCAGGCACTTGGCAGATGGTATGAGTCACAAACTCCTTCCTACAGGTTTCTATGTGGTCTCAAGGTTTTAAAAAAAATGTTCTTTAAAAATTTGACCTATAATTATACATATTTATGGACTTCAAGGTTATATTTCAATACATATAATACAATATACAATGTCAGATTTTTCCCCCTCATTTCAATACTCCACAGTCACACTGTTGGTTAGAAGTGTGATGGAAGATTAAAACCCTTTTTCACCTGGGCCCTGTGGTACACACCTGTAATCCCAGGGACTCAGGAGACTGAGGTTACAGGATGTCAAGTTTGAGGCTAGCCTGAGCAGCTTAGCAAGACCCTCTTTCAAAATTAAAAACAAAAAGGGTTGGGGATGTAGCTCAGTGGTAGAGTGACCCTGGGTTCAATCCTGGTATTGACAAATCTTTTTCTAGATCAATCAATCACTCAATCTTTTTCATTCTGTACTTTAAGGTAGAAGGTAATTTGCTGAGTCTTATAATTTTCTCAAGTATTACCATTGTTGGTTGGCCCTAAATTAGAGTGACCAAAATGTGACTCATTACTAGAAAGCTATAATTTAAGTCTATTTATTACTTAATTATTCAGATTGAGGAGTTGGCTTTGGTTTTGTTTCACGTTTTTTCCTTTGTTTTCATTTTCTCATCATTTAAAAATATTGGACTAGGCAAAATTCTGAGATGGTTGCTATGGCTTTATAGGTTACAATATTTAGGCGAAGTGACTTGACTGGGAAGGAAAGATGATACAGATACCAGATTAAGCATGATCTTAACAGGTTCTGGGCTGTGGGTAGGATCGATATCAAAGTCTAAGGTTGTAGAATGTATTGGTCATGATATATTATAGAATGATAATAGCTTGTCACTTGAAGTTATAATTAAGAATTATTAGTGGTAGTGAATTAGGAATTGTTTTTTGAATTGGAAAACTAAAAGATGGGTTACTTTAAAACTTTTGGCCATGCCACAATGAAAAGCTGATAATTAACACCTAAAATAAAAGCTAATTAAAAGCTGAGGGGAAAGAGGGAAGAAAGGAAGACCAGTTCCAACTGTAGCCTTACTAGGAGTGTTACCTGAGCATACACTGGCCTTTCTAAGCCTCAATCTTCTTGGCCAAAAAAATGGTCATATTAAAAGTCACCTTTTTAAACTCCCAGTATTGTGAGGATCAAATCAGGTAATATAAATGAAGAAACCTATGGGCGTCCTATTAAGGAATTTGGAGCCCGACCCCACAATCTGTAGATCGGAGCCAACTTTTTCTTCTATCAGGTGCAGAGTCCCTGATTTGATATCAAGCTCTTTGATCCATTTTGAGTTACCTTTTGTGCACGGCGAGAGAAAAGAATCAACAAATGGGACTTACTCAAACTAAAAAGTTTTTTCTCAGCAAGAGAAACAATAAGAGAGGTAAATAGGGAGCCTACATCCTGGGAACAAATTTTTACTCCTCACACTTCAGATAGAGCCCTAATATCCAGAGTATACAAAGAACTCAAAAAATTAAACAATAAGATAACAAATAACCCAATCAACAAATGGGCCAAAGACCTGAACAGACACTTCTTAGAGGAGGACATACAATCAATCAACAAGTACATGAAAAAATGCTCACCATCACTAGCAGTCAGAGAAATGCAACTCAAAACCACCCTAAGATACCATCTCACTCCAGTAAGATTGGCAGCCATTATGAAGTCAAACAACAACAAGTGCTGGCGAGGATGTGGGGAAAAGGGTACACTTGTACATTGCTGGTGGGACTGCAAATTGGTGCGGCCAATTTGGAAAGCAATACGGAGATTCCTGGGAAAGCTGGGAATGGAACCACCATTTGACCCAGCTATTGCCCTTCTTGGATTATTCCCTGAAAACCTTAAAAAGCGTACTACAGGGATACTGCCACATCGATGTTCATAGCAGCACAATTCACAATCGCTAGACTGTGGAACCAACCCAGATGCCCTTCAATAGATGAATGGATAAAAAAAAAATGTGGCATTTATACACAATGGAGTATTATGCAGCACTAAAAAATGAAAAAATCATGGAATTTGCAGGGAAATGGATGGCATTAGAGCAGATTATGCTAAGTGAAGCTACCCAATCCCTAAAAAACAAATGCTAAATGTCTTCTTTGATATAATGAGAGCAACTAAGAACAGAGCAGGGAGGAAGAGCATGAGGAAAAGATTAACATTAAACAGAGATGTGAGGTGGGAGGGAAAGGGAGAGAGAAGGGAAATTGCATGGAAATGGAAGGAGACCCTCATTGTTATACACAAGTACATATAAGAGGTTGTGAGGGGAAAGGGAAAAAAAAACCAAGGGAGAGAATTAAATTACAGCAGATGGGGTAGAGAGAGAAGATGGGAGGGGAGGGGGGATAGTAGAGGATAGGAAAGATAGCAGAATACAACAGTTACTAATATGGCATTATGTAAAAACATGGATATGTAACCGATGTGATTCTGCAATCTGTATTTGGGGTAAAAATGGGAGTTCATAACCCACTTGAATCTAATGTATGAAATATGATATGTCAAGAGCTTTGTAATGTTTTGAACAACCAATAAAAAAATAAATGAAGAAACCTTATAAACTAAACAATTGTGTTATCATAAATACTAGGGTAATTTTTTACATTTGAGGTGAACCTCAACATGTAAAAAAACCAAATTAGATGAAAAAAATTCTAGCTTCTATTTCTGTCCATAATGGAGTAACCTGGACTGGACTTGACCTCTACCTGTAAACAATCGGAAGACCAGACAGAATATATGAACTATACATATATGCACTATTTTCTGATATTAGAAAACATGCAGTGCAGGTGTGTGCTTTCTTTATAAGTGGAAACCAATGAGAGGAGACATACACATGCCCTGCGTTCTGCCTAGAGTCAGTTTGCAGATAAGCACAGGAAAGCAGAAGACCAGCGAGAGCATGGAAGTCCCTGTAGAGAAGAGACTGACAACAGATTTGGGGAAAGCTGGAGCAGCTCACTTTACAAAGCCTAGCACTAGAAATGCAGGAGCTAGAAATGCAGTGAAGCTCCAGGAACCTGCATAGGGTTGCACTGACTATCTTGCTATGTGCTAAGGTGCACGTGTATAGAGTGAAGGGTCACAAGATTAGACCCAAAGCGACCTACTGGAAGATTCAATATGGCAGATTAAAGGAAGTTCTAATTTCCGGATGCTCTATGGCTCATGATTCAAGCAGCAGAAGTACTGCTTCTCAGGTAGGTGGGTGAAATACTGAATTCACTGAAATTCAATACCGGATAGTTGGAGTCTATCTTAGAGACTCAGAAATTTGGGTGCATTGAACAAAGAATGAAAGAGTACCTTGGAGCCAAGGTGATTGCAGCAGCGGTAGCAGTGCTGGTTCACCATACAGAGGAGGGAAAACACAAAGGGAAACACAAAGGACAAATTCAGCACTAAAAACCCTGTAGATCAGAAAAGCAACCTAAATTTAGCTGACTCAGGCTGCATAGCAAACTAGCGTTTGAAAAGTGCTCTGTTTCTCAACTGGCAAGTGGAG
Source organism: Marmota marmota marmota (assembly GCF_001458135.2). Taxonomy (NCBI): domain Eukaryota; kingdom Metazoa; phylum Chordata; class Mammalia; order Rodentia; family Sciuridae; genus Marmota; species Marmota marmota. The sequence continues at coordinate 7,520,296 of NW_026000119.1, read as the reverse complement.
AACTGAGACAGAGAACTCTCTTGAAGAGTCCACACTGCAGTTTGCTGCTGCAAAAGCCCAGGAGTCAAACATTGCCATACAGTCCCTACAGGCACCTACTGTGTGCCTTAGCAGGCACCTGGCAGAATGTGAGTGAAACAGGCACAGAGAAGACTGTACAAGGGAATTCAAGTCAGAAAAACAGAAGTGAAACTTGCTTTCCCTTTGAGACTGGCAGCTCATGTGATCAGCTGAAGAGTGCCCGGAGACTGAACAGGCGGTGTGAATACACTCTGGGACTGAGCCTGGGCCGGCCACATTCATGGGCAGCAGAGTGTGTGAGGCCTGTGAAGAGTTGGTTTCCCTGCCCTGGAGTAGAATTCCTGGAAGGATCAGGAGAGCCAGACTTCCAGCAGAGATCCATATCTGCATGGCCCTTAGGGGTGTGTTGATCTCTCCAGAACAAAACTCTAAGGTCTGAAAAGAACTGGAATTCCTCTCATAGAACTCTGCAGCAGCCCCACTGGTCTGACAAAACTCTGATCCACAGTACGTCCCATTCTGTCCTACCTATACTGCCCAGAAGGGAAGCTGAGAGCTATTTCATCCACCTTCTATATTAGCCCACTCCAGCTGGCAGCTTAGTGAGCAACACAAAAAGAACAGGGGTTAACAATCTCTCTCTCTCTCACACACACACATACACACACACACACACACACATACACACACGTCAATCACCCAAGGAAGGACAGTTGGACCTAGTGACCATCATCCTCCTCAACTGTTTTGACTACCTCTATGGAGAGATTTTTTTTTTTTCATTTTTCATTAGGAATCTTTTTTCTTTGTCTGTGCTGATTGGTGTGTGTGTGTGTGTGTGTGTGTGTGTATTTGTTTCTTTTTTTATACTTTTGTATAATAGTCATTTTTCCTTGTCTTTTGAGGGTTAGGGGCTTTGGTTTGTTTTTCTGTTTCTCTTTTCCTTTTTTTCTTCACTAACAGTCAAATTCTTGTTCTTTCTACTCCCCCACCATTTTCTCCCTTACAACCAACATAATGCATCCTAAAGACCCCTCTCTTTTGCATTCTCTTGGTTCACATTTTGAACATTCGAAACTTAAATTATTTTAACTTCCTATTTTCTTTTTCTCTTAATGAATTGTATTTTTACCATCTTTTAGAACTATTTGGTTTAGATAATTCCTGTCCCAGTCATTCATGTTGTTGCAGTTATTAGTTCAGTGAATGTCCTAGTTGACACCTGCTGTCTTCTTTAATGCCCTATCTAGTTCATGGCTATTGATCTTACTGTGGGCAACTGCTGATCTCCACCTTTCCTGTTTTTGTAATATTTAGCATTGTGGCTGTCATACTGGACATGGGTATTTATTTTAATGTTGTATATTATTTGCTTCAGTTGTTGCTATTGTTTGTTTCCCCCTTTTCTGTGAAGAGCTGGGAAGAGACAGGGGCACTACAAGTTCACAGGGTAGGCTCTGCTGCTGAACTAAATCCAACCAAGAGGCAGTTCACTTTGCTCCACACACAAATCAACCACACTCAAACTTCAGCTATACTTTAATACAAAGAACAGAAGAAACAAAAAATCCCAAACTAATGTCTAAGTCCCTAGAAGGAATGGCTGGAAGGTGGTGCTCTCAGTTACCACTCATGAGTATCCACTGCTACAGCAAAAACAGAGGGAATTAACACAAAAGTTATTGATACCACACATATGAGGGTTCTCAATTTAGATCACTATAGGACACTTTGCAAGAGAAGGCTGTTACTTAAAAAGGCCCTCACATAAGATCGGAAGAGAATTTATCCCAAGAGATGCATAAAACCCAACATAGGAATGCAAAAAATATGAAAAAAAATAAGATAACACAATGCCTCCTAAAGACCCTAATTTGCCAGCAACTGACTCCAAGGATATTAAAGTGAATGAAATATCAGATAAAGAATTCAAAAGATGAATATAAAAGTGATCAATAAATTCCAAGAAAACAAAAAAAAAAACAACCAAATGAATTAACAAAGTCAGTACAGGATATGAATGAAAAAGTCAATAAGGAGATAGAGATATTGAAAAAGGATCAGTCATCTTATCCTTGATAAAGGTGCCAAAAACATACCATTAACAAATGGTGCAGGGAAAACTGGTTATCCTATGTAGAAAAATGAGACTAGATCTTTTATTTCTCACTCTGCACAAAAGTCAATTCAAAAGGGATAAAAGATCTAAGTAGTTGACCAGAAACTACTATGCAACTACTACAAGAAAACAGGATCAACACATCAACATATAGGCACAGCCAATGACTTTTTCAATGGGACACTGAAAGTTCCAGAAATAATGCCAAAAATTAATAAATGGGATGGCATCAAATTAAAAAGTTTCTGCACAACAAAGGGAACAATGTGAAGAGAAATCTACAGAATTGGAGAAAATCTTTGCTAGATACTCTTCTGACAGGATTAATATATAGAATATAAAAATAACTCAAGCATTTAACTCTAGAAAAACAAATATCTCAATGAATAAATGGGCAAATGTACTAAACAGACATTTCTCAAAAGAAATACAAATGGCCAACAAATATATGAAAACATGTTCAACTTTGTTAGCAATTAGGGAAATACAAATCAACATAACTGAGATTTCATCTCACTTCAGTCAGAATGGCAGCCATCAAGAAAAAAAAACAAAACAATAAAATGCTGGAGAGGATGTGGAGAAAAAGGAACACTTTGACACTGTTCATGGGATTGTAAATTACTACAACCACTTTGGAAAACAGCATGAAGTTTCCTCAAAAGACTAAGAATGGAACCACCATATGACCCATCTATCCTATTCTATTATATTTATTTAAAAGATCTAAAATCAGTGAACTATAGTGATATATGCATACCCACGTTTACAGCAGTTCAATTCACAATAGCCAAACTATGGAACCAGCCTATGTGTCCATCAATGGATGAATGAATAAAGAAAATGTGGTATGTATACACAAAGCAGTTTTATTTAGCCATAAAGAAAAATGAAATGATGTCATTTGCAGGAAAATGAATGGAACTTGAGAACATTTGTGAAATGAAGTAAGCCAAACTCACAGTCATTTACTTTCTCTCACATGTGTATGCTAGAGAGGAAAGAGGAAAAGAAAGGTGGTGGGAGTGGATCTCATGAAAATCAAAGGGAGATCAGAAGAGTAGAGAAAAGAGATCAAGGGGAGAGAAGAGGGGAAGGCACAGTGGTAATATGGGGGAAAGATATTTGCCAAATTATGTTATTTTATCATGCGCATGTACAAATATGCAACAATGAATTCCATAATTATGTACAATTATAATGCACAATGAAAAATGCAAAAAGAAAAAAAAAAGCAATTACCAGGTAACTGTAAAATTGAACAATTGCCAAGCTTAAATACAGCTGAGTGACATTTGAGTTTCCATATCAGTGTAGCAATACCTCAGTAAAAATGCTGGGCATTCAGTAGATACCCCACAGTCATGCCTTAGAAAGAGCTAAAAGAGCTTTATAATAAAATTTTCTCTAGACCACCACCAAAAAAGTTTAAAAGCTACCTCAAAAGGATCAAATTTATTGGCAGGAAACTTAACTGCCTGCAAAATTCAACACTGTAAATGAAGAAAGCAAAATCATACTGTGTCATTCCTTCTTTTGTTTAATGTTTTTGAAATTCATCCATGTTGCTATGTGTATCAACAGGATATTTTTCTTTGTCATTAAGAAATATTCCATTGTGGGGCTGGGATTGTGGTTCAGCAGTAGAGCGCTCACCTAACACATGTTAGGCCCTGGGTTTGATTCTCAGCATCACATAAAAAGATAAATAAAATAAAGGTATTGTGTCCACATACAACTAAAAAAAAAAAATCTTTAAAAAAACAGAAATATTCAATTGTATAGAATACCAAAGGTATTTACCCATTCACCTGTTCACAGGTAACTTGCATTATATTCAATTTTGGGGTATTGTAAGTAAGACTTCTGTGAATATTCATGTAGAAGCTTTTTTTTTGGTGTACCTTTGTTTTATTTAATTAGACATTAAATTGTGTAGTAAGTATATGTTTAATTTCACAGGGAAACAACCAAATAGATCCCCAAAATGGTTGTACCATTTTACACTCCCACCAATAACATATGAAAGTTGAAATGATTTCATATCCTCAGAAATAATTAGAATTTTTAGCTTAATTTTAGATATTCCAGTGGGTGTACAGTGGCATCTCATTGTGATTTTAATTGGTAATTCTCTGGTGGCTAATGATGTTGAACTTTTTGGGGGGAGGGTTGCTAATTGGCTATTTTCTTTCCTTTAGTAAAATGTCTATTTAAATCTTTTGCCCTCATAAAAATTTTTGTTTTTTTTTTTTAATTGCAAGAGTACTTTATATATAATCTGATTTGAAGTCAGTTGTCAAAGATGTATGTTACAAATATTCTCTTCTAATTGTTACTTTTCATTTTTTATCTTTAAATAAGCAGAATTTTATAATTTTCAAAAATTCTGCTTGAATATTTCTTGCATACTTAGCGCTTTGTGTTATCTAGGATATGTTTTCCCTCTCCAAAGTTACTAAATTTTTCTTCTATGTTTTCATCTATTATATTTTTTATAACTTTTAATGTTTACTTTAGGTTTATGATGCATTTCATATAAAATTTTTCAGTGGTTTAATGATCAAACTATATACAAATGGTCCCAGCATCATTTGTTGTAAAGACCATCTACTCCTCCATTTTTGGATCTTGGTTTAAAAAAATCATTTGAACATATATATGTAGGTTGATTTCTGAATTCATTAATTTGTTCCACTGTCCTATTTGCCTAAGCTTATATTATCACCAAACAATCCTGATTACATAATTTATAGTAAGTCTTGAAATCAGATAATAGCACACTTCAACTTTCCTTTCATGATTTTTTCTGGCTATTTTAGGTTATTTGAACTCTTTAATACCATTTAGAATCAGCTTGTCAATTTTTACAAAAAATAGTTTTAGTTGAGATTTCTTTGAACCTATATTTGAATTTAAAGAGAACTGATACTTTAACAATATTGATTTTTCTAATCCATGATAGTATATCTTTCAATTTATTTGGGTCTTCTTTAATGACTCTCAGAGAGACAAATGTTGAGGAAATTCTTTTGTATCTTAATATGATCAGAATTTTTTTCCTGAATAGGTGTTAAATTTTATAAAATGTTTTTTCTAAATCTATTTATAGGAACAGTTGGTTTGGGATTTTTTTCTATAGTTTTTAAACATGGAGAACTATATTGTTTGTTTTTCAAAGGTTAACCCAAGATTTTGTTTCTGGGATAAATTCCATTTGATCATGATGCATTATTCTTTTTATATGTTGCTAATTCTGATTTGATAATATTATTGGAAACTTTTAAAGTTAGGTTAAAAAGAGATATTGATCTTTAATTTTCTTGTAATAGCTTTACTTGGTATCAGTATAATACTAGCCTCAAAATAAGTTGGGAAATACTACCTCTATTTTGTTAAACTTTTGTAAGATAACCATTGTATCTTACTCAAATGTTGGATAAAACTCACCAGTGATACCTCTGGAAGTAGAATGTATTTTGTGGGAATATTTTAAAGTACTAATTCAATTTATTTAATTGATACAGAATCATTCAGATTTTTAAAAATATTTCTTCTTTTATATAGTTTTTGACTATCAAGAAATTGATCTGTTTTGTATGTTGTCAAACTGATTGGAATTAGTATGTCTAAAATATTCCTGTATTATCCTTTTAATATCTATAATAGCTATGGTGATGCTCCTATTTTATTTCTATTTTGGTAACTCATGTCTTCCTTTTCTTGGCCAGTCCCACTAGAAATTTATTACTTTATCAATAATTTTTTAAAAGCAGCTTTGATTTACTGATTTTTATTTATTATTTATTTTCTGTTTAGCCAAAAACTTTATGGTAGTTAAAGATATAATTCAGCTATACAAGACAGAGATGCCAAATCCATCTGCAGGCCTGAATTGAAAAAAGTCAGTGTTTTCAGCAAAAATGGCCTTCAGGTTCCTGAAGAGTAACCTAGGCAACCATTATCATTATATCCCACACATTGGAGGTGTTATCTACAGCAAAGCTAATAGGAGACTAACAATATATTGTCCAGCCATAAGACCTCAAATTCAACAACTGATAAATCAACCAAGAGCAAGTGAAGCTAGAGGGGGTGTTTAGATTTCTCCCAGTAACTATAGTTATTTTAAAATAGCATTGTCATTTTCTTTTTCACATTCTCTGATATGAGACCTTTTTACTCTTTCCTGGATGTGTGTTAATCTCTGGAAGTGAATTGATATAAGTAATAAATGCAAAGTAAAAGACCAAAAAAAAAATTCAGCTATACATCTTAACTGCACAATCTGCCCATTTGAAGTTTATAGTCAATGTTTTTAGTATAGTCAGAATTGTACAACTATCATCATAATGAATTTGAGAATAATCTTGTAACCCATTAAAAAAAGACAAACCCTATCCAGTCACTTTTCTTTTTTCTCAATAGACCCATCCCCAACCCTAGACAACCACTAAATCACTTCTTATTTCTGTAAATTTGCCTCTTCTGGACATTTTACACAAAAGATTCAGGTAGTATGTAGACTATTTCATGGAGTATAATCCTTACAAAGTTCATTCATGTTGTAACATGTATCAGAACTTCTTTTATTTTCTTTGTTGAATAATGTTCCATTGTATGGATACATCACCTTTTGTACATTCATCAGCTGATGGACATTTGGGTTGTTTTTATTTGACTATGTTGAATAATGCTGCTATAAACATTGATTGCTTCTTTTGCTGGGCAGCTTTTTTTAAAAGTTTAATGCAATCCTATTTTGGCTATTTTTACTTTTATTGCCTATGCTTTTGGGTCCTATCCAAAAAAATTATTGCCCAGAGCAGTGTCAGGATACTTTTCCCCATTTGTTTTTTCTTCTAGAAGTTTTACAGTTTCAGGACCTACATTTAAGTCTTTAATCTATTTTTAGTTGATTCTTACGTATGGTGTGAAATAAAGATCTACTTTCACTCTTCTACATGTGTATATTCAGTTTTTCCAGTACCATTTATCGAAGATACTGTCCTTTTCGCATTATGTGTTCTTGGCACTTTTGTCAAAGATCAAGTGTCCTTAAGTGCAAGGATTTATTTCTGGGCTCTCTATTTCATTGACTTACATGTTTGTTTGTTTTTTTACCATACCATGCTGTTTTAATGACTATGCTTTTAAATATATTTTTAAATTAGGTAGTATGATGTCTTTAGTTTTGTTCTTTTGGCTCATTTTATCTTGGCTATTTGGGTGTGTGTGTGTGTGTGTGTGTGTGTGTGTATGTGTGTGTGTGTGATTGCATATTAATTTGAGGACATTTGCCCTCTTGCCATCTTTACAAATGGCAACAGCTCTGTGCTTCTAGCTGCAGCACGCAAGCCTGTTTGTAAACCCAGCGATGGCAAGAGGTGGAGGAGCTGCTGACGACCCAAGGCCACAACTCTGGATCCCAGGAAGCAAGCGATGTTTGCCTGTGCTGTGGCCTAAGGAGAAAGTGTGTGCTGCAGCTTTGCTCACACCAGGATTCTCCCTAGCCACTGAGGAAAAAGCATTAACTATTTACCTTCAGGTGACTTATTTATTCTGTAAAGAATATGTGTAAATATTTTGTACAGAGAGCCCTGTATGAAATAAACAGCCATATGTGGTTACTAAAACAAAACAAAACAAAAATTTGAGAACATTTTTTTCTGTGAAAAATGCTATTTGGATTTTCACAGGGATCACATTGAATATATAGATCACATTGGGTAATATAGATATTTCTAATAGGGAAGTTTATAGTAATAAATGCCTACCTGAAGAAAAAAAAGATGTAAAATAAATACCTTAACTACATAGCTTTAGAAATTAGGGGGGAAAAGACTGAACCTAAAGTTAGCAGAAGGAAGAAAACATTAAAGTTCAGAGGAGAGCAAAATTAAGTAGAAACTAGAAAACTAGAATAGCAATGAAACTTAGGATTGGTTTTGATAGACAAAAATTGACAAGCCATTAAGTAGCCTAAGGGGGAAAAATAGAAGACTCAAATGAACAAAATTATAAATGAAAGAAGAAACATTACAATTGATGCCACAGACATACAAAGAATTATAAGAGACTACTATGAACAATTATATGCCAACAAATTGAATAATAAGAAATGGTGAAATTCCTAGAGACATACAACCTACCAAGGTTGAATAAAGAAATAGAAATCTGAATAAACCAATAAGGAATAAATAGATTGAATTAGGGGGAAAATCTCAAAATAGAAAAGCCCAGAACCTGCTACCTTTATCACTGAATTCTACAAAACATTTCAGGAATGTCAATCTTTCTCAAATCCTTCCAAAAATATCAAAGATGAGGAAACAATTCAAAATTCACTTTATGAAATTAGCATTACTCTAATACCAAAGCCAGCAAAGACAATGTAAGAAAATTGCAAGATAATATCCCCCAAAACACAAGATGCAAAAATCCTCAACAAAATACTAGTGAACTGAATTGAAGAGTATATTAAAAGTATCATATACCTCAATGAAATACCAGCAAATCAAATTCAATAGCATGTTGAAATGATTCTATACAATTTGTGTGGAGTGTGTGTATATGTGGAATGTGTTGCTGAGAACTGAATCTAGTGCCTGCCACATGCTAGATAACACTCAAACTCTGAGCTATCCCCCCAAACTCCATATATCATTTTTTTTTATGATCAAGTAGGACTTATCCCTAGGATTCAAGATAAACAAATTAATTAATGTGATACCAAACATTAACAGAATGAAGGATAAAAATCATATGATCATCTCAATGAATGAAGGCTGAGGCAGGAAGATTACAAGTCTAAGGCCAGACTCATTAATGTAGCAAGGCCCTAAACAACTTGATGAGACCCTGTTTCAAAATAAAAACCAAAAATGACTGGGTATGTAACTTAGTAATATTGCATCTCTGTGTTTAATTCCCAGTACCCCCACAAAGTAACATAGTCTTTATTTATAGATGACATGATCTTATATATAGAAAATTCTATTAAAGACATCAACAAGAAATTGCTATAAGTAAATGTAGAAAAAATCAACATATAAAAATGAGTAGCGTTTTTATTACAATGAGCTTACAATGAACTATCTGTAAAAGAAATCAGAAAACAATCCCATTTATAATAGCATAAAAACAATACTAAAGAATGAATTTAACCAAGAAGACACAAGTGGGAAAATATCCCATGTCTATGGGTTGGAAGAATTAATATGTTCACTTTTTAAAAAAATGCTTCTGTGAATTAAGCCCATGGCATCAGACACACTAGGCAAGCACTCTACCTTTGAGATACCACCCTATGCTTTTTCAGTCTTGATGGTGTCTTTTGAAGCACAAAAATTTTTAGTTTTTTACTTTTTCTTTTTTTAAAATTAAATTGCACTGCTGAGAATTAAACATAGGGCCTTGCATATGCTAGGCAAGTACTCTACCACTGAGTATATCCCCAGTCCTACATTTTTACATTTGGTGATATCTGATTTTTCTTTTTTGTGTGTGTTTTATCTAAGAAAACCTTTCTTAATCTAAAGTAGTGAAAACTAACACCTGTGTTTTTTTCTAAGCATGCTTTAGTTTTAAGCTCCTACATTTTGGTCTTTGATCCATTTTTAGTTAATTATTTGCATGTGTGAGCTACAGGTCCAACTTCATCCTTCTGGTTCAGCGCCATTCTTTGAAAAGACTATTTTTATTGTAGGTAATAACTGATCATATAATTTCTATTTATTGTGACAACTAATTCTTGTAGACAAGAATTTTTATTTAATGCTTATATTGTTTGCACTGTTTTTTTGTTATTATTTGTCTCCCCCCAAATGGTGGGTTACTGGAAACTTTCAGAATGTACATAGTTAAACTGATATGCAAGGTAAAGAATGATGTAAGAAGTGTAATCAGAGCAAAAATACAGGAAGTGAAAGATCACTTTAATAAAGAGAGATTATGAAGAGAAATCAAGCAGAAATTCTTGAAATAAAGGAATCAATAAACCCAATTAAAAATCAAAAGGAAGGGCTGCAGTTGTAGCTCAATGGTAGAGCACTTGCCTAACATTTATGAGACACTGGGTTTGATGCTCAACACCACATAAATATAAATAAATAAAATGAAGATATAAAAAAAAGTACAATTGGAAAGCATCACCAACAGACTAGACCACTTGGAATACAGCATTTCAGGCAATAAAGACAGACTATATAATCCTGAAAATAAAGTTCATTATGGAGAAAAGCTGTTAAGAGACCACAAACTGAACTTGCAAGAAATATGGGATAACATGAAGAGACCAAATTTAAGATTTACTGGGATAGATGAAGGCTAAGAGATACAAACCAAAGGAATGCACAATCTTTTCAATGAAATAATATTAGAAAATTCCCCAAACCTAAAGAATAAAATGGAAAATCAAATACAGGAGGCTTACAGGACCCCAAATATACAAAATCACAACAGAATGCACCAAGGTACATTATTATGAAAATGCCTAACATACAGAATAAGGGTAGAATTTTAAAGGCTGCCAGAGAAAAACGATGAGGTTACTTTCAGAGGGAAACCAATCCGGATCTCAGTTGATTTCTCAAGCCAGACCCTCAAAGCTAAAAGCTCTGAAAGAAAATGGATGTCAGCCAAGAATACTATACCCATCAAAATTAATCTTCAGAATTGATAATGAACTAAAAACTTTACATGAAAATCAAGCTAATAGAATTCACAATTAGAAATCCTGCACTGTCTAAAACATACTCAATAAATATTTCATGAAAAATAAAAGTGAAAACCAGCAAAGGGAGGAACTACACAGGAAGAATAGTCAATCAAAGGAGAAATTAATTCAAACTAATTCGAAATAAAAACCAGACATAAATCAAAATGACTGGTAATAAAAATGATTTCTCAACAATAACATAAAAATACCTGGCCTAAATTCGATATTTGAAAGACAGACTGTTAGATTAGATTAAAAAATAAGACACAACTGTATGCTGTCTCCAAGAGATGCACCCATAGGCAAAGACATCCACAGGCTAAACTTATAAGAATGGGGAAAAAATATCATTCACATGGGGCCTGTAAACAAGCAGGGATTTCTATTCTCATATCAGATAAAGTGGACTTTAAACCAAGTTAATTTGAGGGGACAAAGAAGGACATTTCATACTGCATAAGGGAATTATACATTAATAAGATATAATAATCCTAAAAATTTATGCCCTGAACAATGGAGCATCTATGTACATCCAACAAACCCTTCTCAGTTTTAAGAATCAAATAGACCACAACACAATAATACTGGGTGGCATTAACACACTTCTCTCATGATTGCAAAGGAAATATCACAACAGATACCACTGAAATACAGATGATAATCAGAACCTATTTTGAAATTTTTTATTCTAATAAAATAGAAAATCTTGAGGACATCAACAAATTTCTAGAGACATATGACTTATCCAAAATGAATCAGGAAAACATTGAAAATTTAGACAGATAAATTTCTTGTAATAAAATTGAAGACTCTATCAAAAGCCTACCAACAAAGAAAAGCCCAGGACCAGACAGAATTTTAGTCAAGTTCTATCAGACCTTCAAAGAATAACTAACAACATTCCTCCTCAAATTATTCCATGAAATAGACAAGGAGAGAACACTCCCAAACTCTATGAATCTAGTATCACTCAGATACCAAAACTAGACAAAGATACATCAAGGAAAGAAAATTTCAGACCAATATCCCTGATGGAACATCGATGCAACAATTTCCAATAAAATACTGGCAAATGGCATACAAAAACATATTAAAAAGATAGTGCACCATGATCAAGTATCCCAGGGATCTCAGTTTGGTTCAACATTCAGAAATTGATAAACATGATTCATCACATGAATAGACTTAAAGAATCACATGATATGTCATAGATGCAGAAAAATCGTTTGACAAAATACAGCATCGCTTCATGTTCAAAACACTAGAAAAACTAGGATAGTAGGAACATTCTTCAATATTGTAAAAGCTATATATGCCAAACCAAGGACAACATCCTTCTAAATGGAGAAAAAATTGAAAGCATTCCCTTTAAAACCTGAAACAAGACAAGGATGCCCTCTTTCACCACTTCTTTTCAACATAGTCCTTGAGACTCTAGCCAGAGAAACTAGCAGAAGAAAGAAAATAAAGCGATATGAATAGGAAAAGAAGAACTCAAACTATCCCTATTTACTGATGACATGATTCTATATCTAGAAGATCCAAAAAATGACCTGAAAGCTTCTAGAACTCATAAATGAATTCAGCAAAGTAGCAGGATATAAAATTAACACCCATAAATCAATTGTGTTCTTCCACATCAGTGATGAATCAACTAAAAGAGAAATTGGGAAATCTATTCTATTCTTTTTTTCCATTTATTCTTTTTTTTTTTAATATATTTTATTTACATTTTTTAGTTCTCGGCAGACACAACATATTTGTTTGTATGTGGTGCTGAGGATCGAACCCAGGCCGCACGCCTGCCAGGGGAGCGCGCTACCCTTGAGCCATATCCCCAGCCCCTCCATTTATTCTTGAAGTATGTATTGCACACCAGAGTAGTTGTTGAAGGCTGTCAATTCCTTTCTCCTTTTGTGGAACTAGTCAGTTTTGCCCCTTCCCAGCAGTATGAAGTGGGGTGGATTGGAGGGTGTTGCCTCCTCCTCTCATAGAGGGGTGGCTACAGAGTTCTATGAAAGGGGTTCCCAGATGTGGAGCTCCTAGAGGCAGGGTTTTGGTCTAGTTAAACTCCTGGTGTTTTTGTGGCATGGTGTTTGGTGAAGCTTTTAAATCAGTACACCTCCAGAATCCAGCTTCTGATTCACACTGGGCATCTGTATGGTTGGAATCTCCCCTAGGTTCTGCTGGGGCAAGGAGGAGCCAGTCCTTTGTGACATCCACCCCCGCCCCCAGTCCCCAACTGGTCCTGTGAACAGCAAGAGATCCTGGGAGAGGTACCCAGGATCTCTCAGGTCTGAGTGTCTTTAATTCCCTGGGTGTAACACTTTCCATGCCTGAATTTCACCTGGTTTTCTAGTCACACTTTGGGTCACATGAAGGACTTGTGTCAGGTCAAGTTTTCCAACCCAGCTGGAATTACACAGGTCTGGTGCCTGGATTTCTACACACACTCAAGGGCTGCTCAACCGGAAAAGATGGCAGCTGTCTCAGCTCTCTGTAGGGCACCAGGTGATGTGCAGTGTCCCTCTAACGTGAAAACAAAGTGCAACTCACCTTCTGGATTCACTTGACAAAGTTCCTTATCACCATTCTCTCTGCTTCAAGACATGCCACGGTGCCACCTGGAATGCAGGCTTTCTTAGACCCCTCTCCGACCTGACCACAGGCTGTTCTGAGAGTCCACTGTTAAATCTCAGTAGTATTTTTTTTTCTCATTGACCTCAAAGAGAAGCTGTTTGTCCGCTTTCCTGGTCTCGTGCCACAGAGCAGCTTGGAAAGTACCCTCTACTCTGCCATCTTGCCTTCCATCATATATATTTTTAAAGCCATATTTTGAAACTTAAGGCACAGGTCATAATAAAAAGGTCAATAATAATTAATAAAAATAATTTATATGTATAAATAATATAATTTATTCATAATCGAATTTATTTTTATAAAATATTAATATTAATATAAAGGTCAATAATCATTGAGCTTCTAGTTGTGAGAACTGTAATGGCAAGGATGAGTGACTAGTGCTGTTATTGTTTTTCCAAATTTTAATTATAATAGATGTGTCTTTGATGATTAATTCTAGATAACTTTGTTGTTTTCATAGTTTGATGATGGAAATAATTATATATATATATATATATATAAAAAAAACAAGGAATGAATGTTCTCTAAAAATACACATCACATCAAAAGAGTGAACTGGCTTTTTAAAGATTAATTTTAACTTAAACCTTTAGTCCAGGTGTAAACTAGGGTACCTTCACCTGTTGTTTTCTCATCAGATATTCTTCTAATTTTATAGCACTTATTACAGTTTATTTGTGTGTATTTACTCCTGTGTTCATTTATTTAATGTCTAAGTCTCATGTCCAACTCCCATGTATATATTTTTACCCCCATGTATCCAGCACCTGGCACTACACTTGGCATATAGTATTTAACCTCAAAAATTTGTTGACTGACCAAATAAAATATCAAGAGACCTGCCTCCAAATTCAGTTTTAACCTCATTCCGATTTACTAAATTACTTGAGCAAATCATCTCACTCTTTCAGTCTTGGCTGCCTTCCTTGGCTTAGAGAATAATAATGATGCCTTAAATATAATTCATTACATCTTTATAATATTCAAAACATTTTGATAGCATTTGTCAAGAGATTAGTATGTTCTAGGCAGTCCTTTAGGTATTAAGGATACATCAGTGAACCATAAAAGATAAAAATCTTGACTTTCATGTAACTAATATTCTAGTGAAACTTGTTTGTTTTGGTCTTCATGACAACACTGTGACGTGAGTGGGACTGATGTTTTTATTAATTTGCTAATGGAGACTATGTGAAGTTAAGTATTTACTGAAGGTCACCCAGCTAGTGAGCCTAAGAACCAGATAGTTCATGTCCAGTGCTTTTCCCATTATGTTTTCCTCCCTCCCCTCTATCATGCCAGAAGTTTTTGAGAAAAAAAAGAAGATCCAGTTTCAACAAAAAAAGATTCAACATCTTTTGTAAAATAGATGGCATAAATACAAAATGATGGCATAACTTGTGTTTTAAAAGCCACGGCATTTCAAAGTATCTTAAATCTAAAGAAAATTTAAAACTAAGTCTGAACTCTTTTTATTTAAATATGGCTTGCTGCTATTTATGTAACACCTGACACTTATACTCAGGCCCTTGACTGTAGGAGTTGGGGCTTCCTATTGCTAAATGTTCTAGTACTGTACATTAGTATGGAAATCTTGACAGTGCCCACGGTGGATAACATATTAGTTGCTAAGTAAGGGAAATTATTATGCCATCTGCTGCCTCTTACAGGTTGTGTTATTACCCAACTTATTTTTTGAGTCAACATACCAAAGGAACTCTAAGAGTTTGCATATTTTTTCAACTGAATAAGCAATTTATAATGGAAAAAAACCCACCTAATTTGTGCCTTTTCTCAATTTTAATAAATGCCTTGAAAAATTATCTTTGTCTTTTAAACTTTGTTTCCAAGAGATGATCTTTTATTAGACCCTCAGTTACCTTGTATTTAAACTTTAGAATTTTTCTTTGTTATGAACTTCCAGGAGCTCTTTACCATCATTAGTAAATTATTTACAGAAAATCAGTCCTTCATTTTTATCTAATCACCTCAAATTCTAGAAAGAATTGAAGTGGCCGAAAATATGCTTAGGCTTGCATTAGGGCATGCTGGGTATGAAAAATACAACTACTTGACAGAAATGACTAAGTAATCTCTTTTAAATCTGCCCAATTAACCACATACATTTAATGCAATTCTACTTGACTTTTGTCCTACCAAACTATTGGATTAATACCACAGAAAAAAACACTTCTCAAAGTGTATCTGCTCAAGAGTTTAATTCTTGGGAGTGACCCACCCCATCCCCTGCCAAAAAAAATGTGTGTGGAAACAAACATAGATTGCATATCTTCCTCTCTGGTCAAGGAATAATCCTGGAAAAAAAGTGGAGTCGCTGAAAAGCATTCCAGTCAGTCAAAACCAATTATCTGTGGTAGTTGTGAAATTTCTCACAGGACTAAGGTCTAGGGAGAAGACTTCTGAAGGGCTTTAGTCAACATATTAAGGATTATTTTAATTAACTATTTATCACATAGAAGATCCAAAAATAATCTAGTAAAATTTCAGTCTTCACATCTCACTCATTTATTTATTTATTCAAACAACATCAGGACCTATCATGTCAGACACTGCTAAGCAAAAGGTTATTAAGGCAAATTAAACAGTCTTTGCCTTGGAAGAACTTGGTTTTGTGTGGAAATAGTTATGTGTGGACAATGGGGAGAAATTGTAGTAAGCTGCATAAAAAAAATTTGGGATAGGATGAATATGGATTCACCTAGTGGAAATGAGTACTAGATTCCAGATAAAGGGAGTAGCAGATGCGGAGTCACTAAAACAGAAGCTATATACATGTAATTCAAAATTGTGAGAATGTAGTATGTCCAGAAAGAGTGGTGAGAATGTCTAGACATGCAAACAAGAGCCAGACTGGGACTGTGAATTAGGGGATTAAATATTATTTCGTGTACAATGGGGATGCATGAAGCATTCTAAGCAGAGGACTGAGGTGATTCAATTTTCATATTACAACAAGAATTCTTTTCTTTGCAGGTCTGGGATGGAACTCAGGGCCTCACACATGCTTTGCAAACGCTCTACCACTGAGCTACATCTCCAGTCCACAACTAGCATTCTAATGGCATTGTAATCAACATATTCAATAGAAAAGAAATTAAAGTCCAAGAAACTCGCTAATTGCCATATGGTAAAATTAAGCAGAAGACCAATAAAGCTTGACACAGGGAGAGAAGGAGGCAGAAAAAAATATGAGGTACGATAGACAAGATATTATAATGGAAGATTTTTGTTTATTAGTTTGTTTGATTTCCATTAACAGAAAACTGAATTCAATAAAAAGGAGTTCATTGGTTCACATAACTAGAAGATTCAGAGGACAGGTGTTATGCTGAACAGTGTTATTTAAAATGTTTGTTTTCATCTCATAATTCTGCCTTCCATAGTGTTGTTTCACTGGTTTCCTTTTCAGACTTCACCTCACAATACCACAAGATCCAGAAAGGGAGAGGGTGTGTGGGTGGCCTTTTGGAGATTTTTTTTAAAAGAATGAAAACCAAAAGTTATCTTGATGCAATTGAAATTTCCCTGGCCACAGGTCAGAAATTGTAACTAAACTGGGTTATCTGAACCCATTACTTTAGCAAGGAGGATGAGCCTGCATTTGGGAATGCATAGGATGGCTCCCTGCAAGCATTGAAATAGGCTGAACCCCAAACTGGAAAGCTTAGACAGGAGCAGAGGAATGCTGGGAAAGTCTAGTCAGGGAGAATGTCTACCATGGGATGTACTTCCCAGGAAACTGACGTTGGGAGGAAGAAGAGGCATGTGGTGAGAGGCGGGGTGAAGCGAGGTGCTTTTCTTTCATCTTATATTCTCTTATTAAGATAATTAAGCATATTTATAGTCTATCTAGAAGATTCAACAAAGAAGAAGAGATGGAAGATAGAGAGCAGCTGTGCTAAGGAAAGGCTGGGAGCCAGAACACACGCATATAGGTAGCTCTGTCTAGCAGGGTCTCCTCATATAATGAATTGAACAAGAGGGAACCTCCCTCTGGAAAACCTTTGTTTTCTCTGTAAAATGTAAAGAGATGATGGGAGCTTGAGAATAATGAGGATTTGAAAGAGTAGATATAGAAAGCAGGAAAAAAAATGATCAAGAATAACTGGCAGAACTGCTGAGCAGTATTGAAAGGGCAGCTAGTGAGTGAGCTAGGATACCTCACACAGATGCTCTACATATTCAGTGGCTCCACTACACAGCTGGGTTATTTTTATCAGCATTTCTCAATAGCCCAGATGGAGCAGGGTTGAAGATGGGAGATTAGCTTGTTTCACAGGAGTCGCAGGGTGGAAGCTGCTTATGTTGAGAACACTCATACACCATGGTTGCCAGCACTCATGGAATCAAGGTAGATGCTATTAACATAGTGCAAATGAAAGACTAAGAGACTGGTGTTTTAGAATGCTCACTGATAGGAAAACTAAAGCACCCAGATAAACATACTAAAATTATTATTATTGACACTGTAAATTTTTAGTGCTGGAGATTCAACCCAGGGCCTCGCAGATGCTAGGCAAGCACTCTGCCACTGAGGTGCATCCTTTAGCCCCTTACTAGAATTATTACTATTAGGATTAGCTATAAGACTTTAATATGGACTTGTCTGATTTATTAGCAAGCCATTAATTTCAGCACTGTAGCAATTAGGTATGCTTTTGGGTGCAGGTTAAAAAAAAAACTCATAGTGACTTAAGCAAACTGGTTTATTTTTCTCTTTATAAACCAAAGAGAATCCATGGCTGGTGCAGGGACTCAAGGATGTCATCAACAAATCCAGGTATTTTCCATGCAATCATTATTTAATGTCAGCTTATGTGTACTCACAAGATACTTCTGTAGCTATAGGCATCACACTCAAGTGCAAGGCAAGAAGAAAAGAACACTATGCCAGCCATGTCTGTTCCTTTTATGAGGAAATTGAAAGCTTTCCCCAAATCCCCTCTAGGTCTCATTGGCCAGTACTGAGCCTCACCATGCTTCAAGGGAGGCTGGAAAAGGTAAGGGAGAAGGGAAATGGGAAGAGGTGAACATGAAGGTCTGCTATAAGGACTTCTCTGGAAGTCTCTTTTCTTCCCCAACCCCCAAGATTTTTGCAGTGGTTTTTCTTTGTGTGTTTGAGACATTTGGAATTATATGACAACATGGTAGGTTTACTATAAAGTCAGAGTTCGACAGTTTAGAGGAAAGGGAAATGCATTCCCTTCCTTTTTACTAAGATTGCAAAATGAGTGAAGGGGGAAGTGGGAGCCCACACTCCAGGTTTTACTTTACAAGGCAATGCTGAGGCAGGGATTTTGTTTTCTTGGATGGACAGTCAGCCAGCATGAAGTGAATGGCTCCATGGGATATGTGAATGGAGTCATGGTACATTAAGTTCTGGCAATCAGTGTGTGGACATAGTAACTCACTCTTTGATCAAGCACTGTAAGAACCAATCTCTCGAAGGAGTCAAGCATCTGCTTACATATGAAACTCTCATACCACCACAGTGACAGCCAATTCAGATGGCTAGGGAATCCCAAATTGCTGAGCCTTGTTTCTTCCACCAGAGATAGCATCAGAGATGAAGATGAATAAAAACTGATCTCTAATGTAAGATATATAATCCAGCCAGAGCAGACTGCTTCTCAATGGCAGGAGTGCTACTCTGGCCATGGTTCTGCTGTGTAAGCCAGCCTCTCTGACAATGGACATCAAGTAAAAGTATGGTGCAAAAGCGCCTATTGATCCTGCAGGCATCTATTGAACTAACATGATTCGTTCTTCAACACTCATTCCTGATAAATAGAAACAAAGTCAGAATGACCGAGGGCTTTAAAGGAGTCAGTGTTTCTAGCTCTGGAAATACCATACCGCTTTGTTTCCCCATTTATTTCTCATCAGTGGATTTGCTTCAGCTGTTTTCCAGTAGGGAGAATGTTATTTCATAAAAATATTTTGTTACAGTGACACTCATTCAGTTTCCTTTAAGCATGGGCCCTGAACTGTCTGGATTCCTCACAAAAATATAATACACGTAGCTTACATTTAAGTAGTGATTAGACATTTTAAAAATTTGGAAAACAACTTATACATATTTAATGATAGCAACAGCTAAATTTCCATTCTCCAGGTCAGAAGGCCTGGAGCTATCATGACCATTAAAATTCTCTGATATTTTTCTAAAATTATACAATTATATATTCTTTAATATTGTCTCCTAACAAACTCTTTCATCAGAACCATTATAGAGTTGCAAAACTGATGTTGGACTTCTGCCTTTCTGCCTCTTTATAGGCCCAGATGAAAGTAGTAAATAGCTATTGGGGAAGCCCCAAGCAGCATGGGGAATTAAAAGGAGAGGAGGAAAATTGTCTAAATAATCCACAAACTCTTTAGTCTATCACTACATTACCTAGGGTTGATTATTTCCCTAAGGCATTTATAATTGTAAACAGATCTGCTCATTTGAATCTTTCTTGGACCAGTATCATGTATGATGTGGCATTCATTCTCCTATTATGCAAACAAAGGCACTGATTTTAATTACATGGAAATTGGTGTTTACTGTGAGCTTTTATGAAGAGTAATTATTGCTTTGGAAGAGGATCTAAAGAGTATTCAACTTTACAAGCTTTGATTTGGGTGTAAATGCATCTGATCGCTAGAGTTCAGTAGTAGGAGTGGATTTGTGCATTCAATCCACATTTGTATCATTTTTTCCAGATATCAGTTTCCTCCTAGTCTATCTGGTGTTTTTGTTTACACAAATGCTGATTTCAAGGCTTTGTTTAGTTTACTTCCTTCTTAACATATTGCTGCTTTTATTACTCTCTAAACACGTTTGGACACATTAGCAGAACTTTGCTTCCGTGAAAAGATTTTGCCTTCCTTAAGGTCAAGAGATTCTGTTTTTATCACCTTTGCAAATCAACAAAACACAATGTCTAGCTTATAGGAGGCAATCAAATAAAAGTTGAAGGAAATGAACCTTGCACACATAGTTGATTTGAGACAAATGAAAAGAATCTGTTTGTGTGCTTTGCCCTATCTGGAAAAGAGCAAGTATTTTTGATTTACATCACAGGTGTATTATTAAGATCAATATATGGTAGTAAGAGAATAATTGCTCATAAGGTGATTGTCATATAAACTTCCAGGAAAAAAAAAATCACCCTCTGCTTCTCTGCTCTAATATGCCTGCATAAAATCCTGCTCCCCTTGTTTTGCTGATGTTGCAAATACCTGAGCAATCTGCTACTCCCACCCATTCCTGGATCTATATAATATAAATGCTTTACAGATTTCTCATTTCCATTGAATAGCTGTTCTTTGGTATAGTATAATCTTAAAATGTGATTAGGAATCAGAGCAAAGGTCAATTGGTGTCTCACAGTATGGACTGAGAGAACAAGAAGGATGCAAGACAATTACATTTTTGCCTGAAGCCCATTGCTCATTCTAAAGGAGAACTTGAAGCCAGCAACAGTGTGAGGCCAGGTGTGTTTATCCATCTGCTGCCCCTAATAGCTGAAGCTGCTTCATCAACTCTGATTAATATGATCTGGCAGGTGCAGGTCTTTAGAAATCAGTTGAAATGATTAAAGGCCTTATTTACCTAGGGGCTTCTAGAACCTATCTCAACTTCACTTCCTGCCCCTGGTCAGGAGATCATGAGAGGAACTGATCAATCCTCTCCTGACTCTTTTCGCTCCTCCTGGGATTTGAACTTTTCATTTAGAGTCTCAACATGTCTTAAATATATTTTTTATCCTTTGACCCAGTAAGTCCACTTATGGGAATTTAATAGAATGAAATTATCAGAAATTTATTCAGATATATGTGTTTACACTTTGTTTTATAGGATTTGTTTTAACATGGTTACAAGATCAAAAACCTGTGAGCAGTCAAAATACTTAAGTAGAAGATTGATTAAATAATGATATAACCACATAGTGGAATCCTATGTTGCCACTAAAAATCACTTATTTAACAAGATGGGGAAATGCTCATTTTATATAGGAAGTGAAAAAAACAGAATACATACGTGTGTAGATAGATAGTATTTTGGAAAATGTGTTTCCATTTCATTGGTGGGTATACATGTTTACAAGTATTTTTTCCATTTAAGCCTACCTGTATTTTCTAGGTTTTCTATAATTTTATTAAAAGAGTAATTTTTAATAATTCATTATTCAGCTATTTTTCCCTAAGTGAAAATCAAAAGGGCGTTTTTACGTACAGAGAGTTATGGGTGCATCCTTATCTGTCAAGAGAGAATGTAAATTTGAGAAGCAAGTTTGACAAGCTCAGCAGAGGTCAAGGTATACCAGTGTGAGAGAAATACTCACAGATTGGGGTCACCCTGGCCAGAGAATCTCTGAGAAAATAGTGAAAATTCCCTACTAAGTCAAACAAATACAGAGTCCAACTTTGATTTCAGATAATAAGGTATTAATGTACTGTTGAGGTTGATTAGGAGTCAGCCACGTGTGGTTATGTTCACTGCAACAGACAGGCCAAGAAGGGAGAGATGCTTATGTCAGCAGGTATAGCTGCCTTCCTGACTAAGGTGGGATATGGAGACAAAGATGGAGGAGCAGAGCTTGTTGTGGGAGGTGAGGAGAGGAAGTGGACCCAGCAGGCAGAGCAAAAATAAAGTTTACTGCCAGAAACAGCAATGGGAAATATAGGGGTGAATAGTACTCAGTGACCCAAACCCAGCAGCTTTGGGTTTGGGTCTCTGAGGGACTTTAGAAGTTAAATCTAATTTGTCATTCTTCTTCCAAAACCCTCCAGTAGCAACTCATTCACACAGAGTGAAAGCCGTAGTTATAAAATCTAAATGTAAAAAATGTGCCCTTGGAAACTGGCTATAAGAACCATTTTGTTCTTGACTCCTGTGTGAATTTTGGATTGCACAAGTATAACAGGATTTCCTTGTTGCTGTCAGCCACACTGGCCTTTTCATTTTTAAGTTCCCTAGGACCCAAATGAATCCCAATAACAAACCTGGAAACCTATAGTAGATTTCATCCAGAAAGGGGCCCAGGAGAGGAAACTTTCATAAGCAGATGCAACCTGGAGGGACTGTAGGGAATGCAGTGAAACTGAGGATTTGGGTCTGGCACATAAAGTATCATTGTGCCCTTGGGGCATTTGCAGTTGTGAAGGGATCATATCCTCTCCTTCAAACAGTGTCACCAGTGTGTTCAGCTGCTTCAAGCAGGTTCATGAATGAGACTGTGTATTCCAGACTTCCATAACTGCAATTATTTGCACTGTCAAGATCTGAAATGATACCACAGCTACCCTGGTATTAAATCTGTCTGGTTAAATCTGTACACGATAAGCAATCATTATGGAAAAGTATGGGGAAAGCAAGGGAGGATGGGAGAGGAGAAAAGAGAAATGATGTATCTCTTGGGAAGTGATATCAGAAAGTGGTCCCTGGGAAGCCTCAGGAGCTGGTCAAGATGATATATGGCTATACTCCAACCTGCTTCATGAACGCCAAGTCAGAAGTGCTGATATGAGAATTTCGAGAAGGAAAGCAAAGTCGGTAGCATGCACACAGTCTGATTGTACACTCAGGAGCCCTTGGTTCTAAATCTACACCAATTTTCCTGAGGTCAGAGTCTGAATCAGTGAGATAGCTCAGAATAGAACCTTTGAGCACCTGATGCCTGCCTGTGACCTATCTGCTAAACCACACAGAGCAAGGTGTGTGCACACAAAGCATTTTTTATTATTAGTGATGGGAAGCAGGGGTCACCAAGTTTAGAAACTCCTTTGAAACCAGAGCTTCAGTCTTTGTAACCTGAAGGCTGACAACCGCACAAGATGCATATTCCTTTTTCTTCTTAGTAAAAAGGAACTTTTCAAATAATAAAGGACTTAAAGATGTTTTCCTGGACATGAATGGTTATTTTAAAGCAGCATTTTTTTCTTATTTAAATGTAAATGAACCTGAAAGGGCTGGATTTAAACTGTCACATGCATTTCTAATCACATCTTCTGTCTAAGCTAAGCCTGAGAAATTCAGTAGTGAAGCCTGCTCAGAGCTCATCATAAACAGACACCAATATAATCACACAAGGAACAAATGCTTGGTTCCACCTGCCTGTTTTAGGTCTTGTCTAGGTCTTGTCTCTGAGTCAAAAGAAAATCCTTGTATGGCACCAGCATGGGGCTGCTCTAGGCGAATATGTGTTTCCCAGGTAGGCTGATATTTTTGTGTACCTGCAAACCATTACTAAATAAACACTTTTTAAGCTTAATGTGGCAAGGAGCAAGAGGACTTTTGTGGAAGCATTTGCCATTTCTTATCCTGTGCTGTCCACTATAGTAATTATCAGACACATCTAGCTCTTTAAAGTACAAATTAACTAAAATAAAATTTAAAAATCTAGTTGTTTACTTATATCAGTCATATTTCAAGTGTCTAAGAGCTACATGTGGGCAGTGGCTATTGTACTGGTCAGAACTGATAGAGAACTTTTTCATCATTGTGGAAAGTTCTACTGGGCAACACTGTTATATCCCAAGTAATTCAAGTTCCAAATATATATGCCCCTTAGTGCATAGCAAGAACCCTGCTGTTCATGTACTGACAAGGCTGTCAAATGGCAATTATACTCTAGCATTCACTCATGCAACAAATATTTATTGTCTACTAAATTTCCTGACTTTCTTTGCCTTTAGGCCAATTAGGTACCTGTAGCTTCATATTTCAAAGAGGAATCTGAGACAGAAAATGGGAAGACAGGCCGCACTGTTTGAAGTAAAAAATATCATTGCTTTTCCTCTCACCTCTTAATACCTCACTTCTGACACCAGACACACATAGGGGGTTTTCCCACTCCAAGCAATTCTCCCATACTCTGCAGACACCACCTGGGTATTCTATAATTCAAGTCAGTTCTAACTCTAAACAAAGGTAGCATTAGATCCCTTAGGTTGAGGACTCAATCCCACAAGACTTTCTCCACTTTAGATGTCAATCACAAGTCCAGATTGTCACCTATGTATCCGACCAACTGGTTGTAAATTGGAAATTCCACAATCTCCTCCTAGCTCCATCATTTGTTCAACTGGCCCAAGAACTCAGAAAAACAGTATACTTACTGGATTACTGGTTTCCTAAGAATAAATTAGAAATTTTACTGTCTAGGGATGTTGAGTTTTTTTAATCTCCATTCAACAAAGAATTGAAGAACAGGATATAGAGATAGCAAGCAAGTGGCAGGTTTACTGTGACAGAGTGACAAAGCCAGACTTCTCTGAAGAGACAGGGCCCCAGAACTGAGAGTCCGGTGGGATTTTGGCCTTTTTTTTTTTTTTTTAATGGTCTTTGGAATTTCCTCCTTTCCTATCTGCTCCCCTGTCCAAGCCCTCTTCACTATTATTGATTGGTGTCCCCATCTGTCCATGCATCAGTTCTAGTTTTTCTATTGATCTCCTGCTTAGGAGCATGAGCGTAGAAGTGTCTGCCTAATTGGGTCCCTCACTTGAGTCTATGAGTGCTTTCATTAGCCAGGAAGTTGACCTCATCAGAAGACCCTCTCCAGGCTACTTTGTTCTGGCCCTGACCCCAACCTCCTCACTTACCATCTTGTCCTGGCTGCCTAAG
Organism: Marmota marmota marmota; assembly: GCF_001458135.2. Taxonomy (NCBI): domain Eukaryota; kingdom Metazoa; phylum Chordata; class Mammalia; order Rodentia; family Sciuridae; genus Marmota; species Marmota marmota. The sequence goes on along the minus strand of NW_026000119.1, from coordinate 7,495,159 downwards.
CCTTTCTATATCTCTCTCAGAAACAGCCAGATAGTTTGAAGAGATGTATAAAGCAAGGTACTAGGAACGGGCACAGAGTTTCAATGCCCTCTCTGGGTGCACCACCTCCCAGTGCCACCACATGTTCACCAACCCTGAAGCTCTCTGGGCCCTATAGTTTAGGATTTTTGTGGAGGTTTATCATATAGGCATGATCAGTCATTAACTCAATCTCCAGCCCTTCTCCCCTTCCTAGGGGATGAGAGGTGAGGCTCAAAGTTCCAAGATTCTAAGTATGTTCTGGTGACTGCCCCTATCTATCAGCCCACCAAGAATCATCTTGCTTGAATAAAAGACATACCTATCACCCAGGAAATTCCAAGGGATTAGAGTTTAGTGTCAGTAATTATGGTCAAAGACCAAACAGTAGAACAAAATATATAACTAGCACTCCTATTGTTTGGAAAATTACAAGGGTTTTAGGATCTTTGTGCCAGGAACTAGCAGCAGAGATTATATATATACACTGTGACTATCACTGCAGATCAGAAATGGGCTAAGGGGATGTGATCCAAGACACCAAATATGTTGGCTATGAGAAGACTTTTTTTTTTTTTTTTTTTAGATCCTGGGGATTGAATTCTCAGGGGGCACTAGACCACTGGGCCATATCCCTAGCCTCATTGTGTATTTTATTTAGAGACATTGTCTCACTGAGTTGCTTAGTGCCTTGCTTTTGCTGAGGCAGGCTTTGAACTCACGATCCTTCTGCCTCAGCCTCCCAAGCTGTTGGGATTATAGAATTGCCAGATGTTTGTTTTTAATTTAACATTCATTGTTATTGTGACTTAAAATGTTTTTAGTATTCAATAGTAATGCCATCTAAGCATTCATTTGGTCCAATGATTGAGACAAGAAAATGGACCTGAAAATTAGTATCTTTGGAATAGAAGTCAGACATGCTAACACCTGAACACATTGGGCTATGAATTTTGGAGGAAACTGTATATGTATAGTATTTCATGCTATGAAATGCTAAAAATAAACTTGAGAAACTATAAAGCAAACATTAAAGTAAAAATAGGCAATAATGACAGGTGATGCATGTGCTATGAGAATTTATCTCTAGTTTCCATTTATTCTTGTGGGAAAATTAGTCTGGAATTATGCAAGGCTTAAGGAACATGATTCTCACAAGGTATAGCTCTCTAAATATTCTTCTTCTAGGTGAATTTCCAGGGAAAACTCCCTATAGTTTGGCACTCTACGCAAACTGCCCAGCTAGCCTACCTTGTCGTTCAGCTTGGGTCTGGTATTTGGTAATAGAATATATTGTGATTGGTTCTACAATATCCATTTTATTATCTTACTTTAGATAGAAGCTATGTGGCTGAATGGGATCAATTTTTTCCCTATCTCTACAGGTGATTTCTCATTAGTGTAGCCCTCAGTATGTTATTGAGTCAGCCATGGGCTTATTTCCCAGGCCTAAAATTACTGTGGTACGTGACCTCCAAGACTACAGTAATTTTTCTTCAGAGAGGGAAAGTCCAGTCAGGGCAAAGCTTAATAATTTGGTTTTATGGTTTGAAGGGAAGCCCTTTTTCCCCCAATGTAAATGAGAAAGAATTTAGTTCTGCCACCTTGCTACCATGAGCAAAGTCAGCCTAAGTGAAAAACTGATACAAGAAGGAGGGCATGGCCAAGGGAATTAAGGGTAGAGGAGAAAGGAGTAAAGGCCATAATGATATTACAGGCCTTTGCCTCAAACTGACTCAAAAGTTTAGTTACATGAGTCAATAAATCCCCTTATTCTCTAAGCCAGTTTAAATTGTGTTTGTGCTACAGAAAGCTTCCTAACTGATAAATTAACAGATATTTTGAAACATCCTTTCCTTTTTCTCCACCAGTGATGTCTTCAAAGTGATCAAGACTTAAAATAGGGGACTGGGGATTTAGCTCAGTGGTATATTGCCTGCCTAGCATGCATCAGACCCTATGTTTGACCCTCAGCAGAACAAAAGCCCCAAACCCATTACCACTACAATAACAAACAAACAAAAAACAAACAAAAAAGTTAAGACAGGAAGCCCATACAGGAAGCTAATAGAAGACTCTGTTTTTTTTTTCAAGACCTAAATCAAATGTTCTGGTGTTTTTCCATTCTGATTTTTTATAACCTTATTATTTCATTATTAGTCCCTAATCACTGGCATTTTTCACTCCTAAATGGATTCACATTGCTTATAAAGTGAAACATCATCTACAGCTTGGCTTAATTACTACATTCTGATTGCCTACATAAATAAACAACTCTCTGCCTGTGACAGTCTGGGCACTGCTGACCTCAGATTGATTGAATTCACTTGTGGTTGCACTGGTGGTCAAGGATGTGCATGTGAAGGGGTTCTGATAGTAAAAATGCTCTGGTGCGACGAGGTGATGCGTCACAGTTTCACCTTTCACAAAGTGAATAATTGCTTCCATTTGCCTGGGTTTATATATCTCACAATGACTAGTTCAAAAGATTCAGCAAGTTATCTCCCAACAGAAGGGGATGAAAGTATGAATAATTTACAGTTTACACAAAGGCATTGGTGTAAATGAAGTGTATACCAGTTTGGACTCTTTCTGTTGCCTGTGATGTACAGCCTAAATTAATTGTTTTTATCAGAGAGGGGGAATTCATTGGTCCACAAACTGAAAAATTCAGAGACTTCATTTGGGGTAGAGTTTGAGGCTGAAACAATGCTATCAGAATTCAGTTCCTCTCCATCTTCAGTCCTGAGCTCCTCTCTAACATATTAATTAGCTCCATTCTTAGGCTTCATGGGATGTCCTCATTAGCAGCTTTGGTTTCCCTTAGGAGTCCAACAAAAGGGGTAGTCCTCTTCCCCTAAAAACTCAAAGAGAGATGACAGATCTTGGGGTTGTTGGTATTGATTGGCCTGGCCAGTTATTGTGTCCCAAGGATAGAATGCTCAGATGGGCTTAGATTAGGTCACAGCCTCCACCCTTGCATTTAGTGAAAATGTAATTCTTTAGAAACACATCCTTACCTATTGGAGGTAAGGAGGAATCCTACATATGTGTATGTTTTGCATTCTTATCTCAAAATAGGAGGTCTGGATCATAGAAAGTGAAATGACATTAACCCACTAGAAAGTGAGGCAATATTCCATGGTTTTTTTGTTTTGTTTTGTTTTGCTTTGGTACTGGGGACTGAACCTAGGGACACTTAACCACTGAGCCACATCCTCAGCCCAAAATTTTTATTTTAAGACAAGGTCTTTCTAAGTTTCTTAGGGCTTCACTAAGTTGCTGAGGCTGGCCTTGAACTTGTGATCCTCTTGCCTCAGGTTTCCCAGTTGCTGAGATTACAGGTGTGTGCCACATAGCCAGCCTATATTCCACTCTTGTCTGTGAATTCCAGGAATCTGTGAAGGTGGAGCCAAAGTTTTTTCCACTTCCTCTGCCTTTTCACATTCAAGATTTTCCCTCCATAGTCACCAAGTTTGCCTTTGGTGGGCATCTTTGCCCTTTCTTCTGGCCCTATTCAGTTTCCATCTGAGTGCTGATTTCTCTGTGAGCTCAACTCCTGCCTTGTCTGCCAAAGTTCATGGTTGCTTAAGGTTTTGATAAAACCACCACTGTTTCCTTTTTTTAAAAAAACTCATTCTCATTAGACTTACAATATAATTTATGAACACCAACAATGAACTGGAAGAGAAAGAATATGAGGCAGCCAGTTGACTAATATTGTTTAGGAATAACTAACTCAGGAGTTGACTAACTGACAAATAGAAGAAAAGTAAACTAGGAGAACAGGAAGAGTGTATCAGAGCAGCCAATATGAAGCATAGACTTTGTTTTATTGTTTTCTTTTTCAGAATTTTTTTTTAATTGGTTCCGATATATTTAGTGGTCTTAGGATGCTTCCTGATGATCTGTCTTGGAACCAGTGTCCTGAACTGGGGTGGATTTTATTTCGAAAGAGTGTGGTGGATATGCAAGGACATTTTTGGAAAGTTAAACTTGCCCACTAAGAAATTCGCTGAGCTTCTAATTTGGCTGTTAATCAAACAATCTAAAAATAAGGGCTGTTTAAATAAAAGATTAAAATAAATCACTCAAGAAAAAAAATCCCATATCAGTTTCTGCCCAGCAGCCCAATTACAACATCTGGTTACTTATTTATTCCCTAAAAGCTGATGTGGTTCCATTTGCTCTTTTAGCTTAACTAATATGGGCCACCCTTTTTTAGGTATGTGAAAAAATATACATGTTCCTTTTTGCCTATTAAGATATCACTTTGGGGGAAAAAAAGATATAAATTTGGTCAATTTTATTTTTGTTTCTGAGGGTGAATTCAAGGAGTCCCCCTAGAAGGAAACACAAAGGGAGATGAAATAATGTGAGGCAATTGGGAGGTGACTAGAAAAATACTGAAGTTGAAATAAATTTTTTTTAAAAATTGGAGTTTAAATTTAGTCTAGTCATTGCCCTATTATCTTGATCAATGTACCTAATCACTCTGAGCATCATTTTCTGAAGAAAACAGAGAAAGGGATCCAAGAAACATAGTAATTAGACCCTTTGTACAGCTGGAGGAGTATTGGTCTTTAAATTTTTCTCTAAATACTTACACCACTGTGGCTTTTTGTTTTTTCAGAATATATTTGAATTGGTTCTGATATATTTAGTGGTCTTAGGATGCTTCTTGATGATCTGTCTTGGAACCAGTGTCCTGAACTGGGGTAGATTTTATTTCTAAAGAGCATGGTGGATATGGATGTTTATTTAAATTTGTAACAATGATACCTTTGATTTTACAAAATTTTCTCTCAGTGAAATTTCATAAAACAGGTATAATTTGTTCTAAAATATTTACTATGACTAGAACAAATGACACTTCTTTATACCTGCCAGTGTTTCATTATCATAATGTTACAGTGATTTGCTGTATGTTCTGAGAACTGGATATAAGCTAAGCACAACTAAGATTATAAGTTCTCCTAGGTACAAATCCAAGTCTAATTTGGGAAATGTCCAAGAATTGATGAACCTTTCACCCAGCCTTAACATGAAGATAGAGGAAGGAATGTGATGAGCTCGGGTGGAGAAAGCATTCCACGTGCCAAGTTGAGATGTTTTGCATTCCAGATCCCAAACTCAGCATTGTAAAATTAGCCTCTCTATTTTCAAGAAAGGCAGAGTTTTTCTGGCTCCATTCTATGGTTATTTCCCACTTCTATTTCTTGAGATTTTACATATCACACATAGCAATTTATAAAAGATACTCTTTGACAAATATTAATTTTTCTGAATATTTTAGATCTCGGCAAATTTTACCCAAGCCAATTTAAACTTCAAACATGAATCAAAGAAAAAGGAGAGGGACAAAGAAAAAACTTTTAAGGTATCTTTTTTTTTAAATTAATTTTTTAATTTATATGTGACAGTGGAATGCGTTACAATTCTTATTACACATATAGAGCACCAATTTTCATATCTCTGGTTGTATACAAAGTATATTCACACCAATTTGTGTCTTCATACATGTACTTTGGATAATAATGTCCATCACATTCCACCATCATTTCTAACCCCATGCCCCCTCCCTTTCACTCCACCCCTCTGGCCTATCCAGAGTTCATCTATTCCTCCCATGCTCCCTCTCTTAAGGTATCTTTCCTTTTATTAAAAAAGTAAGTTCTGGGCTGGGGCTGGGGCTCAGTGATATTGCATTTGCCTGGCATGTGTGAGGCACTGTGTTTGATTCTCAGCACCACATATAAAAATATAAATGCCTATCAACAACTAAAAAAATATTTTAAAAAATAAGTTCTAATTTGTTGGAAACCTTTCCATGACACTTTTTCAGATAGAGTCCGACCTTTTTTTTTATTTGTTGATTTTAGATATACATGACAGTAGAGTGTATTTTGACATATTATTCATACATGGAGTGCAACCCATTCCAGTTAGGATCCCAATCTTGTGGTTGTACATGATGTAGAGATGCACTGGTCTTGTATTCAGATATGAGCACAGGCAAGTTAAGTCTGATTCATTCTATTGTCTTTCCTATCCCCATCTTCTTTCCCTTCCCTTCATTCCCTTTTGTCTAATCCAATGAATTTCTATACTTCTCCTCCCCACCCTCCAGTTCCATCCATTTACTGGTAAATCCCATAATTTCATTCTTCTTTAAGGCTGAGTAGTATTCCATCATGTATATACACACTAGATTTTCTTTATCCACTCATTTGTTGAAGGGCACCTCGGGTTGGTTCCATAGCTTGGTTATTGTGAATTGAGTTGGTATAAACATTGATGTAACTGTGTCATTATAGTATGCTGTTTTTAAGTCCTTTGGGTATAAGCCAAGGAGTGGGATTACTGGGTCAAATGGTGATTTCATTTCAAGTTTTTCTGAGGAATCTCCATACTGCTTTACAAAGTGGTTGCACCAATTTGCAGTCCCACCAGCACTGTGAGTAAACATTTTTCTACACATCCTCACCAACATTTATTATGACTTGTGTTCTTGATAATTGACATTCTTACTATAGTAAGATGGAATCTCAGTATAGTTTTAATTTGCATTTCTCTAATTGCTAGAGACATTGAACATTTTTTTCATATATTTGTTGATTAATTGTATTTCTTCTTCTGAGAAGTGTCTGTTCAGTTCCTTAGCCCATTTGTTTATTGGTTTTTTGGTTTTTTTTTTTTTTTTTTTTTTTTTTTTTTTTGATGTTAAGTGTTTTGAGTTCTTTGTATATCCTGGAGATTAATGCTCCATCTGAGGTGTAGGTGGTAAATATTTCTCCCATTCTGTAGGCTCTCTCTTCATGTGCTTAGTTGTTTCCTTTGCTGTGAAGCTTTTTAGTTTGATGCCATCCCGTTTATTGATTCTTGATTTTATTTCTTTTGCTTTAAGAGTCTTATTGAGGAAGTCTGTTCCTGAGCCAACATGATGGAGAGTTGGGCCTACTTTTTTCTTATAGGGTCAGAATCTCTGGTCTAATCTAGGTCCTTGATCTGCTTTGAGTTGAGCAGGATGGGAAAGAGGGGTCTAGTTTCATTTTGTTTCACATGGATTTCCAGTTTTTCCAGCACCACCATTTGCTGAAGAGGCTACTTTTTCTTCAATGTAAGTTTATGGCTCCTTTGTCTAGTATGAGATAATTGCATTTATGTGTGTTTGTCTCTGTGTCTTCTATTCTGTTCCATTGTCCTTCAAGTCCAGTTTTTGATGATTGGAATTAAAACAATACTTTCTAGGCCTTTTGAAGTTATAATAACAATTGTTGTTACTTTTTCAATGAATTATCTCTTCCTGTTGTTTCCTTTCTTACTCTATTCCTGCTTTGCATCACATCCCATAAATGGTATTATAGAACTTATTTTAAAGTTAAATGCATTTTATAACAGCTTTAGTGAGGTAAAATTCACACATCATACTGTTCACCCTTTAAAGTGTACAATTTAGTGTTCTTTTTAAACACATCCACAGAGTCATGCAATCATCACCAGTATCTAATTCCAGAACATTGTTATCACTCCCCTTTATACCCATTAGTAGTCACTCCTCACTCTCTCTCTCTCACCGACCTCTTAACAGCCACTAATCTGCCTTCTTTCTATGGATTTACCTGTACTAAAAATTTCATATAAATGTCCTTTTGGGTTTGGCTCTTCCATTTATTAGAAAGTTTTTAGAATTCATCCATATATGCACCAGTACTTTGTTTCTTTTTATTGCCTAATATTCCATTGTGTGGGTCTGCCATGTTTTATTTGTCCTTTTACCAGTTTATGGACATTTGGGTTTTTTCCATTACTAGGCTATTATGAATCATGTTGCTGTGAGTATTCCTGTACACATTTTTGTGAGAATATAGTTATTTTTTAACTTCTCTTAGGTGCATACCTAGGGGTGGAATTATTGGGTTACATGCTTAGCATTTTGAGGAATTGCTGGCCTGTCTTCCAAAGTGGCTGACCATTTTACATTCTCACCAGCAGTGTCTGAGGGTTCTAACTAATTTCTGCACATCCTTGCCCAAACTTATCTGAATGACTGTTCTTTAAAATCAGAAAATCTTGCACTATGGTATGAATAAATCTAATACCTTGAAGAAGGAAAGCCAGAGATTTCATAACAACAGCTGCCCTTAAGACACTGTTTCTATGACTTCCTCTCTTTTTCCTTTACATTGATACACTCACCTTATAGACTATATTGTTTATGCCCTTAAAAAAGAGTCCAGTCTGTTTGTATTCATGATTAAGAATAATATTCCCTTGCTTTGTGCATTTCACCTTCACTCCTTTCTCTGGAGTCATCATGGTGTGGAACATGTGGTGGCCAGGAGGCTCGAGAAAGGTGAGGCCAAAGACAAAATATAAACATCAAGGACAGTTCCCCAGTGACCCATTCCTTCCAAGTAGACCCCTCCCAAAGTTCCCTCCACCTCCCAATGTCCCATTGTTATGGATTCATCAATAGATCAACCCATTGATAAGATGATAGCACTCACGATCCAGTCACATCCCGCTCTGAACACTGCCATATTGAAGACCATGTGGACAATACTTGAGCTTTTGGAGGATATTTAAGATCCAAACCATAACACTCAGCTTCCTTCAGTGTTGAGGGCCACAATCAAGTTAAGATGGCGCCTGGCACTTTGCCAGGAGGAGTGGTTTGTGAAGTAACGCCAGCGAGTCATTAAGATGATGAGGATTCCTTAATGACTGACTGCTGTATCTAGATGATGTTAATTAAGTTAAGCTGTGTGTAATTAGTTAAGTATATATACCTCTGCTGTCCCATAATAAAGTGGCTTTCGCTGTTTCAACCTTCACAAGTTGCTTGTCACCTCCCCCCCCCTTGGTTATTTTGCCCAGCCAGACTGCGGCACTTCAGTGTCTGACTTTGTCCTTACTGAAAGGAGAGTGACTCACCTGAGATGGAAACTCAACCAAGAGATTTTATTGGGGGGCTGCCCAAAGGGGAAGAAAGGAGAGGAAGAGAGCAGCAGCCTGAGCCTGCAAGCTTCAGCTTAAGAAGGGTTGCTTAGGCGATGTGGTGGGTGCTGATTGGCAGGGTGACTCAGGAACGGGTCAGCAGACACTGTGTCCTGCTGGGATTGGTCGGGAAAACTTTTGACTTTGGCGCCCTTTGGTTTGGTCCTTCAGAGAGGAGGGGCAGGGGTAAGGGATTATGTGACGGAAACTTAACTTCAGCAGAGAGAAACCTGATGGGGGAAATAAAACCAAAAGGCAAGGTCTCCCACACACCCAACACCTGTTGTTTTGAGTTGGTTGCTCACTTTGCCATTATTCTTCGTGGTACAGGTCAATTCCTAGATAAATTATAAAACAGATCTGGGAGTCATTGTCTAGTGTTTAGGATTAATGAATGTTCCTACTATAAACTATAATCCTATTATAATAAGTGTATTATTTCCTTTATTTTCTCTCAGAGAGTTGATAGTGGTGGGGTAGTTAGCTCTAAGTTTGGGATGGAGAGTAGGAGAATGAGAAAGGGAGAAGAGAACCAAGTGATCGTTTTTTGGTCAAGAACAGTATCTAGATCACAAAAGAGAGTGTTAACTGATTTCCATCCTTAGTAATGAGAGCCAAGAAGAAATAAGCTAAAGTTGTAACTTGAGAGGTTTTTGGAAAAACTAAAAAACATTTCTGAGTAAGAAAGAATTCCTGTAAAAAAACAAAACAGGTATTTTCCTTTCCTTTAGTTTTTAAAAATAAGAGGGATTCATTTTGTTTTCTATAAGTGTTTAATGTGATCCAAATTAGAAGCAGATGGATAGACTAGAAAACCTCTCTACCTCCTCTGGTCTTTGGCTGATGACCATAATATCTATCATTGATTAAGTACTTACAAAGGACCTGCTTCTGGGCTAAGTGCTTCACAGGCCTATCTCATTTAATTTCAAAATGAGCCTGTGAGGTAAGAAAATTAGCATTTCCACTTCACAGCTGAAGAAACTCATTGTCCAGAGCCCTAAGGTAACAGATTCTGGGTCTGTGCGACCACAAGATCTGTGCTGTGAATTACTATGCTAATTTGCCTCTTCTAGAATGCATGCCTTATGTTTTCAAACACATCACTTTTACCTAGGACTAACATCCCTTCCTGTTCTAAGCAATATTTGTAATAATTGTTTTTAGGTAATTTTTCCTTTGGCTTGAATTTATTATCTAATCAGAAGGTGAGGTGGTGCCTCATTGTTTCTAGGAGTTGAACTAGTTTTCCTATGTTATAAAAATATGCCACCTTCACGCAATCTTTCAAAGTCTAATCACTTTTCACTAGTCATATACAAAAAAAATTCTTTATCTAGGCTGGAGCTTAGGTGTTTCCTGGATTGTTTTAAGGAAGTGGCTTTGTGGCCCAACCCTACAGCAGCCTGCCGATCTCGACAGTCTTGGGGGATGCTAGAAGATCCTTAACCAGAGCAGAGAGTATCTCTTTCTCATAAGGACTACCTTCACATTTGAGTTTTAAAACTGTGGCTGTTTCAGGTAGGGAAAAAATTGCTGGTTAAAAGGAAAAATCTTCATCCACAGGGTGATGGTTTTATGTGTTGATTTGACTAAGAGATGCCCAGAGAGCCTGTAAAACATCTCTGATGAGTCTGTGATGGTATTACTGGAAGAGGTTAGCATTTGAATCAGTAGACTGAGTAAAGAAGATCACCCTCCCCAGCATGGGTGGGAACCATCCAAGCCATTGAAGGCCGGAATTGACCACAAAGGAAGAGATAGGGCAAATTCAGTCTCTCTTCTGAGCTGGGACATTCATCTCCTGACCTCAGACATTGGAGCTTCTGCTTCTAAGGTGTTGGACAGAGACTGGGAGTTGCCCTATCAGCTTCTCCAGTTCTGAGGTCTTCAAACTCGGACTGGATTACACCAACAGTTTTTCTGGTCCTCCAGTTTGCAGATAGCAGATGGTAGGACCTGTTGGACTCGATAATTTTGTGAGACAATTGTCTCTCCTGTAATATATCTATGATATTCTATTGTTTCTGTTTCTCTGGAGAACACTAATACAGAGCCTTACGTTGTATTCTGTTTCACTTTATGAGCCTCAGCTACATATTTATTTCTGCTTTTATTAAGTTTATTGTCCAAAGAGTTATTTGCCCTTTTCTTATTTATCCATATGAGTGAATTGAAAGTTGCACACTTTTTTTAAAAATTTCATTTTAAAGGCACAAAAGCAACAGAGACAAAAAAAAGGTGGGGGGTGGGGGAGAAAGAAAACCATCTTAAAAAAAAAGAAAACCATCTTTTATCTTTTGCTATAGAAGTACAGAAAAATTCAGTTATAGAAGATTCCAGTTTAATACAAAGCATTAATTATATCCCAAATTAAATTGCAGATTTCATTTGAATGAAAATATATTTGCACAATTGCAGTTGGCTAAGGTGATTTTTGTTACAATGGAATTTCAAAGTCCTTTCAAGCTCCTCCACCTTTTATTTTTCATTGGTAGTATTTTTCCTGGGGGTAAACATTTAGGATCCATGCCAGGCTGCTGGTTGGCATTGATGAACCCAGCCTAATTCCATTTTAAGATTGGGAGCCATCTCGTCACAAAGTCATGAAAAGTTCATTTCTGTTTTACTGTAAAATACTAAGATTTCTATTTGGCCTGACCATACCTTCGATGTTTCAAAAACTTGCTTGAGATTCTTGCCCTTGCTTTGAACTTACCCGTGCCCAGCTCTCCTTGACCAGATAACAACCCTCCCTGAAATCCCAGCTGCTCCTCATTAACTCTGATGTTGGAATCTGAGTTTCTCCCTACCTTGAGATGTTAAGCCATGTAGATCATTAACCTGCTATCTGCCCTTGTAATGTGCTTGCCTGAACCCTGTCAGTTATAAGTTCCCAAGACACCCACCTTTGTAACTTTTGTTATAACACCCCACCTTGCCCTTAGACCAGACGCTGTCCTCTGGCCCTGTTTTTTTGGGTGAAGCAGTCACTGATCAGCTCTCTTGTGTACACAATAGAAGCTTGCTTTAATTTGGTTTAAAATTGGAGTTGGTGGTCTTTCCTTTGCGTCATGGTTCAACAGCATCCCCCTGCCTACTGTTCACCTTGTCATTTCCCCTTTCTTCCTCTTTCCTCCTGAGCTCAATCTGGCCAGGATTAATGAATAGATAGTGGTGGAGGCAACACAAGTTACCAAACAAATCTCGTCCATAATCCTTTTTCCATTTACTTTTCCCCCCATGAATATTGATGGCATTCTTTGTCCAGAACAGGTGATGTTGTTGGCTACAGAGTTCGCCAGGAAGCTTTGCTTCATGTTATCATAACATGGTCCTGGAATCTTATTATTTTATTCTGGGCCATAGACTCATGGATTGCTCTTCACTAGAAAATAAGATGAAGCAGGCAGGCTCCTATACAAGCAAAAGAGGCCATTCTAATCACATTTGTATCGTGTTTTAAACAGCTCTGCTCCACAAATTAGTTTTTCCTCCTTTATGGAGAGGCTTTATGAGATTCTCTATATTATTATCATCACCACTAGCCTCAGCAATAACAAATCTTCCAATCTTGGGACAGTAAGAGAAAGATGAAGTGATTTTGTATAGACACAATCTAAAGTGCCATAACTGCACTTTGGAAAGAAGTACAGAAGCCTAGGAAGTTTATTGATTGAGACTCAACGTAGCAAATATTAAAACAGATAATAAAACTACAGTCATTTAGCAAATATAGTGTTAGCAAAAAGATAAACTCATGTAACAGGAAATGAACCCAGCATATATAAAATTTTAAAAAATGGTATTAGAAGATATGCCAAATCAATCAGAGAGGGTAAGATCGTCCACTAAATGGTCTGGAGAGATGTGGTAAGATAGAAAAAAATCAATTTAGATTTTCATTTCACTGTGTGTGAAAATTTATTCTAGATGCCCTACATATAAACTCTTTTTTTAAAGAGAGAGAGAGAGAGAGAGAGAGAGAGAGAGAGAGAGAGAGAGAATTTCAATATTTATTTTTGTTTTCGGCGGACACAATATCTTTGTTTGTATGTGGTGCTGAGGGTCGAACCTGGGCCGAATGCATGCCAGGCGAGCGTGCTACCGCTTGAGCCACATCCCCAGCCCTACATATAAACTCTTAATAAATAAGGAGAGATTATAAGTGACTCTGATCTTTGGAAGAAAATGTGCTTTCTTGGCTTTAGATTAAAGATAAAAAGTATAATTTATCATTTGACTATACAACAATGTAAAGTTTCTGTACATCAAAACCAGTTATAGCATAAAAGGGCTAACACCTTTTCTATATAAAGAGCTTATACAGACAAACAGACAAGGAAAAATACCAAGATCCCAATAGCAAAAATGGGTAAAGAACACAGTCAATCCAAAAAGAGGAACATTTCAGCCAGGTATGGTATAATCTGTAATCCCAGCTATCAGAGAGACCTTGGCAGGGAGATCACAAGTTCAAGGCTAGCCTGGGCAACTTAGGGAGACTAGCTCAAAATAAAATTTTAAAAGGGATTTGGGTTGTAGTTCAGTGTCTAGTACATGTAAGGCCCTGGGTTCAATCTCTAGTATTGAAGGAAAAACAAAAATAAACGAAGATATTTCAGAACATAATAAAGATAAGAAGTAAATGTTCAACTGTATCTCTAATCAAAGAAGTGCAATTAAAATAATGAAATATCTTTTTTCTGATATCAAATTAGCAAAGTTTCTATATTGTTTGGGTCCTCTGGGAAGGAGATGCAGACATGGAGTTAGGAATACAACAGTTTTATTTGGGAGTAATGCCTCTGAAAGATAGAGGGAGAAAGCAGGTTCTAACAAAGACCTAGATATGTTATGAATATTCTATCACACTCCATGACAGTCTACCAAGAAAAACAGAGATAATTAGTGTTAATAACATTCAAATATGAAACCATTTAATCTTCCAAACAACCCTATAAGGCATACTTTATAGGTTCCTATATTAGAGAGAAGGAAACTAAGACATAAGGAGGATAAATAAAAGGCCCAAGGCAGAGTTGGATTTTGAACACAGCAATCTGGCTCCAGAGTCTATGGTCTTAAGTCATTAATTACATTAATAACATTACATTGATTCTAAACTATAATGTAGATTATTAAACAGTTTTTAAAAAGATGTTAAAGAAACATTTTAATCATATGGGAAAATGCTTATGATATAAAATTAATTGGAAAGGACTGAATTCAAAATTGTCTATGCAATGAAATTTTTATGCAAAAAATAGTGGTTGAAAAATAAAAAAAAATTATTAATGTTAACTATTGAGTGAGAGGTGAGCTGTAGAGGAAGAAATTTGTCCTGGCTTTTCCTGGACTTTAATGGTTTTAGCACATAAAGTCCCATATCCTCAAATACCCTCAAATCTTGGGCAAATAATTGGTTAACCTTATGATTGTAGTTGTTTTTAAGTGAACTTATATCTGGTACCCAAGTGGTGGTGGAGAAATCCTCAAAAAACCAAAACATTCTTGAAAGAAGAGGGATTTGGAACAAAGGAGAGACATTCAATATTGTGATCCAGATCAAAAAGACTGAATGGGTAGCAGAAAATTTAAGTTTATTTTCTTATTCATTCAACCCAATAACATTCAAATATGAGCCTGTTTAACCCTCACATAAATGGCCCTGGAGATACAGAAATAGAGAAGGTGACAAGTCACTTGTTCTCAGGGGTTTACACTCCAGTAGGTTAAGACATTCAATAAATATAATAGTTTCACACTGTGATGAATGCTATATGGAAAGAACCAGGGTAATGTAATAGAAAGTAATGGGATGGGGAATGCTCCAGAGAGGAGAGTTATGGAAGGCCTCCGTGGACTGGTGTCATTTGATGTGGGACCCAAGGAGATGTGGCATTATAAACATTATTAATGCAAGTGTAAAACTGTACCCCAGGTAAAAGAAAAAATTCCTAGCACCTCATTACTTCCCAAACCTAGGATCATATACCCATCTCTGGAGATTGAATTCTTTGGCACTGTGTTCCCTACTCAAATGAATTATAACTAAAAGATTATGTTCACTTTATTCGATTCTGTGAAAAATCGGGCAATTTTGCAAAAGTGAACCTTTTTAAGTGGAAATTTCATAAGACATCAATTATTAGAGTTCTTTTCTAAATATGCTCTAGAGAAGTAATAAATCACCTTCAATCTATAATCATTCACCACCTTAAGGATGTTAAAAACCAGACTATGCTTGTTTTTGAAGGATCTTGTTTTAGCATGTTATTGCTTAGAAGCACAACTCTTGAATGAATACAGAATAATGTAAGGGGAGCCATAATCTCCTTGTCTTCATTTAGCAATTGTCCATCTCCTGAAAATGAAGACTGATCATAGAGTTTAACAGAGAGAGAAACACAACTCCCTGGCCTTGTCAAAGTCAATAGAATTTTATTGGCATCCCCAAAGTAGCTGAAGTAATGTCTTCACCAAAACTTTTCTTACGCATTGACAGGCTGCTTGGTAAATTATGCTTACAAGTTCTATATGTTCAATAGAGCCTTGCCTTCTCATCAAGGTTGAATGACAAATAGCAGAAGGAATTATTCAATGAAGACAATGAAGGGTCACAATGGACCTAGGAAGTAGATGCGAGAGCAAGAAGATTGTTTTGTTTTATTTTCTTTTCAAGTTAGAAGAGCTCAATGCATTCCTATGTCTGGGGAAGTAAAAAACGAGGACTAACGTGTCAGGATACTATGTTTTAGATCATAGTGCTTGTCCTAAGACTGTGCATTTGGCCCACTGTATCTGTGGCTTCCACGTCCATGGATCCAATCAACTGTGGTAGCATAATTTTTAAAATTATGTCTGTATTGAACATGCATAGACTTTTTTCTTGTGGTTATTCCCTAAATGATACAGTATGACAACTATTTACATAGCATTTTCAATGTATTATAAATAATCTAGAGACGATTTCAAAGATAAGGCTGGGAAGGGTATTGGGGAGGGATAAATAGAAAAAGAATGGTTCAGGGCAACAGGGGCACAGTTGGTTAGGAAGAATAATAATAATAATTTTTTTTTTTTTTTGGTACCAGGGATTGAACCCAGGGGCACGTTCCCAAAGAGCTACATCCCCAGCCCATTTTTTTTTTTTTTTTTGAGACAGAGTCTCGGTAAGTTGCTTAGGGCCTCACTAAGTTGCTGAGACTGGCTTTGAACTTCTAATTCTCCTGCCTCAGCCTCCTGAGCTGCTAAGATTATAGGTGTGCACCACTGTATCCAGCTAGAAAGAATAACTTCTAATATTCCATAGAACAGTAGAATAACTGTTGTTGTTAAGCATAAATTGAACATTTCAAAATAGCTAATAGAGAGCATTTTAAATATGCCCAACATGCAAGAACAATAATAAATATCTGTGGTAATAGATAGGTCAATTATCCTGAACTAATTATTACATGTTATATACATATATATTGAAATGTCACACTATATTTCATAAATAAGTATAATTACTATGTGTCAATTAAAAATAAAAATTTTTTTATTTCAAAGTATCTCTTGAGTTTTATTAAAAATAATTTACATATTATAAAGTCACCCATTTTAAGTATGCAATTCTGATATTTTTTCATAATGTTTACCAATTTTATTTTTTATAAAAAATGTATTTTTAAAAGCATGTGAGATGGTATATATAAATTATATGCATTTTTATTATGCCATTTTTATATCAGAGACTTGAGCATCCATGGATTTTGGGGCCTGTGGGGCTCCTGGAAGCAATCCTCCATGGACAGAGAGGGATAACTTGTTATTCCACATTCCTTCCTTATTCCTATGTTTTCCCTTCTAAGTACTCTTTAAGGGGGAAAAAATGTTAAAATGCTTATTAAGCAATTTTTATGCTTTAAGCTGATTATAAGTTTGGACTTAAGAAAGGAAATAAGTAGTAGAAGAGATTTTTTTTTTAAAAATCCTCAGAAAAATTTCTATGGAATAGATGAATTTTGTGGGTGGCCGTTCAGGTTGGATAGCAGTGTCTGCTATTCAACTTATCGTAACTGAGAACACTGAGCTTTTCTTAAAAAAAAAAAAAAATTCCTTAGCTGAAATGAATAATTGGAAAACGCTGAGCCATTAGAACTTCAAAGATTAATTTCTCCATTAATGACACAAGGTGATAGAGAGAAACAATCAGGCTAAAGAAGAATAATCAAGCTGACCCAACCAGGGCAATTCATCTGATATTCAGAGTTGCTGGGCCAAAACTTTGATCTCCTTTAGTTTTGTTTGAGGGAGTTTTAGGTCATTTAAAACTTTAGAAACCTTCTGTTTCTGAAACTTAGAACTGTGCTCTGATATATAGTTTTCTTTTAATCCCTTCAGGTAATAAGATACAAAGTGCTATTTCTGGGCTCTGTGAGCTGCAGGATGGTTATTTAATGACCAGTGTCAGATATTCTCAAAAGCCTTAGGTATATTTTTAATGTGCTTACTTGATAGCCCCAAGTTCATTCAGTTATATTAAACTTGGAGGCAGACCATCTTGCTTTGCTAAAGAAAGAACAAAGATGCAACAGGAAGTCATAAGATACCTACATTCCAAGAAATCAAACAAGTCAGTCACTACAATTCTAATTTAAATAATGGGGAAGGAATACATTTAACTAAAAGAATTTCTTTTTGGTAACCAATTTTTGCCAGTTGCAGATAC
The DNA here is from genome assembly GCF_001458135.2 of Marmota marmota marmota. Taxonomy (NCBI): domain Eukaryota; kingdom Metazoa; phylum Chordata; class Mammalia; order Rodentia; family Sciuridae; genus Marmota; species Marmota marmota. The sequence goes on along the minus strand of NW_026000119.1, from coordinate 7,477,422 downwards.
ATTCTCCAAGTGTATAGCTAAGAATTCATAGATTACTTAAATTGTATTCTCTTTGTCAGTGAAATTTTCATGCTATATATGCTTAATTTATAAAATATGTTCATCAAGATTATTCTATGATTGTGAGAACTTTCTGTTTCAGAGGATGCAAATCAGTTTGTTACAACTATTGCTACAACCAGTTATTGGCAAAACCAGTGCTATAATATTAAGAGTTATATTTCTTATAGAGTTTTTGCCAACATTTATTTAGTTCCTGTTATTTCGGAGGCCCTGTTTTAGATCTATTTATATTTGTATTCCTTTTAATAGCCACTGTAAAATAACTATTATTAGTCACAATTAATACTGGGTGGAACAGTTTAAGTAATTTAGCCAAGGGTTATAAATGTTTAAGTGGTAGATTCAAAATTCTAGTAGGAGCTTCTTTGACTCCAAAACCCCAATTCAATCATAATCACTTTTTTTTTTTTTTGAGAGAGAGAGAGAGAGAGAGAATTTTTTTTAACATTTATTTTTTAGTTTTCGGTGGACACAGCATCTTTGTTTTTGTATGTGGTGCTGAGGATCAAACCCGGGCCGCACACATGCCAGGCGAGCTACCGCTTGAGCCACATCCCCAGCCCCCATAATCACTATTTTTCACATTTTTATACTGCTTTTCTTTCTGCATAAATGTGTGATTTTTCTTGCCATTGTCACTTACCCAGAAGTAATTTTTCCCTCTTTGCATTAAGATTGTATTTACTGAATATTCTTTATTGCCATGGTTTTTAACCAGGAGTAAGGTGTAAAAAAAGAAGGGACAAATCATGATGGAGGAACCCAAACATCTTCACTATACCTTTACCCTAGTCTTGAAACTCTAGAGGAATTAGTTACATGCACAAGTCCCATCTCAGTTTTTCATACGTCAACATGCAGACACCTGTCAATGTGGAGCAACTATGTATATATAAGTCACAATGTTAGCCAACCCTGTCTAGGTGCTTTCCAGGTAGGAGGCACTTGACACTGAGTACATTGTTTAAGTCAACATATCAATCACTATTGTTATTACCATCTTCATATTACAAATAAGTGACTTGCTCAAGGCCATTCATTTATTTATTGGTAGAACAGGGATGAGAACTTATGATTCTGGACATCATAATACTGTAATTATTTATATGATACTTGGTAATTCTTTACATTAATTTTTAATATTTTTTTTCTTTTTAGTTATACATGATAGTAGAATGTATTTTGACATATCATATATACATGGAGTGTAACTTTCCATTTTTGTGGTTGCTCATGATGAGAAGTTATACTGGTCTTATATTCATATATGACCATAGGAAAGTTATATCCTATGTATTCTACTGTCTTTCCCATTCCCATCCCCTCTCCCTTCCCTCTACTCCATCCTGTCCAATTTGGTGAACCTTCCCCTCCCCATTGTGAGTCAGCATCCACATATCAGAGAGAACATGTGGCCTTTTCAAGTGGCTTGACACTGTAATTCTCAAGTGTCCTAAGTAAGTTCTAATTGAAGTAGATAAAATATATAAACTAGAGAATACTCAAGGATTTCTTTTAAATACCATCATTCTCTGCAGCTTGCATTCCCATATATCTTCTTTTGTATCAGAAAAGTGTTTAATAGCAACAAATATGTGGGAAACTAAACATAACTCTGCACGATATCCATTGAGCTGCTTCAACCATTTTCTATAGAGAGCAGCTAGGTAAGAGCCTGTCCATGGTGCTTCAGAGCTGTCTAGAGATTTCCTAGCACATAAAGGGTCCAGCCCAAGTTTGCCTTTAGGAATAGCATTGTAAGTTCTTTCTCACAGCTCAGTTATGAGAAACAGAGTGGTTAAAGGCATAGGTTGGCAGGATCAAAGCCAGGCCTCCACCAAGCACCAATGCTATTATAGTATTGGGCAGGTTATTCACCCTCCCCAAACTCTGGTTTCTTCATGAAAAAGTAGGGGTAATAATAGTACCTAATGTGTAGGGTTGTTGAAAAGATTAAATAAGATAAAGTAGAGGTGTTTAGTACAGTGCCTGGATTACAATAAGTGCTCAGCAATATTATTTGATATTCTAAGAGTGCTCTTTCCCTACCCTAAACCATAAAGTCTAGTTAGATGGTACCTATACAAAATAAGGAGCTATATCTTTGCCTTCAGGGAGAGCTAAGTAAATCTGGGACATAGTACTATAAATGAATATGTAACATTTGATTTATTTTATTAGCAATGCCATGTAGTTATAGGGAAGGGAGGGAAAAGATAGTCAATAAGTAATTCTGGGAGGCTTAATAAAATATTTACTCCTTTCCAAGTAACCTTGTAAGCTAGTGAGAGCCATTTTTTTTAAGTCTTGTTAACAGCAACATTGCATTCAAGATGATGAAGAAATTGTATGCAGGGAGAACTTTTAATAGTTCCCTGATAGTTTTTAATCTTTAAAAGCTAATTATTAACAGAAATTTGGAATTTTTATGGAATTAATTTTTCTTCTTATGTGTGACTTGAAAATAGCTTAAGCTATTGCACCGAGAATTAAGAAAACAGCACACAAAGATGTAGACTTTCTCATGTTAACACCCAGTAAAAGGAACTAAGTAGACTGCAGGTGCACCATAGGAAGCATCAGGACAAAGGTCAAGTTCCTGGCTCGGAAGGTATTGTTATATATCACTGCTGTGAGGAGGAAGTTAGCATCACATATATCATGCATTTTCTTGATAGATTGTTCTGTAACGTTATAAAACATTACCCATATAGCTAGGTAAGTTCTATCTTCAACAAGGGACATATGGGGTTCTTACATTTGATATTATACAAGTTTTTTCTTTTTATGTTTTTCTTTTGGTCCTGGGAATTGAACCCTGGGCCTCATGCATGCTTAGCAAGTGCTCTATCACTGAGCTACACCTCCAACCCCACCCCCCATGTATTTTTTTTTTTTTTTGTCACAACATCATATATTTTATACATGTCACAGGAGAACAAGATTTCTGGCCTCAGAGATGAATAGAATTCTATATTATGCCCAAAATGTTTTCTACATGCAGTCTTGTCTCCCCAATTTCTTATATACCTACCTCTTTACCACTTGAGCCTCTACCACAACTTATTTGGTGATGAACTTGAGGGTTATTTATTACCTGTAGTTATCTTTCTTTCCAGCAGGAGGAGTATGATGATTTAGCTGATACCAGGCTTCCTTTGTTTTACTAAACAGAAAATGACATTTTAGTAACAATAAAAAGATGTGAAAAGATTAGAAATGATGAAATATTGGGGAAAACAGTTTTATTCTTATTGATATTAATCTTGTTAAGCAAATTTCATTTGTGATGAGGAAATCAGTGTGAGGTGAAACAAACATGCAAACAGCAAACACAAAACAAAAACTGAACGTAGGCAAAGAAATTTAGATCCTAAACTTGCCAACCACCAGCAAGTTTAATCTGGGATGAGTTATTGAAATTTTTCAGAATACAATTTCCTTGTGAGTAAAATTAGCAGATTGTGATAAATGTTCTGAAAGGCCTCTTCTGACTCTACCTTGATGCTCTAAGATTAACAAAGTCAACATCCTCAGCAGACAATTTACTAAGAGATGCTCATGAACTGATCACCATGATTCATTGCTTTAGTACTAAAAATGGTCAAATTCTATCAAGAGGATTTTAAGATGAATAGAAGTGAAATAAGTGGAGGCATTTTAGAGCACAAAAAAGGCAATAGTAAGTTCTAAATGGGTATAAAAATCTAGAAGACAGCAAGAAATGCAGGCAACCAAATAAAAATAAAAAATTTGAAATCTGAAGAACCAGTGTAAAAAATCTGAATCCTTCCAGGAGATTTTATTATTCCTATTGCTTAGTGACATCATAGCCATTATATATAATACAATAGCATGACATCTCATTCACCTGTTTGACAATGTTGGTATGCCAGTCATATAAAAATATAGCACATATAATTACATAGCATATAATAACTGATAATGATAATAAATGACTATATTACTGGTTTAGGTATTTACTTTACTACATTTATTATTATTTTAGAGTGTACCTCCTCTACTTTTATTATTATTTTAGAGTGTACCTCCTCTACTTACAAAAAATGTTTTACTGTAAAACATTAAGCTGTGTTACACTGACAGCAGCACATACATTTGTAGGGTAAAATCCCCAAAAGGCAGAAAAGTTCTTTTCCATGGTGAATCACACCCAAGGATTTATTTATTTCAAAGAGCTTTCACATATGTAAACTTTCTCAGTGGAGCAGGGCAGGTGGGGAAGAACTGGATTGAAGTTAATTTTCTTGATTCCCATTCCTTATATTGCTACTGACAAAATGGCTTAGATCTGAGATAATTCTACAAACTTGTATGTTTTCTCATTGGTGAAAAGAAGTTTAACAGTACAAGACCAAGTATGCACTTTGCCAGTTGTTTTCTGCAAGATCTAGATAAGTAGTCCATAAAAAATATTAGTACTAGCAAATTTGTTTTCTCTAGTGTGTATTTAAGAAAACAGCAAAGAAGACTAGTGACTACACTTAAAAATAATTCTTTTATTATAAGATAATGTGTCATTTAGAAATGATGTTCCTGACAAGAGACCACAGTTAAGCTCACCAGAAGCTTGAATGATACTGATTTTTACATTTATGCAAAAGTAGCACTTACCAAATAACCGTTGTATGGATGTATGCCATTTACTAGTGACTGCTTATCTGGTTTGTACATATTTGCTTCAATAATTGCACAAATTCTTTTGTTATTTTCTTCATTTTTGTCTTTTCTAAAATAAAGTTATTTTAATTTCTTAATTTAGTATTTTTACGTTTTGTGTTAGAATTCCTGTTTGTCCACTTCTAGCCGCAACTATTCTGAGATTTTTTTCTCCTTTAATTTGAATGTGCACCATGCTGTACAGGTTCCATTAATAGCTTACACTTGTAAAGAAATGTGAAAGTTCTAAAATAGATCCACACTGTAGTTGGTTCTAGTTCTAAAAAGTTGGAACCAAGAGGCCATATGGAAATGCTTCTTTTCAACATACTTCCAGTTAAGTTTTTCTGATACTTTTTGAAAGCTGAGTGATGCATGGAATGGGAGGTATAATTACTTTTAAATTTGTTTTTTTTTTTAATTTTTATTGTTGGTTGTTCAAAACATTACATAGTTCTTGACATATCATTTCACACTTTGATTCAAGTGGGTTATGAACTCCCATTTTTACCCCATATATACAGATTGCAGAATCACATCAGTTACACATCCACTGATTTACATATTGCCATACTAGTGTCTGTTGTATTCTGCTGCCTTTCCTATCCTCTACTATCTCCCCTCCCCTCCCCTCCCCTCTTCTCTCTCTACCCCATCTACTGTAATTCATTTCTCCCCCTTGTTTTTTTTCCCTTTCCCCTCACTTCCTCTTGTATGTAATTTTGTATAACCATGAGGGTCTCCTTCCATTTCCATGCAATTATACACAATGGAGTATTACTCTGCATTAAAAAATGACAAAATCATGGAATTTGCAGGGAAATGGATGGCATTAGAGCAGATTATGCTAAGTGAAACTAGCCAATCCCTAAAAAACAAATGCCAAATGTCTTCTTTGATATAAGGAGAGTAACTAAGAACAGACTAGGGAGGAAGAGCATGAGAAGAAGATTAACATTAAACAGGGAGAGAGAAGGGAAATTACTTTTAAATTTGTTTACTTCTTTTTTTCTAATATCTTTGTATGTTCAAATGGGGTTCTCACTTCGTACTGCTCTGTCATAAAGATGTTAGCTCAGCATATGTGGGAGGGAAATGATGTTCAGAAAAACCATGGGAATTTCTGAGTTAAAAATACTGGGAGCCACTGGGGTTGTAGCTCAGTGGTAGAGTGCTTGCCTAGCATGTGTGAGGTGCTGGGTACCGCATATAAATAAAGTAAAGATCCACTGATGACTAATTAAAAAAAAAAAAAACACTGGGAGAATGGAGGATGGGATAGGAAGCTTGATTCTCCTATATTCCATTTCATCCTCTCAATAATTTAGCCACTGTACAATGTACAATACTTAATTTTTTTGACTTTTTATATTTTCTGCTTGCTTTAAAAAAGGAAAATACCAAATAGCAAAACTAGATGATCTTCACTGTTGTGATTTCCTGTATTCTGCTTTCTCTCCCCGTCTCTGCACTAAGAACTGCAGAAATAGATCTCTTATTTCCATTCTGTTATAATTATAAAAGAGTTGGACAAGTTTTGTTTTGTGTTGTTTTGGTTTTTGTTATTGGGGATTGAACGCAGGGGTGTTCAGTCACTGAGCTACGTCCCCATCCTTTTTATTTTTTATTTTGAGACAGCATCTCGGTAAGTTGCTGAAGACCTCGCTAAGTTGCTGAAGCTGGCTTTTGATCCTTCTGACTCAGCCTCCAGAGTTGCTGGGATTACAGGCATGCACCACAACACCGGGCACAAGTTGGACAAAGTTTAAGGTCTTGGGTAAAAATATATTACCATGACTGCTGTTGTCTCCTCCACTTTATGGCATATTCTAGTACATGTTTCTTATTCTTATCAAGGTTTCTAGCCTCTATTTCATTGTCATAATTAATTAACCTTGAATTTCTATAAGAGTATCAAGTGTCAATTCAAAACGTATTTTTGAATGCAGGCTGCAGTCATTGCTAGAGTTTCATCATTATGTACTTTTCTACTTGAGATATTGTCCAACTCCCTCCTCGCTTCCTTTCTATGTACTTTCATTGCTTCTCACAGAATCTTATTTTTACGTGTCCTCAGGTTATGCTAGTCAGGATGTCACAGGTTAAGCACTGTGTCAAACTCTGTGTCTGTAAAATAAGAACAAAGCTTGGTATTATGTTTTATGGTGACTTTCTGAAGATAAGTTTTTGTTTTTGTATCATTTAGCATTTTGCTTGTAAGCAGTGGGTGACTTCAAGTCCACTATCACATGGAAGGAGAAACCCGTTGGTGTCTGTTAAAGTAACTTGATTTGACAGTCGCAAAAAAGCACTGAAGCATAATTCAATTCATCCTAATTTGGTCTAGAAGTTTATATTGCTCATGATGTAAATATTACATATGTGCTTTATGTTTAAAAATAACTTCTAGTTATTTCACTACTGAGAAGATTCTATATCATCATTGTGAGCTATGCTTTACATTCTATGAATTGTATCATTTCTGTGCGGTATACTTAAATGTATATCAAGTTTCTGTAGCTCTTATTTGCTGTGTATAAACTATACATGATATTGTGAATCTGAGAGGACAATATGAATATTGATAGCATTAAAATTTTCCATGGTGATAGCCTGACTGCTTTTCTGATCAAGTTTTCTTCTATCATATTTTTGGTATAGTAAACCTTATTTATCTACAGGGAATATGCTCCAAGACCCCAGTGAATACCTGGAACCACAAATGGTACCCAACCCTATATATACTATGATTTTTTCCCCTGTACTTACATACTTATGATAAAGTGTATTATAAATTAGAGCCAAGTGTGGTGGTGCACGCCTGTAATCCGAGTGGTTCAGGAGGCTGAGACAAGAGGATCTCAAAAGTGAGGCACTAAGCAACTCAGTGACACCCTGTCTCTACGTAAAATACAAAAGAAAAAAAAATAGAGCTGGGGATTTGGCTCAGTGGTTGTGTGCCCCTGAGTTCAATCCCCATACCAAAAAGTTATAATAAATAAATAAATAAGGCACAGTAAGAGATTAACAGCAGTAATAATAAAATAATGCAATTATAACAATATACTGTAATAAAAATGATGTGAATCTCTTTTTCAAAATATCTTATTGTACTGCATTGACCAAGGCTGACATCATGTAACTGAAACTGGGGAAAGTGAAAATACAAATGAGGTGTTACTATTATATTTAGTGATTTGTGTCACCCAAAAACTAACTCCTTAAGGAGCAGAGAAATACATTTGGCTCATATTTCTTTATTTAGAGCATTATTATTTTTCATCCAGAGATACAATATTTTAAAGTAAATTTTGAGATATTTTTACTCAAAATACTTTTGTAAAGTTTTTATATTAGTGGCACTGGCAGATAAACTCTTTCTGAGAGAGTCTTGAAGGAGTAGATATATAAGAATAAAACAATTATTTTAGGATTGATTCTTAGCTCTGTATTATCTATCAATCCATCCATCCATAATTTATCTATCATCTATCCATTCCCACTCATAAGTACTTGTTACAGTATTAACTAAAATCTGTCTGAAGGAAGATCAAAGAAGAATGATTAAAACTTTATGAGTTCCTTTTCTGTTTACATACCTGTTTTCAAAGGCAATTTTACATTAATACAACTCAGAAATAGTTATTTTAGTCAAGGTCCTTATTTTTAAATAACTACATGAGTTTTTATGTTTTGAATTTCACATAAAAGGTTCTAGATTAACACACATTTTAGGTGCCCACATCATTATTAATAAATATACCTCATAACATTTTTCCTTTTCTTGATATAGTCATTTATAAAAAGTATGTTGAAGTAACTCAGAATGATACTTTTTTGTCAGTCTTTTGATTACCCACATTTTTTGCTTTATATATTTAAAATTATGATGTTTGATTCCCAAAGTTGAATATATATCTTGTGGTGGATTTTAACTTTTATCAACATAAATAATCCTTTTGTTTGGTTAACACATAATCCCTTTAAATTCTATTTTACATATTTTTTATTACCCTATGTTTTTTCTTGGTAGAATTCTCTTGATACATCCCTTTTCTTTATTTTCAATCTTTTGATGTCATTTTATGTCAGGCATATCTCTTGTAAATAAAATATAGATAAGTCTCATTCCTTAAAAGGAACCCTTATCTATTCATATTTATTGTGATTTTTTTTTTCTTTTTGTGTTGTTGGGTACCTAACTCAGGGCCTCATGCATGCCAAGCAAGCATTATACCATAGAGTAAAACCCCAAGCCCTTTATTTTGATTATTAATATTGTAATTTTATTCTGAAACCTTTTTTTGTGCTTTTTATTTATTGTGCTCTTTGGTTTGTTCTTATTATCTTTTCTAGCATTTCCCTATTTGACTTTTTTGGTTTATTTTATTTTGTCTTTAGTGACTTAGAAAATGTTTTTGTAGTAGTCTGGGATACTTATACATTTCTGGTTCCTGGTCCCCCTTCTTTTGGATCTTTAGAAAGCTTCTTCCCTTACTCATGTGGAATTTTCATTGTGTCCACACCTCCACCACTGCAGAAATGGGAAGGTGAGTGGAGCTGGCTAGTTAGAGCACTTTTTTGTCTGGCCATAGACACTGAATCAAGAAGGAGCTCACCACTCATGAGAATCTTCCCTGGAATCAAAATGACTATAATTTCCTCCAGATTGTGACACACCTTCAGTATGTATCTATTTCCTTGCCCTCTCCCACAGAAAAATCATGTTTTGTTATAATCATTTTGAATTTTATTTATTTATTTTAATTGACAGATAATAATTATGCATCTTTATGGGGTACAGTGAGATATTTTGATACACTAATACATTGTGTAATGATTAATTCAGGATATTTAGGTTATTATTATCTCAAATACTCATGATTTCTTTAATTTTAATTACATTTGAAATTTTAAGATAATGCTCATTTCATTTTCATGATATTTAAATAATTTTATTAGCTTTATTCATATTAACACTTCTTTGTACTTATCAATAAGCTTAATGGGATTTTTTTGCTCAATGCTTGTATTTTTGGTAATTCATCATAGGACTGCATCTTGGAGCTTTTCAGAAAGATTGAATAAAATGTAGAGTTTCTGAATGTCTTGTTGAATAAAAATTTCTCCCTGTTTTTTACATTTTGTTGATTATTTGCCTTTGTAGGAAACTTTTTTTTATGAAGTTTTAGATTCAAAATGCCTTTTCTTTATGACTGATAAATTATTTCATCCTGTTTCTGAACTTCATAATGAAGATAGAAAATATAAACTCAACTGAGTCTTAACAATTTAGTACTATTTTAAAAATAAATAAATTTATTCCCAACACTGAGAAATCTTACCTGAATTTTAATTTTTTTGTATTAGGAATTGAATTCCGGGGAACTTAATCATTAAACCACATACTTCACCCTTTTAATTTTTTTTATTTTGAGACAGGCTCTCCCTAAATTGCTGAGAATGACCTTGCAATCCTCCTACTGGGATAACAGATGTGCAACACCATGCCCAGCTTACCTGAATATTCTTAAATGCATTCTTTTTCATTATACCTGCTTACTACTACACGTAAAGTTTCTATTATTCCTTGGTTCAAAATTTTCTTTATATTTATTATTTTTCTCTTACTATATTTATTATTTTTCTTTTATGATTTTAAATAGCTCAAGCTATAGATGAATACACATTTTAAAAGTTCAAATACATAAAATAAAATAAAACTCTCTTAAGTCATTTACAACCAGATGGGGATGCTATGAGAAGAAATGGTTATACTGGGCGAGGAGGTGGGTATTCTGTTGTAGGGAAGTACATATAGACATGAGACCAGAAGACCCTCTGGAAGATGATGTTCCTCAGATCCACCTGGATGACCTCTGCCCACAGGCCCTAGAGAACATACTGATGTATGCGATCATGTTTAGTGATGCCTGTGCTCTGCAAACCAGGACTGAATGGCAAAAAGACTTATACAATGAGGCTGATAGGAGCTCAAAACAATGGAGGCCAGGTGGCAGCACTTAACTGCTAGAAGCCAGGTGGATGCAATTATTGTAATGAGCCACATTCCCCATTCCATGTTGGAATGACAGCCAAGAGAACTTGACCTAAAGAGGGTTATGTAGATGGTTAATTGAACTGGTGACCCTAAGGATAAATTAGATGAGAGCCAACATGGATACTACTCAGTTTGTACAATCATAACAAATTGAAGATGAATGACCAGAAGGCCAAGAGCAATTGCTAAAATAAAAAGCCATTATACTTCGTTCAAATTCAGACCTGAATTACTTTTTAGACCTGGGGCACACTGACTGAAGAGGAGGCCAGGTCCACAGGAAAAAGGCCCATGCAACACCATAATAATTACCATAGTAGTAATTTTCTCAGTCCTCCTCCACAAGCATGCAGCCATTTACTCAAGTATCTGTACTCTTGGGAAGAAGAGTTATGGTAGGCAGAATAATAGTCCTCCCAAAATAGAGTGTCCAGACTTAATCTAATGTCTGGAGCCTGTTACTATGTTCTGTTCCATATCAAGGAGAATAAAGTTTATAAATGGAATTAAGGTTATGTCTTAGTCTACTCTTGCTGTTATAACAAAACTGCTTCTCTACCACAAACTGGGTAATTTATAAATAATAGAAAGAAGATCAAGTCAGCTAACCTTAAAATGATGAGATTAACAAGATTTATCTTTGGTTATCCAGGTGGGCCCAATGTCATAAGCGTCCTTTGAGTGTGTATGAGAGAGAAAAGACAGAGTGTCAGATTGATGCAATGTGAGGAGATTTGACAGATATTGCTGATTGGGACAATGGAAAGCGACAATGGCTCATAGGAATATGGGCATCCTCTAGAAGCTGTAACAGGCAAGGAGATGGATTCTCCCTTAGGGCCTCCAGAAGGAATGCTAACCTAGTTTTTAGAGTGCAATTTCCAGCACTGTAATATAATAAGTTTGTGTTGTTTAAGCCTCCAAGTTTATGGTAATTTGTTACAGAAGCAATAGGAAATGAACACATACAGTAATACTCATCCATCTAATTTACATGTCTGGCTACCAAAGAAACCAGATGGATCCTAGTGAATTCCAGTAGACTACAGAAAACTTAAGCAGATAATAGCCCCTTTTGTAGCTGCTGTGCCAAATGTAAAATTGCTAGTACATTAACATGACCGCAGTACGTGGGATGTGTCACTGAGTTGGTAAAGTTATTCTCTTCTATTCTAACCATAAAAAAAAAATCAGAATCAGTTGGCAGTCATATGGAATGGGGAACAATATATATTTACATTTTACCCAGGGATATTTAAAATCTAATGTGTTCTCTCATAGTATAGTCTATCATAATATGTTTTTTTTTATTTTTTATTGTTGGTTATTCAAAACATTACATAGTTCTTGATATACCATATTTCACCCTTTGATTCAAGTGGGTTATGAGCTCCCATTTTTACCCCATATACAGATTGCAGAATCACATCAGTTACACATCCATTGATTTACATATTGCCATACTAGTGTCTGTTGTGTTCTGCTGCCTTTCCTATCTTCTACTATCCCCCCTCCCCTCCCCTCCCATCCCCTCTTCTCTCTCTGCCCCCTCTACTGTCATTCATTTGTCCCCCTTGTATTATTTTTCCCTTTCCCCTCACTTCCTCTTGTATGTACTTTTGTATAACCCTGAGGGTCTCCTTCCATTTCCATGCAATTTCCCTTCTCTCTCCCTTTCCCTCCCACCTCTCATCCCTGTTTAATGTTAATCTTCTTCTCATGCTCTTCAACCCTACTCTGTTCTTAGTTACTCTCCTTATATCAAAGAAGACATTTGGCATTTGTTTTTTAGGGATTGGCTAGCTTCACTTAGCATAATCTGCTCTAATGCCATCCATTTCCCTGTAAATTCTATGATTTTGTCATTTTTTAATGCAGAGTAATACTCCATTGTGTATAAATGCCACATTTTTTTTATCCATTCGTCTATTGAAGGGCATCTAGGTTGGTTCCACAGTCTTGCTATTGTGAATTGTGCTGCTATGAACATCGATGTAGCAGTGTCCCTGTAGCATGCTCTTTTTAGGTCTTTAGGGAATAGACCAAGAAGGGGAATAGCTGGGTCAAATGGTGGCTCCATTCCCAGCTTTCCAAGAAATCTCCATACTGCTTTCCAAATTGGCTGCACCAATTTGCAGTCCCACCAGCAATGTACAAGTGTACCCTTTTCCCCACATCCTCGCCAGCACTTGTTGTTGTTTGACTTCATAATGGCTGCCAATCTTACTGGAGTGAGATGGTATCTTAGGGTGGTTTTGATTTGCATTTCTCTGACAGCTAGAGATGGTGAGCATTTTTTCATGTACTTGTTGATTGACTGTATGTCCTCCTCTGAGAAGTGTCTGTTCAGGTCCTTGGCCCATTTGTTGATTGGGTTGTTTGTTCTCTTATTGTCTAATTTTTTGAGTTCTTTGTATACTCTGGATATTAGGGCTCTATCTGAAGTGTGAGGAGTAAAGATTTGTTCCCAGGGTGTAGGCTCCCTATTTACCTCTCTTATTGTTTCTTTTGCTGAGAAAAAACTTTTTAGTTTGAGTAAGTCCCATTTGTTGATTCTAGTTATTAACTTTTGTGCTATGGGTGTCCTATTGAGGAATTTGGAGCCCGACCCCACAGTATGTAGATCGTAGCCAACTTTTTCTTCTATCAGACGGCGTGTCTCTGATTTGATATCAAGCTCCTTGATCCATTTTGAATTCACTTTTGTGCATGGCGAGAGAAAGGGATTCAGTTTCATTTTGTTGCATATGGATTTCCAGTTTTCCCAGCACCATTTGTTGAAGATGCTATCCTTCCTCCATTGCATGCTTTTAGCCCCTTTATCAAATATAAGATAGTTGTAGTTTTGTGGATTGGTTTCTGTGTCCTCTATTCTGTACCATTGGTCCACCCGCCTGTTTTGGTACCAGTACCATGCTGTTTTTGTTACTATTGCTCTGTAGTATAGTTTGAAGTCTGGTATCGCTATACCGCCTGATTCACACTTCCTGCTTAGCATTGTTTTTGCTATTCTGGGTCTTTTATTTTTCCATATGAATTTCATGATTGCTTTCTCTATTTCTACAAGAAATGCCGTTGGGATTTTGATTGGCATTGCATTAAACCTATAGAGAACTTTTGGTAATATCGCCATTTTGATGATGTTAGTTCTGCCTATCCATGAACAGGGTATATTTTTCCATCTTCTAAGATCTTCTTCTATTTCTCTCTTTAGGGTTCTGTAGTTTTCATTGTATAAGTCTTTCACCTCTTTTGTTAGGTTGATTCCCAAGTATTTTATTTTTTTTGAAGATATTGTGAATGGAGTGGTTGTCCTCATTTCCATTTCAGAGGATTTGTCGCTGATATACAGGAATGCCTTTGATTTATGCGTGTTGATTTTATATCCTGCCACTTTGCTGAATTCATTTATTAGCTCTAATAGTTTCTTTGTAGACCCTTTTGGGTCTGCTAGGTATAGAATCATGTCATCTGCAAATAGTGATAATTTAAGTTCTTCTTTTCCTATTTTGATGCCTTTAATTTCTTTCGTCTGTCTAATTGCTCTGGCCAGTGTTTCGAGAACTATGTTGAACAGAAGTGGAGAGAGAGGGCATCCCTGTCTTGTTCCAGATTTTAGAGGGAATGCCTTCAGTTTTTCTCCATTCAGAATGATGCTAGCCTGAGGCTTAGCATAGATTGCTTTTACAATATTGAGGTATGTTCCTGTTATCCCTAGTTTTTCTAGAGTTTTGAACATAAAGGGATGCTGTACTTTGTCGAATGCTTTTTCCGCATCTATCGAGATGATCATATGGTTCTTATTTTTAAGTCTATTGATGTGGTGAATAACATTTATTGATTTCCGTATATTGAACCAGCCTTGCATCCCAGGGATGAATCCTACTTGATCATGGTGCACAATTTTTTTGATATGTTTTTGTATCCGATTCGCCAGAATTTTATTGAGGATTTTTGCATCTAGGTTCATTAGAGATATTGGTCTGTAGTTTTCTTTCTTTGAAGTGTCTTTGTCTGGTTTAGGTATCAGGGTGATGTTGGCCTCGTAGAATGAATTTGGAAGTTCTCCCTCTTTTTCTATTTCCTGAAGTAGCTTGAAAAGTATTGGTATTAGTTCCTCTTTAAAGGTTTTGTAAAACTCTGCTGTATACCCATCCGGTCCTGGGCTTTTCTTAGTTGGTAGTCTTTTGATGGTTTCTTCTATTTCCTCAATTGATATTGGTCTGTTTAGGTTGTCTATATCCTCCTGACTCAATCTGGGCAGATCATATGACTTAAGAAATTTATCTATGCCTTCACTATCTTCTAATTTATTGGAGTATAAGGATTCAAAATAGTTTTTGATTATCTTCTGTATTTCTGAAGTGTCTGTTGTGATATTGCCTTTTTCATCCCGTATGCTAGTAATTTGAGTTCTCTCTCTTCTTCTCTTCGCTAGCATGGCTAAGGGTCTGTCGATTTTGTTTATTTTTTCAAAGAACCAACTTTTAGTTTTGTCAATTTTTTCAATTGTTTCTTTTGTTTCGATTTCATTAATTTCAGCTCTGATTTTAATTATTTCTTGCCTTCTACTTCTTTTGCTGTTGTTTTGCTCTTCTTTTTCAAGGATTTTGAGATGAAGTATGAGATCATTTATTTGTTGGTTTTTTCTTTTTTTAAGGAATGAACTCCAAGCAATGAATTTTCCTCTTAGAACTGCTTTCAATGTGTCCCATAGATTCCGATATGTTGTGTCTGTGTTTTCATTTATCTCTAAGAATTTTTTAATTTCCTCCTTGATGTCTTCTATAACCCATTGATCATTCAGTAACCTATTGTTCATTCTCCAAGTGATGTATGCTTTTTCCTTCCTTCTTTTATCGTTGATTTTCAGTTTCATTCCATTATGATCAGATAAGATGCATGGTATTATCTCTACTCCTTTATATTGTCTAAGAGTTGCCCTGTGACATAATATATGATCTATTTTTGAGAAGGATCCATGTGCTGCTGAGAAAAAAGTGTAACTGCTTGATGTTGGGTGGTATATTCTATATATGTCAATTAAGTCTAGGTTATTAATTGTGTTATTGAGTTCTATAGTTTCCTTATTCAACTTTTGTTTGGAAGATCTGTCCAGTGGCGAGAGAGGTGTGTTGAAGTCTCCCATGATTATTGTATGGTGGTCTATTAGACTCTTGAACTTGAGAAGAGTTTGTTTGATGAACATAGCTGCACCATTGTTTGGGGCATATATATTTATGATTGTTATGTCTTGTTGGTGTATGGTTCCCTTAAGCAGTATGTAGTGTCCCTCTTTATCCCTTTTGATTAACTTTGGCTTGAAATCTATTTTATTTGATATGAGTATGGACACTCCTGCTTGTTTCCGAAGTCCATATGAGTGATATGATTTTTCCCAACCTTTCACCTTCAGCCTATGTATGTCTTTTCCTATCAAATGCGTCTCCTGTAGGCAGCATATTGTTGGGTCTTGTTTTGTGATCCATTCTACTAGCCTGTGTCTCTTAATTGGTGAGTTTAAGCCATTAACATTTAGGGTTATTATTGAGATATGGGTTGTTCTTCCAGCCATATTTGTTTATTTATGTTACTAAACATGGTTTGTTTTCCTCTTTGATTATTTTTCCCCCCTTTACTGTCCTACCTCCCACTGTTGGTTTTCATTGTTATTTTCCATTTCCTCTTCCTGTAATGTTTTGCCAAGGATGTTTTGAAGAGATGGTTTTCTAGCTGCAAATTCTTTTAACTTTTGTTTATCGTGGAAGGTTTTAATTTCATCTTCCATCCTGAAGCTTAATTTCGCTGGATACACAATTCTTGGTTGGAACCCATTTTCTTTCAGTGTTTGAAATATGTTATTCCAGGATCTTCTAGCTTTCAGAGTCTGTGTTGAAAGATCAGCTGTTATCCTGATTGGCTTACCCCTAAATGTGATCTGCTTCCTTTCTCTTGTAGCTTTTAAAATTCTCTCCTTATTCTGTATGTTGGGCATCTTCATTATAATGTGTCTAGGTGTGGGTCTCTTATGATTTTGCACATTCGGCGTCCTGTAGGCTTCTAGGATTTGGGATTCTGTCTCATTCTTCAAGTCTGGGAAGTTTTCTCGTATTATTTCATTGAATAGATTGCTCATTCCTTTGGTTTGAAACTCTGTCCCTTCCTGTATCCCAATGACTCTTAAATTTGGTCTCTTGATGTTATCCCATATTTCTTGGATGTTCTGCTCATGGTTTCTTAACAGTCTTGCTGAGCTGTCTATGTTCTTTTCAAGTTGAAATACTTTATCTTCATTGTCTGATGTTCTATCTTCTAAGTGTTCTACTCTGCTGGTAGTATTCTCAATTGAGTTTTTAAGTTGGTTTATTGCTTCCTGCATTTCTAGGATTTCTGTTTGTTTGTTTTTTATAACCTCTATCTCCCTGTATAGTTGATCTTTTGCTTCTTGGATTTGTTTATGTAATTCATTGTTGAAGTGATCTTTCATTGTCTGATTTTGCTGTCTGATGTCTTCCTTGAGACTCCAGATCATCTGAAGCATGTATATCCTGAATTCTTTATCTGACATTCCATCTGCTGCAGCTATTACCTCTTCTAACGTTGAGTTGACCTGCATTGCTTGTGGTCCTTTCTTTCCTTGTCTCTTCATACTGTTCGCGTTCCTTTCTACTTGGTGAAACTGTTGTGCTATTGAATTTTCCCCCTATATATTTATATTGGTCTTGTATAGTTGCAAAGTCTCCCTCGCAGGCGCGGGCGGCGGCTCTGCCCCTCCTCCAATTGGGGCAATGTGCCTACCACGCCGGCAGGCCGCTGGGCCTGCTCTGCCGGTCGGTAGCAGGTCCGCCTACCTTGCAGGCGTGGGCGGCGGCTCTGTCCCTCTGCGAGCCACTAGGCTTGTTCTGTCGGTGGTCGCAGTTCTGCCTACTTTGCAGGCACAGGCAGCGGCACTGCCCCTCTGCAGGCCTCTGGGGCTGTTCTGCCAGTGGGTCGCAGGTCCGCCTACCTTGCAGGCGCGGGGGGGGGGGCGGCTCTACCCTTCCTCAGGCCACTGGGCCTGTTCTGTCTGTCGGTTGCAGGTCTGGCCTGTTCTGATGTTGGTCACAGTTCCGTCTACCTTGCGCGCGCGTGGGGAGGGGGCGGCTCTGCCTCTCAGCAGGCCACTGCGCCTGTTCTGCCGGTGGGTCGCAGGCCCGCCTACCTTGCCGGTGTGGTTGGCAGCTCTGCCCCTCCGCGGGCCACTGGGCCTTTTCCGTTGGTGGACACAGTTCCACCTACCTGGCAGGCGCGGGGGGTGGGGGGCGGCTCTGCCCCTCAGCAGGCCGCTGGGCCTGTTCTGTGGGTGGTCACAGTTCCGTCTACCTTGCCGGCGCGGGGGGAGGGGGCGGCTCTGCCTCTTAGCAGGCCGCTGCTCCTCTTCTGCCGGTGGGTCGCAGGCCCGCCTACCTTGCTGGAGTGGTTGGCAGCTCTCTATCATAATATGTTCAGAACAGATTTGGACCATGTGGCTATGCTCCAGAATAACATTCTGATCCACTATATCAAATATAATATGCTAATCGGGTCTGATGGGCAAATGAAGTTAGCGTACTGGAGACCTTGGCATGATACCTCCATGTCTGATGGTGGAAGATAAGCCCTACAAGGGTAAATTACATTGGAAAAGTATTTCAGAAAGCTAGTAGTAAGGGGGTATGCCAAAATATCCCTTCAAAGTAAGAAACAACTTATTGTATCTTGTACCTTCCATTATGAAGAAGAAAATACAATGCCTGGAAGGCTTCTTTGGGTTCAGGGGGCAGCATATTCTACCCACAGAAATACTGCTCCAACCCCTGTGTTAGGAACACAGAAGGCAGCCATCAATGAATGTTTGCAGAGCCGGAAGAGCTCTGCAGTAGGTACTAACTAGAATGGAAGCAGCTCTGTTGTTTAGCCCAAATGATCCAGCAGACTCTACAATATTAGAGGTAAAAGTGATGCAAAAAGGGGTTGTGCAGAGTTTATGGTAAACCACTGTGCTGAAATAAAAATGCCAGCCCTGAGGGTTCTGGAGCTTGACTATGCCCGTGTGGCAGAGAATTATATGCCTTTTGAAAGACAACCCCAGCTGTGCAGTTGGATTCTGGTAGATATGGAGCATCTGACCATGAGACGCTAAGTAACCATGTCTTTTGAATTGGATTCTGTCAAGTCTACTGAATTGGAAGTAGGGCAGGCTCAATAGCAATCTGTGGTAAGAGGAAAGTGGTAAATGTGGTTGGGTAATGAGCAGGACTATGGATATAAGCAAGCTATGTAAGTAGGTGGCCCAGGCCCGTATGCCACCCATTACTGTTGAATCAGTGTCCCTCCCTCAGCTGATCCAGAGGACCATCTGGGAGATCCTTTACAACCAGCTAACAGAGGTTTTTCAGTTGGGTGGCTTGGTATATAAAGGCTGAAAATGACCAACAGCAGCATTGTACTTCACTCAGGAGAGAAAGGCAGTAAGGACGGGTTTCAGGCAAAGTACCTGGTCGTCCTCCTTGTGTGGGAAGAGAAGTGGCTTGAGGTTAGAATATATATTCAAACTTGTGAGTAGTGGCAACAAAAAGCTGTGGATGGACACATGGGCACCAATGTTAAGACATGGTATCACATGCAAACACCCATCAAAGAATAGACATGGAATAGACATTGAACCACTGAAGACAAAATCCCTTGTCCATTTGCCATCAGCTTACATTGGTATTAGCCACACCAGTGCTTGCACATGGGAAAATGTCCAGAATGATCATGATGGGAGAGATGCAGGCTCTCCCACCATGAGTTCAATAGTATGGATGCCTACCTCCTAAAATGAGTTGGCTATTGCTGCCACTGAATGTCTTAACTGCCAGTCAGAGAAACCAACACTGATCCCCCGGTATGTTGCTATTCTTTAAGGACACACTATTCTTCAAGTCAGCCATTTGGTGGTAAGTTGAATACATTTCTCTCTTTCTGTCCTGAAAGAGCCAGAGATTTGTTCTAATAGGAAAGGCCAATTATTCTGGGCATTGGTTTGTAATTCCTTCCCACAAACTTTAATCAGCATGACTATATGAGAGCTTATGAAGTTTTCAGGCCACCATGATGGGATCCCGCTAGGATATTATTTCATCAGACCAGGAGATGCGCTTGTCAGGAAAGAAGCAGTCAGCCCAGCACTATGAGATTTACTGAATGCATGAGAGATGACACAAACTAGAAAAGTCTAGATTAATAGAGTTTTGGTACAGCAAACTGAAGGTGAGTTTAAGCATCAGTTTGGAGATGGTACTCTATGAGGGTGAAGTTTCAAACTCTATAATGCCAGTAAAAAGAATATGGGGGTCTAGAAATAAAGGGATGGAAATAACAGAGGTCTCAAAATTATCATCATTCCTTCTGATTCTCCGGGGGACCAAAAGGCCTGGCCATTTTAGTTCGGCATGAGACACTTCTGAACAGTCATGTGTTCCAGAGCTCTCCATGGGGCTGGTGAGACTCTATTGCAACCACATTGCAATACAACTTCTTCCTCTCCTTCTTCCTCCTCTCTTGTACAAGTACAGATCCTTAACAAATATTCTGCCTGCTAAATTCTGTATCAGAGCCTGCTTTCAGAAAGCCCAACCTTTGAAATTCCTAATCTGAATTTCTTTTCAAAGATAATTTGATATATATTTTGCTAGATCTTTCTATATATGTTTACATGTGTAAATGTGCAGGCATTTAAACTTTTTTCACCATGTAAATGGGTTAATAGTATACATGTGTTTTTGTGTGACTAATATTTTAAAGGCATTTTTAATAAGGTATCATTTCCATACAGTAAAATCCATACCTTTAAAATGCCTGTGTATCCTGGTGTTTTATAATTAAACAGAATAAACTGTAAAAAAATTAATTGGAAAAAATTATCCATCTCAATGAATTTTGACAAATAAGATAGCTTTTCATATCTCTAGTAAATTCTTTCATGTTCCTTCACAATAAATTCCCTTCTCCCAGCCCTAATTTCTAATCTGACTTTGTTTTCCTGTAGATTTGCTTGTCCATAATGTTTTATCAATGGAATCATTCAGTACATGTGTAATCTTTTGTGTCTGGACTCTTTCTTCTTTGCATAGTACTTTTGAGATTTATTCATGTTGTTGGATGCATTGTTAGTCCATTCTTTTTTATCACTGAGTAATATTCCATTGTATGGATACATACCAATTTGTTTATTCATTTACCAATTAAAGAACATATGGGTCGTTTATAACTTGGGGCTATCATTTACAAAGCTGCTCTAATATCTGTGTAAGTCTTTGTGAGGATATATGTTTCTAATTCTCTTGGAAAACTACTGGAAGTGGGATTG
Organism: Marmota marmota marmota; assembly: GCF_001458135.2. Classification (NCBI taxonomy): domain Eukaryota; kingdom Metazoa; phylum Chordata; class Mammalia; order Rodentia; family Sciuridae; genus Marmota; species Marmota marmota. Next base: position 7,456,246 of record NW_026000119.1, on the reverse strand, counting down.
GTAGGTCATATGTTAAGTGCACATTTAACTTAAAACAAAACTGTGAAACATTTCCAAAGCAGCAGAGACATTTTGCACTTTCACAAGCAGTGAAGGTTCCAGGGACTCCACATTCTTCTTGGCACTTGGTATTTTCAGGCTTTAGATTTAGCAGTTTTGGAAGGTACATAGAGGTATTTCGTCAGGGTTTTCTTTTTTTTTTTTTTAAACATTTATTTTTTAGGTGTAGATGGACACAACACAATGCCTTTATTTGTATGTGGTACATGAGGATCATACTGGGGTCCTGCCCCTGCTAGGTGAGCACTCTACCACTGAGCCACAATCTCAGCCCTCGTCAGGGTTTAATTGGGGGTTTCCCAATGACAAATGAAGTTAGGCATATTTTCGTGTGCTTATGATAATCTATCATAAATAAGCACACGAAAATATGCCTAATGTATTTGCCTAATATATCTAAAATATGCCTAATATATCGAACCCACGGCCTTGCACTTGCTAGGCAAGCGCTCTACCGCTGAGCCACAACTCCAGGCCCCCTTATACCATTTTTGATGAAGTGTCTGTTCAAATCTTTGCTCATTTTAAAATTATGATGTTTATTTCTTATTGTTGTTAAAAGATTTCTTTAGGGGCTGGGATTGTGGCTCAGCCGTAGAGGGCTTGCCTGGCACGGGCGGGACCCGGGTTCAATCCTCAGCACCACATACAAATAAAGGCATTGTGTTGTGTCCATCTACACCTAAAAAAATAAATGTTAAAAAAAAGATTTCTTTATATTCTGGTTGTAATTTCTTAATCAAGTATATCTTGTACAATCATTTTCTTCCAGTCTTTCATTTTATTTTAAAACACATATTCTTTCAAAGAACACATTTTAATTATATGCTGCTCAATTTAAAAAATGTTTTTGTGTTTCTTGTGACCTATTTAGCAACCCTTTGCCCAACTCAATATCATAAAAATTTTCTCTTATGGCATCTAGAAATTTTATAATATTAACACTTAAGTTTGTCTCTATGATTTATTTCAAGTTATTTTCTATACACAGTGTGAAGATAGGGTCAAGATTCATTGTTTTTTCATCTGGATGTCTATTTTTTCCGGCATCAGCTATTTAGAAGACTATTCCTTTTTCCTTATTTTGTTAAAAAAAGGGAAACGCCAAATGATCATAAATGTATGAGGTCTATTTCTGAACTCTTAATGTCATTCCAGTGATTTATGCATCTATCCTTATATAAATACGATATTATCTTGATTTCTGTGGCTTCATTGTAAAGCTTGAAATCAGATGATAGTGTGGGTTTTTGAAATATGTTCTTTTTCAAAAAAATTTTTTTTGCTCTTCTAGCTTCTTTGTATTATTACATAAATTTTATAAACTTTTGCTTCTGGCGAAGATGGAATAAAAGGGACCTGATTTAGCCTCAGACCTGAAACAACTAGAAAATTGGATAAAATAGATGAAACTATAGTTTTCAGACATTGATGTCAGGCAATGCAGGGCAGTGATCAATGAGAGATGAGAAACAAATGAGATGAGCCTGGTAATTGCACATTTTACTGCCTGGAGAGTTTCCAGGCCACAGAGTACAGAGGGGGCACCCAGCAGTGGCTAACAGTCTCCCTGTGGTGAGAGAAAAAGTTGAGAGTCTTGGCAGAACAATCAGCTATAGTTCCAAGGGCAGAGTACAAAAGAGGAGAGAGCTGTCAAGAGAGTTCCTGAGATTTGCAGAGTCCTCAGCTGGGTACTAATAATCTTATGTGTCTGAGTGAAGTACCCTAGACTAGAGATAGAATCCCATCTGAAAGTAGCAGAGGGGAAAATACTTGGCACTCATACAGGGCCAGAAAAAAATCATGTTCTCACAGTCCAGAGTAAGAAACCTCAGGGCTCATATGGCATTGGGTAGAGAATTCAGAATGGTTTTGGAACAAAATTGGCCATGACTAAAGAGTATTCTAATTCCCACCTAAAGAAGTTTAAAAGCAAGCCTCGAAAGAATCAACCTACTTCCAAGTAACTAAACTGCATGGAGGAATAAAGCTCAAAAATATTTTTAAAAACATAAAAGTATCTACACTGAACAAGATAAGATTCGGAATGCCTAGCATTGTCCCCCTTACCCCCCATCAAAAAGCACCATGTAACCTAAATACTGTAGATATCTTTAGGGGTCACTATTGGTCCCAATTAAGTGCCACCAAAGACTCATGTATTAAAAGGCTTGGTGCCAATGTAACAATGTTCAGGGATGGCGCCTTGGGAAGTGATTAGATCATGAGGGTCCTGACTTCATCTGTGGATTAATCCACTGATAGCTAAGTGGACTATTGGGAGGCAGTGGGAATTGTGGGCAAGTGCGGAATGGTTGGAAGAAGTAAGATCACTAGGATTGTGCGCTTGGGGTCTATATCTTGTCCCCCACCCTGTCTGCTTACCAACTGCCATGAGCTGAGAAGCCTTCCTCTGCCATGTCCTTGCATCATGATATTTTTGCCTTGGAGCCAGCTAGCCATGGATTGAAACCTCTGAAACCATGAACCAAAATAAATCCCTCTTCCTCAAGTTGTTTGTTTCAGATATTTTGGTCATAGAAACAACAACAACAACAACAAAAACTGATTAACACACTTGGGAAACTGTATTACCTTATATTTGAAAAGGCCTGTTGCAGATGTTATTAAGCTAAATACCTTGAGATAGGGAGATCATACTTGATTATTTGAGTGGGGTCTAAGTGGAATCACAAGTTTCTTTAAAAGAAGAGGGAGATTTGATTACATAGACAGATGGCAAAGTGATACTGAAGCAAAATGTGACACCGCCGGCTTTGAAGATCTTTGAAGGGACCAGGAGCCAAGAAATGCAGCTTTGGAAGCTGGAAAAGAGATGGAAACAGATTCTCACCTTGAGCTTCCAGAATGAGCGTGACTCTGCAGATTTTGTGGTTTTTGGTTCACTGAAGCTGATTTAAGACTTTTTACCTCCAGTACCACAGGAGAATGAATATATATTGTTTAAGCCATCAAGTAGAGGTAATTGTTAATACTGGGTGCACGTGGTGGCACATGCCTGTAATCTCAGCAGCTCAGGAGGCTGAGGCAGGAGGGTTGTGATTTCAAAGCCAGCCTCAGCAGCTTAACAAGGCACTAAGCAACTCACTGTCTCTAAATAAAAAGGGCTGGAGATGTGGCTCAGTGGTTGAGTGCCCCCGGTTTAATCCCTGGTACAAATGAAATAAAATTAAAAAAACTTAAGAGATCAATAAACATTTGGTATCAGAAGTGGGATATTGCTCAAAATACCTAAAAATGTGGAAGTTGCTTTGGAATTAGGTAAAGGGAACGGAATTTTAAGAAGCATGATAGAAAAGCAAAGATTGCTTTGAACAAACTATGATAGAAATATGGAAGTTAATGACCACCAGTGAGAGCTCAAAACAAAATGAGGATCATATTTTTAAAAACTATAAGAAGTAAAGATACTTTTTATGTAACAGCAAAAACACTTATCTGAATTGTTATCTGACAGTTGTGTGAAAAATAGTGCTGCTAAGCAATGAACTTATATATTTAACTAAGGACATTTTCAAGGCAAAAATGAAGGCACAGCCTGGTTTCTTCTTGCTGATTATAGTAAAATGAGAGGAGAAAAAAGATAAATTAGGAGAAGGACTTTTAAGAAAAAAAGTCATGATCTGGTGTTGAGAGCCACAGCCGAAGGGGCCCCAGCAAACTTCCAGCTGCCGGCTGATGATTGGCTCACAGCGGCCCCAGCAACATCTACCTGATTGGCTCCTCTGCGGTGATGCTCATTGGGCTGTTTCCCTGCCCTTTCAGACCATGGAGCTGCTCATTGGGGGACTTTTTTGGCTCCGCCCACGTGACCCAGCCAATCGGCCTCAAGAGCAGGAGGATTGTGGGAGGTGGAGAGAAGCTTGTGTGAGAGAGAGAGGCTTGTGGAAAGCCGGTGGTGGCAGTTGAGGCTCTGAGGGTTTTTCCTGAGAGGCTGTTTTGTTTGGCGTGTGTGGTTCTAAAAATAAAGTTAGTTTCTTTTGACAAGTGGCTCCTGATTGTGCCCAGCCAGACTGCGGCATTTGGTGGGCCGCACGGGGAGCGACTGAGGGTAAGTGAAACTGCTTGCCCCTGAGGGCAGGGCAAGAGGATGGGTAGCCATTTTAAGATTCCTCTTTTGTTATTTTGTTTCACTTTTGTTTTAAGTTGCCTGTCCCTGGAGATGTGTAAGATGGAAGAAAAACCGCTCACATCTGAGGAACAGATAGGGAGAAAGGACGGATGGACATTTCAGGAGGCTATTATAATGATTTTGTGTTGTTCCAATTTTGTTTCACTCTGTTTCAGTTTTGTTAGGCGTTATCTTGTTGGGTTGTATTATAGTAGAAATACGGGATCAGAAATTAGTAAAAAACAAACTGAAAGAGTGTTAAGTAAATTGTTAGAGGAAGGAGGCATCTCAGTAAAATCAAGAACAATCAGGGCATACGTTGATACAATACAAAAATGTAGCCCATGGCTTTTTAAGGAGGAGTTGTTAAATATATCACAATGGAACCATCATGGTGAAGATTTAAAAAGAATAGAAAAGAAAAGCCCAGGGACTCTGCCAGTTGGCACATTGCCATTGTGGACGTTCATATCTTGTTTGCTTAGTCCAAAGCCTTCAGTTCAGACAATGGTAGAGGAAGAAGAAGACATAATGATTCAAGTAAAAGAGAAGGTCTCTCAAGTTAGTCAGACAGAGGAAAAGATTCAAGTAAAAGAGAAGGCCTCTCAAGCTAGTCAGACAGAGAAAGAAAGTGTAAAACAGAAAAAGCCATCAGGGGGAAAGTTACAACAGGAGACTGCTACTAACACCTTTCTATCACCAGAGGGTGTAAGTGTCCAACCAACAGCACCACCTCTACAGGAGACTGCTACTAACACCTTTCTATCACCAGAGGACGTAAGTGTCCAACTAACAAGGCCACCTCCATATGCTGGGAGGTCCCCAACCCCCGCAGTTGATAGTTGGGATCCTGAGACAAGATCTCAAATATTAACATGCCCTGTATTTGAGGCAGGAGGGCAGCGATTTTACCAAGTTTTAAATTTCAAAACAGTGAAGCAGCTAAAAGAGGCTGTAACAACCTATGGTCCTCAAGCACCCTTCACTGTAAGCATGGTCGAATCCATTAACAACTTGAACATGACGCCAGCAGATTGGGCTAATATGTGTAAAGCTGTGCTAAATGGAGGACAATACCTGTTATGGAAGGTTGCCAATGAGGAATTTTGCAAGGAGACGGCTAGGCGAAATGCAGCAGCTGGTTATCCTCAGAGAAATCTAGATATGTTGTTAGGAAAGGGACCTTATGAGGATCAGCAGCAACAAATTGCATATGATCCTGGTGTATATGCACAAATTGCTGTAGATGCAATTAAGGCATGGAAGACTTTACAAGGACATGGAGGTTTACAAGGTCAATTATCTAAGGTAATACAAGGAGCTAATGAACCTTATGCTGAATTTGTAGATAGGCTTATTCAAACAGCTACCAGAGTTTTTGGGAATACAGAACAAGCAATGCCATTACTAAAACACCTGGCTTATGAGCAAGCGAATCGTTGGTGCAGAGATATCATTAGACCATGGAAACATGAAGATTTAAACACATATATTAAATTATGTAGAGACATTAATGAACAAGAGCAAGTCGTGGCAGCTGCAGTAAAACAGGCTTTAGATGCCAGAGACATTAATGAACAAGGGCAAATTGTGGCAGCTGCAGTAAAACAGGCTTTAGATGCCAGGCCAAGAACATGCTACAATTGTGAACAAACAGGACATTTTAAAAGGAATTGCCCCATTGGAGGAGGGTTTAACAAAACTAGGTATCAAAGGAGTAGAATACCAGGTATTTGCCCACGATGCCGTAGAGGGAGACATTGGGCTAATGAATGCCGTTCTCAAACCACCATAGAGGGTACTCCATTATCAAAAAACGAACAAGGACCAGGTGTTTATCCACGATATCGTGGAGAAAGGCATCGGGCTCCATTGCCAAAAAATGGACAGGGGGGCCCAATGCTCCGGGGCCCAAAACCACAAATATACGGAGCACTGGAGGAACCCAGCAACCCCATCAGGGTAGTGCCCAGGACACATTGTCCATCAGATCCCTCATCAGACAAACCAGAGGGAGCGCAGGGTTGGACATCTGCGCCTCCGCCAGAGCAGTACTAACTCCAGAGATGGGAGTTCAAATCATTCCCACAGGGGTGAAAGGACCTCTTCCCAAAGGAACAGTAGGCTTATTATTGGGACGCAGCTCTTCTACTCTAAAAGGACTTATGATAAGTCCTGGGGTAATTGATCCCGATTATGAAGGTGAAATAAAAATTATAGCCAGTTCTCCAAAGGGTATATCAGTAATTTCACCAGGAGATAGAATAGCACAGTTACTAATAATACCCAGCCTACATGATAAATTTTCCAGTCGTACTGTAGAAAGAGGTTCCAAGGGATTAGGCTCCACAGGTGTAGATTGGGCTATGCTTTCTTTAAATTTAGATTCTCGCCCCATGCTAAAACTAAATATTCAAGGACATGAATTTAATGGGCTACTGGATACAGGTGCAGACCTTAGCATCATCTCTCGTCAAGAATGGCCAAAACATTGGCCATTACAACAAGCCACTCAAACGCTTCGAGGCCTAGGAGTGGCGACTAATCCCCATAGAAGTGCAATGGTATTAGATTGGAAGGATCCTGAAGGATGTGAAGGAACTATACAGCCATATGTATTGGATCATCTTCCCGTAAATTTATGGGGACGAGATGTCCTAGATCAATTAGGTTTGACATTAACAAATAACATCAACCAAAATGCACCCACTATTATGACTAGACAAGGTTTTAGGAAAGGAAAAAGATTAGAAAAACAAGAACAAGGTATAGCAGCACCAATACAAATAGATCAAGGAACAGACAGACATGGGTTGGATTTTCAGAAAGGGCCACTGAGACAATAAAAATTACTTGGAAATCAGAAAGACCAGTATGGGTTCCTCAGTGGCCCCTGACTAAAGAAAAGATACAAGCAGCCCATGACCTGGTCAAACAACAATTAGCAGAAGGACATATACAACCTTCTGTATCTCCCCATAATACTCCCATTTTTGTCATCAAAAAGAAATCTGGTAAATGGAGATTATTGCAAGATTTAAGAGCCATTAATAATGAGATGGTTATTATGGGACCTGCTCAATCAGGGATTCCTCAATTGTCTGCTTTGCCAAAAACCTGGTATGTTTTAGTTATAGATATTAAAGATTGTTTTTTTTCAATTCCAATTCATCCTGAGGATAGTCCACGTTTTGCATTTACTATCCCTGCACTGAATCATGAAGGTCCTGATCAGAGATATGAATGGAAAGTACTCCCTCAAGGGATGGCTAACAGCCCAACTATGTGTCAAATTTATGTTAACAAAGTAATCCAGCCACTTAGAAATCAAAATCCTGAACTACAAATATTTCACTATATGGATGATGTATTATTAGCACACAAAGATAAAAACACATTGCTAGAATGTTATGCCACACTTACAAACTTATTAAAAAATTATAATCTAGAGATAGCAATAGATAAAGTACAATTAAATTTTCCAATTAATTATTTAGGAGTTCTATTATCCTCAACCATGGTCCGTCCACCAAAAATTCAAATACGAGTAGATCAACTCAAATCACTTAATGACTTTCAAAAGTTATTAGGAGACATAAATTGGATAAGGCCTTATTTAGGTATACCAACAGGAGAGTTGGGACCTTTATTTGATATCCTAAAAGGTCCATCAGATCCAAATTCACCCCGAATGTTAACGCCTGAAGCAAGAAAGGCATTAAAAATCATTGAAACATATATGGAAAATATGCATTTGGATAGAATTGATATAAGTTTGCCTTTATTATTTATTGTACTACCAACAAAAAATATTCCTACAGGAGTATTTTGGCAAGAAGGTCCATTATTATGGATACATTTATCTTATTCTCCTAACACTATTCTTACTAGGTATCCTGAGGCTGTAGGACAATTAATACTCAAAGGAATAAAAGCAGCAAAGGGAGTGTTTGGAATTTCTCCCAATAAAATTATTACTCCATATACTATGAATCAAATTGATGAGTTAGCTAATGAGTTAAATACTTGGGCAATAATCATGTGCAAATCTAATGTTTCATTTGATAACCACTTACCATCTAATCCTTTATTGTCTTTTTGGTCATTGCATCCTGTAATTTTTCCAAAAATGACAAGAAAAACACCTATCATGAATGCTCCAAATATATTCACTGATGGGTCAAATAATGGTACAGCAGCAGTAGTTACCCCTGATCAAACTTTTACATTTTTAGTACCCAAACAATCAGCTCAAAAGGTAGAGCTTAATGCAGTTTTACAAGCTTTTGTGATGTTTAAAGATTCTGTATTTAATTTATTTTCTGATAGTCAGTATGTAGTTAATGCTATAGTATCTCTTGAAGATGCTGGTAGGATTTCCCCTTCTTCTACTGTTTTCTCTTTGCTTTCCACTATACAAAGTCTAATCTGGGACAGAAAAGATCCATTCTTTATAGGACATATCAGGGCACATACAGGATTGCCTGGAGCCCTTAGTTTGGGCAATGATTTAGCAGATAAAACTACACATGACATACATATTTTCTCTACACTAGAAGAAGCTATAAATTTTCATAAAAAGTTCCATGTCAATGCTAATACTTTACAAAAGCGTTTTAAAATAACTAAGGAACAAGCTAGACAAATAATAAAACAATGTCAAAATTGTGTGACCTTTTTACCACAAGTTAATCTTGGAGTCAATCCTAGAGGATTGATACCTAACCATATTTGGCAGATGGACGTCACACACTTGCCAGAATTTGGAAAATTAAAATATTTGCATGTTACAGTTGATACTTCTTCTGGATTTTTGATGGGCTCCCTTCATGCCGGAGAAAAAACTAAAGATGTTATAGCTCATTGCTTACAAAATTTTGCCACTGTGGGTGTTCCAAAACAGTTAAAAACAGATAATGCCCCTGGTTATACTTCTACCTCTTTTAAACAATTTTGCTCAACATTTGGCATTACTCATATAACAGGAATCCCATACAATCCACAGGGACAAGGCATAGTTGAAAGAGCTCATCAAACTATTAAAATGTACTTATTAAAGCAAAAAGAAGGAATTGGGAAGGGGTATATATTCCCCAAAGATAAACTTAAAATAACCCTTTTTACTCTAAACTTTTTAAATTTGGATTCATCAGGACTTAGTGCTGCGGAAAGGCATATGTGTCCAAAAAATGTACATAAGCCCAAGGTACTTTGGAAGGATATTCTAACAGGACAATGGAAAGGTCCTGACCCAGTAATTGTCTGGAGTCGGGGGTCTGTTTGTGTGTTTCCACAGGGAGAACAGCAGCCGATTTGGATTCCAGAGAGATTAACCAAGGTCCTGACCCAGTGATTGTCTGGAGTCGGGGGTCTGTTTATGTGTTTCCACAGGGAGAACAGCAGCCGATTTGGATTCCAGAAAGATTAACTAAAGCGATTTCTACAGACCAAAAAGAAGATGATTTGGCTCAAATCCATAACAACTGATATCCAAAACTCCAGTTTGGCTATTCTTACATCTGCAACAGAACCAGGATGCTTTTTTCAATATCTATTTTATTATTGCCCTTTGCCATATCATGAAGTTCTATTTTGTTTTTTGAGCTCATACAGACCTAGGTTAATGTTTTGCTGATCAGTTCTATTTTTTGACTATAGAGTTTTTAAACATTGCAATGGAGATTTCACCTGTAAAAAGTTATAAGGCCTTTACTATAATGTTATGTGTTGTATGTATTATATTATGTGTGCACACTTGTGTTTTGTGTTATATGTTTGAATGTATGTATGTCCATATATCATATATGATGAGCGCTCATGATAAAATGGATCCAAAATTTTTTTTTTCACGTGATTTATATGGTTTAATTTAAATTGGGTAAACAACTGTTGAGGATTGTTTTAATATGTAAACAAAAAAGAAGGTTAACAGATCTGTTTGTTTACTTTCACCTTTCCTTTTCATTATATTTAATAATTCTCTTAAAGACAATGTAAATTGTTAAGAAAATTGTTTTCTTTTAGTGCCTTCTGTAATGTTACATAATTTTTTCTTTAGCCATTATTGCCAGAATTCCTATCTTCATCCCAGTGCCGGTGAAGACAATGTAAATTGTTAAGAAAATTGTTTTCTTTTAGTGCCTTCTGTAATGTTACATAATTTTTTCTTTAGCCATTATTGCCAGAATTCCTATCTTCATCCCAGTGCCGGTGAAGACAATGTAAATTGTTAAGAAAATTGTTTTCTTTTAGTGCCTTCTGTAATGTTACATAATTTTTTCTTTAGCCATTATTGCCAGAATTCCTATCTTCATCCCAGTGCCGGTGAAGACAATGTAAATTGTTAAGAAAATTGTTTTCTTTTAGTGCCTTCTGTAATGTTACATAATTTTTTCTTTAGCCATTATTGCCAGAATTCCTATCTTCATCCCAGTGCCGGTGAAGACAATGTAAATTGTTAAGAAAATTGTTTTCTTTTAGTGCCTTCTGTAATGTTACATAATTTTTTCTTTAGCCATTATTGCCAGAATTCCTATCTTCATCCCAGTGCCGGTGAAGACAATGTAAATTGTTAAGAAAATTGTTTTCTTTTAGTGCCTTCTGTAATGTTACATAATTTTTTCTTTAGCCATTATTGCCAGAATTCCTATCTTCATCCCAGTGCCGGTGAAGACAATGTAAATTGTTAAGAAAATTGTTTTCTTTTAGTGCCTTCTGTAATGTTACATAATTTTTTCTTTAGCCATTATTGCCAGAATTCCTATCTTCATCCCAGTGCCGGTGAAGACAATGTAAATTGTTAAGAAAATTGTTTTCTTTTAGTGCCTTCTGTAATGTTACATAATTTTTTCTTTAGCCATTATTGCCAGAATTCCTATCTTCATCCCAGTGCTGGTGAAGTCAAAGATAAAACCAATCTACAGCTTCTACAATAGCCATCACTGAACTGCTTGCAGAACTTGCCTGGACACATTGTGAGCTCACCTGTATGCATTGTGAACTATCTGTTGGTGCAGCGACTTGTGGTAGTGTTGGGGTATTTTTGCTGATGATGTCATCGGTGGTACAATTTTTCCAAAAGGAGCCGTCAATTGGCTTGGTGTATCTTCCTCCCTTCTGCTTGTCATGATTGTCCAGCTAAAATTTGGGGGCCAACAGAGGTGAGGCAAAGAACCTCACCCCCCCGCTGGTACAAAGACCTCTCCACAGGTGTGGCTGTATATTGGACCGGTAGTCAATGACGGGTAAGATCCAATTGCAATGGTACCAACCTAACGGGTAAGGACCATATGTACTATTGGACAACCTAAGGCAGGCACGGTCCCTAAGCCACATGCTTGTTGTTTAAACAGAGAGGGGGAGATGTTGAGAGCCACAGCCGAAGGGGCCCCAGCAAACTTCCAGCTGCCAGCAAACTTCCAGCTGCCGGCTGATGATTGGCTCACAGCGGCCCCAGCAACATCTACCTGATTGGCTCCTCTGCGGTGATGCTCATTGGGCTGTTTCCCTGCCCTTTCAGACCACGGAGCTGCTCATTGGGGGACTTTTTTGGCTCCGCCCACGTGACCCAGCCAATCGGCCTCAAGAGCAGGAGGATTGTGGGAGGTGGAGAGAAGCTTGTGTGAGAGAGAGAGGCTTGTGGAAAGCCGGTGGTGGCAGTTGAGGCTCTGAGGGTTTTTCCTGAGAGGCTGTTTTGTTTGGCGTGTGTGGTTCTAAAAATAAAGTTAGTTTCTTTTGACAAGTGGCTCCTGATTGTGCCCAGCCAGACTGCAGCAATCTGGTAATTCTGGAAATTCAGACATAGAGATATGAGTTTTCAGAAAATATCTGTTGAGGAAACTTGTTTTGTTTTATGGCATAAACTCCTGTGACATGCAAAGGAGACATAAAAGGTTTTTGAGATTGTTTTATCAGCAGAAACAGTGCCCTCTTAGATTGTAAGCAACAGAGAAAGGATGAAATGAAAGAGGGCTGTTAATCTTCCAAAATACTACTGGCAGCAAATGTGCTCTGGCCTTCAAGAAAAAGGAAGATGTCTCAAAGAGCCTCTTGAATGAGGAGGACAGGGGTGAGTCCAAAGGGAAGCTATGAGCCACAGAGGGTAATTCTCAAGCCTTTAAATCCAATGGAGCTTGCCCAGTTACATTTCAAAATTGTTTGTATTGTTTGTGACCAGTTGTTCTTTTCCTTCTTTCCATATTATCTTTTTGGATATGTGTAGAGGTGTAATTATATGGCTGCTCCACCATCATATTTTATGAACAGATATTTTATTTTCTAGTTTCACAGGTCCACAGATGGAGGGAAATTTTACAAGATGGATCATACCCAAAGTCTCACCCATACTTAGATGATGAGATTTGGAACTTGGAAATTAATTATATTTAGATAAGATTTGGACCTATATTGGGTTGAGGCGTTGGAGGATATTGGGAGAGGGTGGAGCAAAATTTCTCCTGACTGAAAGAATCTTCCCTTGCCCCAAAACCTGAATGTACACACAATTTTTACTTACTTTGCTGACAATGCTGATCTTCTCAGGATCCATCCCCAGTATTTCTCATTGTTCCTAGACCTATAACCAGACTTGAGACACACAATGCACCAGAGAGTAAGATACAGTAACCCATGAGAAGACACCATATACATCAAAATAATTACAACATAAACCTCAGAAATACTTTAAAATTTTGGGGTGCTAGCCCAAGATTCCAGAAACCTTCAAATTCTAATTTTACTTCCCTTATATATAATCTCCTTCCACTAGGTTTCTTTAGGAATCTAGAATGAGGATTGATCATCTGTATTTTTGGCAGGACAACCCTTTCTCAAGAGAACACCAACCTCCCCTTCATTCAAGGGGCTCTGTGTCTGGGGATTGGGTGAGGGCCACAATCTTCTGTTGTAGTGATTCCAGTCAGTCTTCCTACATGAAACTTTGAGATTTTCCATTTAAACATCAAGTTTTGATTTTAATAACTTCTTTTAGCTTTTAAAAACTAGTGTTTTCTTTTTACCAATTTTTAATTTTTTTTTCATTTTTAGTTGTTGATAGACCTTTATTTTATTTATTTATATGCAGTACTCAGAACTGAACCCAGTACCTCACACATGCCAGGCAAGTGTGCTACTGCTCAGCCCCAGCCCCAGCCCACCAATGTTTTTTGTACATACACGTTTTTACTAACTTGAGATATTTGACCTGAATTACTTTTCTCTTTGCTTTTATGTTTTCTCAGAAAGGACACAGAGATAATATATTTTGTGATCATATAAGATTTATTCTTTTGCCCTTTCATAGGGATGGTGTCTAGAATTCTTGCATCTTACTCTTTGTCTTTGGAAAGTAAGTAAATACATTTTTCACTGTCTTCCAGAGTTCCAAGTGAGAAATCCATTGTGATTTTCTTTCCTTTGTAAGTTAACCTATGTGTGTATGCATATATATGTGAGTGTGTGCATGTGTGTGTATTAATGCCTAGAAGTATGAGATTTTATTCATATATTTTTATCCAATTTTGTCAAAATGTGTGTCATTTAAAAATTAACTATGCCTGGCATATTTCAATATAAAAAGGCAGACTCTTCCTTCTGTTGTCTTTTTTAAGCTTCTCCTTTGTACGTTTCCTTTTTAGTTCTTCCAGTGCCCACTGGCAACCCCCCCCCCCCAACTCTTCTGGATCTTTCTTCCACATCTTTTCACTTATAGCTTTCCACCTTTATGTTTTGGGGCATCATTGTCATGTTTCATTCCTCTATGGGACCTTTTACATTAAAATTTTGTTTCTAGAAGTATTCATTCTATTTTGGTGTTTCTCTAATTAACTTTAGAATTCAAATTCTATGGTTTAAATTTTTTCAGATAAATATTTTTGGTTTTCTGATCCTTCATTTCCAATATTTTCTTATATGCCACTAATTTCCATATATTGGTTTCTTAAATTGTCCTCTCTTCATATGTTAATTGCCTCAATGGGATATGGCTGTTCTGGTTTTGGACTCTGGTCTTTCTCTGTCAGGCTACTGAACTCATTTTTAAAAGTAACCTGGGATCCTTTTCTGTTCTTCCATAACAATATCTGGGTAAGTCAGGAAGTCAGGTTTTTGGGTCCCTTCAGTTGGTGGGAGAAGGGCAAGAAACAGAGTTAAAAAAAAAAACAAAAAAACTTTTCTAGTGAGCAAGCGCTAAACAGGAACTTCACATGCTGGTCTAATCATCAACTTTCTTTAGTGAGATAGAGGGAGCGCTGATCCTTCTTTTGCAGCATCGACCCAATGGAACAGTTCCTCCTGAGAATGACCTGCAATGGTGGAACCAGAGGATTTCCTTGTGTTGGGGGCATCTGTTAAGCTCAAATAGCCAGGTCTTGTTCCAGTAGATGAAAAATCAATATACTTCACCTTAGTTTCTGCTAGAGTGAGGTCAGCCTTCTCCTTGGATGTCTGGCCTTTGATCCTTTCATCTTTCTAAAGGATGCTATACACAAAGAACCCAGACCAGGTCAATAAACTGTCTCCATAGAATACTAAATCCTAAGGAGGTCATTCTTTCTTCATTTCCTCTCTCCCTCCCAAGGACCTTTCTACATTAGCTGTTTATCCTGCTAATCAACTGGAAGACATTTTGGTATGTGCTCAGGCCCCCATCCTCCCAGTATGAATTACTATTATTTCTTTGATTTCTGACCCTATGTTTTCTGTTTCCTCCATTGGGAACACTCTATAGGCAGATATTGGGTCTCCTGGAGTGGTCTTGTTTTTCATTGCTCTAAGTTATAAAAACATACTCAGTTTTATCTTCCAAGTCTTCATCCATGTGTATTCTATTATTCAGAACTTCTACTAAATTTTTCTTATTTGTGGGATTATATCTTTATTTTTCAAAGACTCTTTTATGTTTCAGCTGTTCTTTTTTATTTAGTAGCCAGTACTTGCTTTATAGAAATGTGGCCCTTTTCAAAAAACCCTGAGAACATAAATTCAACCCTTTCAAGAAATTTCTTTTGTTTCTTGAATAATGTTTTTTTTTTTTTTTTACTCTGAGGTCAGTTATGTTGTTTGTTTATCCTCACATTCTATTTTAAGCTGTAGTTCTTTTCTCAAATGTGTTTTGATTATGGGACTTCATTCCTATTTATGAAAGGGCTAGGTTGACTGATGAAGTGGCTGATGTGCATTTCTTCAGCAACAGTGAACAGTAGTTGCATCTTCCCTGAATGGGTCTGTGTATTTGGGGAGTCCAGAGGTGGGTTAAGTAAAGAGTTCTGTGGGTGAATGCACATAGACAGATTCTTTTCCAATCATGGGGCACTTAGCAGTCAGGTTAGCCTGGGACCCCTGCAATTGCTCAAGTTACAGAGGCATTACTCTCAGTGGAGTGCTTTTTAAAAAATGATTTTTAATTGGTACATCATAATTGTACTTATCTATGGGGTATCTTGTGATATTTCCATACATATATACAATGTGTAATGATCAAGTCAGGAGAATTATCATATCCATCACTGCAAACATTAAACATTTCTTTGTGTTGGGAACATTCAAAGTCCTCTTTTCTACATATTTCAAACAATAAATTATTGTTAACTATAGTCACTTGCTACACTCCTTTTAATTGTAATTTTGTACATGCTAACCAACCTCTGTCTATCCCCCTCTTCCCACTGTTCTTCATAAACTCTGTTAACCACTATTTTACTTCCAACATTTTAAAGATCATCTATGTAGATTTGGATGGAGAGCTTGAGGCCATAAATAATGCTAATTAATGTGTCTCAGTGTTATTTATCTTATTTTAAATTGATGTAGGTGGTCACTTATGAAATCCCTACTTACACATAGGAAATGAAAACAACTGAGGTTATTTTGGTGATTATGCAAAGTAGCACCATCTAAACAACGTTCCAGTTCAGTTCAAAGCTTATTTTAAGTCTTTTAATATCTTCAGACTATAAGAGGATTTATAAGTGCTGCTGTGGATGAAAACAATTGCCTCCCTCTTTTAAAAAGAAATAGAAAATCAGAGTATACATTTATTTATATTCTTTTTTTCAATGGAAGGGAAAACAGAAAAATCAAGACGATCTAACTATGCTAGATCATTATACATAGTGTGTTAGCTTTGTTATGTCTTTAGATAACTATGGAAATAATTGTATTTTTACAGTTCTTTTCTTTTACTTATTTGCTCATCTTCACAGCAAATCTTACTCTATTTTACACTATATTTAAATTAAGATGCTATGTAAACAGCTTTGGTCTTACTTCATTGCAAGTTAAAGTTTCTATGCTGCTGCCACCTTCCATGCATCATTGATTCAGATTCATGCTGGTATGCTTTGGTGAGGAGAAGCACACTGGCAGATGCTGAGGGAGGATGCCAAACTCGGCAAGAGGGAGCCAATTCAAGAGACATAAACATTCCTCCCATCTCATCTGAGGTGTGTGTCTTCAAATTCTGTATACTTTTTGGTACTAAATGAGATGTGAAGGGACACAGGGTCATGGTTCTTCACTGTCTGCCTTCCCACCTTCTTTTTGTCTTGTACCCACAAGGGAAATATTTTTCAACTCTATAACCTCCTAAAAATGACAGCAGGTGTAGGGCTGCCTGTCTGCCAGTTAAGTCCCAGGAGAACCCATGGCCAGTTTTTCCCTGTCATTTCAAAGTCCACAGTCAGTTTAAGATTGAATCACTCCAGAGGCTCCAAAGTCTGATTTACTGCAACTCAGCTGTTACTAGATGTTCATAGAATAAGAAAAAAGAAAAAACAACCAAAACAGCAAAATTAAAAGCTAATGAATTAGTGTGAGCAAACATACCAGTCACACCCGATTATAAGGGCTGTGGCTCCAATTATGTCATCACTGAAATCTTTAAAAAAATAAAGCAGCTAAGGGGAACTTAGTGTTCTTGCATGGATGGGTATGAGATCATCTATCTTTACTTTCTGTTTCTCATTCATGGTTAGAGAAATATCATTATCATCATCATCATCCATTTTGATTTATCTGAATAGCTGGCTGAGATGGACCTCTGGGAACATTTACATATCCAATTACAACGGGGTGATTATTCATACCCTTAAAACTGCCTTGCACATAAAAATGCCTGACCTAGCTGAAATTTCTTAATAATAATGTTTCACCCTTGTAAAGTGCTCTTAATGTTTCAAAAGTTTTTCATATCCATTTTCTTAAATTGAGCCACAGCACAATGCAATTTGATAAGTAGATCTCGAATATTTTACAAATGAGAATTTAGAAGATCTAATAATGACTTATCTGAAGTCAGTCAACCACCTATATTGTATCCTAAGTGTTTCTTCCTGAACATGGTGAGGCAACACAGTCTCTTTTTCCTAAGATTGTGGAGGCCAATATCTTTGAATTGCAGTGAAAATAACCTCAAAGTCCTGAGTTTACTTCTGAGAAGATAGAGTGTATTACCCTTTGTCATTTATGCTCTCAGATATTTAAAAGCTTCAGTGAAGGAGGAAAGCCCAGGACACTTCAGGAGGGTTAAATTCACTAATATTGATTCCTACTTGTGTTACCCTGGAAAGGATACCTGAGAAATAAGCTGGCTTCAGGAGCAAGCTTTGTACTCCACTGAGTTTTCCTTCATAGACAATTTATTTGATAATTAGTGCCTCAGGAGCCCTTTATTTTCTTGTAGGTATGTGATTAAAAACACTTTTTACAATGATCATTGTGATTGTGTCTCCATATCCACATTACCTACCACATTTTCTTACTGCCTTCCACATTTTCATTCAGGTGGCTATATCTTCCCCAGGAAGCCACATACTTTGAGAAGTCCTGATTTCTGTTTTTATTATTCTGGAATAATTATTAATAGCATTCTCTGTTGCTGTCAAAACATCTTGATTTGGATAGCAAATTTGTTATCCCAGGAGTGGGATGTTAACTCTACCCCTCACTGTAAATAGTCAGGCATGTTATGTAATTTCAATTTTTTATTTTATTTATTTATTTATTAGTTGTAGTTGAACACAATGCCTTTATTTCACTTATTTATTTTTATGTGGTGCTGAGGATTGAACCCAGGGTCCTGCACGTGCCAGGCGAGCGCTCTACCGCTGAGCCACAACCCCAGCCCTGTAATTTCAATTTTAATAGTTCAGTGACATCTCAAACTCTGTCACACAATTGATTCTGTGATGAGAATGGGTGTGAATGTGGTCCAAGGAAACAGAAGGAAAAGTTTGCTGGAGGTTCATAATACAGTAGATTCGTTTCTTGTCTTAGATAGCTTTGATTTACCCTCAATGGACAGGACAAAACCAAACCAAACCAAACAAAAATAAAAGTAGGTATTGGCCGGCAGCTATTTTGAACGTAAAAGCAGGATCCAAGTAGAAGATGAAGCTGACACAGTGGAAGGCAGTATTGTCGGCATAGATTAGGTTTTGCAGATTAACATTAAACAGAGACGAGCGGGGGGAGAGAAAGGGAGAGAGAAGGGAAACTGTATGGAAATGGAAGGAGACCCTCATTGTTACACAAAATTACATATAAGAGTTTGTGAGGGGAAAGGGGGGAAAAAAACAAGGTAGAGAATTAAACAACAGCAGATGGGGTAGAGAGGGAAGATGAGAGGGAAGGGGAGGGGGGATAGTAGGGGATAGGAAAGGTAGCAGAATACAACAGTCATTAATATGGTATTATGTAAAAATGTGGATGTGTAACCGATGTGATTCTGCAATTTGTATTTGGGGTAAAAAATGGGAGTTCATAACCCACTTGAATCAAATGTATGGAAGATGATATGTCATGAGCTTTGTAATGTTTTGAACAACCAATAAAAAAAATAGATTAGGTTTTGCTAAAGTAACAAACAACCTAAAATGTCCATTGTTTAACAAAACAGTTTATTTCTACACTAGCTTGCCAGTGAGCGCTGGCAGAGACCTTTATTCCATGTAGCCATCCAGGGACTTGGTTTTGTTGAGGTTCTACCTTCTTATGATGTTGCCATCATAGGTTTCAGATTGAATTGAGGCAGAGGAAGGGAGCTTTGCTCAAGTGCTTTGGCCCTGAAGTGACATAGTTCATCATCTAAAACAGTGCTGTCTACCAGAAATATAATGTGAGCCAGAAGTGTAATTTTTTTACTAACATTATTATTGTTGTTATTTCTGAATTTGAAAGGGTATGGTTTGCTAAGATTTCTTTGTTGGTTTTTTTCTTTCTATATTTTAAATTAGGTTATAAGTCTGGGTATGGTGGTGCACATCTGTAAACTCAGCAACTCAGGCAGCAGAGGCAGAAGGATTGCAAATTTGAGGCCAGCCTCAACAAATTAGAGAGCCCCAAGCAACTTAGTGAGATTCTGTCTTAAAATAAAAAATGAAAAAGGACTGAATATGTTGCTTAGTGGTAAAGCACCTCTGGGTTCAATGTCCAGTACCAAAAAAAAAAAAA
>NW_026000119.1:7430001-7435944 GCF_001458135.2 Marmota marmota marmota | reverse complement strand
TATATATATATATATATATATATATATATATAATTTTTAATGTTTTAGTGCATTTATTTATACATAATAGTGGAGTTCATTTTTACATAATCATAAATGCATATAACATAGTTTGCTCATTCTTAGTTTCTAGAAATTTCTCTTTTCCTCCTCTTCTCCCTCCTTCTGACTCACTTCCTCTGCTCTCCTGGTCTTCCTTCTATTTATTTATTTCTTAAAATTTGTGCATTGGGCTGGGGTTGTGGCTCAGTGGTAGAGGTGCTGGATTCAATCCTCAGCACCACATAAAATAAACAAATAAAATAAAGGTATTGTGCCCAACTGTAACTAAAAAAAATGTTTAAGAAAAAAGAAGTTTGTGCATTATAATTATACATAAAAATGGAATTCATTGTGATGTATTCATACATGCATATACCATAATTTAGTCTGTTTCATTCCACAGTTCTTCTCTTGTCCATCTCTCCTTGCTACCCCTCAATCTTCTTCCTCTACTCAGCTGTATTTTTTATATTCATGGTATCCTCTTCCCTGTTTTCCTGATGTCTCTCTAACTTCCAGAAATGAGAGAAAATATTTGACCCTTGACTTTCTGAGTCTGTTTATTTCCCTTAGCATGATGTTCTCAAGTTCCTTCTATTTTCCTGCAAATGACATAATTTTATTCTTCTTTATGGATGAATAAAAACTTAGTGGTGTGTGTGTGTGTCTGTGTGTGTGTGTGTGTGTGTGTGTATAGCACATTTTTTTATCCTTTCATCTGTTGATGGATATGTAGGCTGGTTCTGTAACTTGGCTATTATGAATTGTGCTGCTATGTGTTTGACTGTAACAAACTGATTTTAGTTTTTTTGGTTAAATGTCAAGGAATGGAATAGCGATGTCATGTGGTGGTTCCACTTCTAGCTTTTTGAGGAATCTTTATACTGCTTTCCAAAGTGGCTGTACTAATTTGCAATTCTACCAACAATGTAAAAATGTAGCATTTCTCCTGCATCCTCATTAGCAATTATTGTTATTTGAATTCTTGGTGATTGCTATTCTGATTGGAGGGAAATGAAATCTCAATGTAGTTTTTTGTTTTGTTTTAATACCAGGGATTGAACCCAGGGACCTTAACTGAGCCACATCCCCAGTCCTTTTTAATGTTTTATTTAGAGACAGGGTCTTGCTAAGTTGCTGAGGCTGGCTTTGAACTCACAAGCCTCCTGTCTCAGTCTCCCAAGCCTCTGGGATTACAGGTGTGTGCCACTGTGCCTGGCCTCAGTGTTGTTTTGATTTGCATTTCCCTAAATGCTAAAGATGCTGAACATTTTTTTTTCACATACTTGTTGGTCACTTGTTTTTCCACTTTTGAGAAATTCTATTTAGATCATTTTTCCATGTATTCATGCAGGGTTTTTTTTTTTGGGGGGGGGCAGGGTTTAAGTTTTTTTTTTTATTCTTTATATATTCTGGTTATTAATTCCCTGTCAGAAAAGTAACTGGAAAAGATTTTCTCCCTATCTTTAGGCTCTCTCTTCATGCTCTTACTTGTTTCCTTTGCTGTGTAGAAGCTTTTTAACTTGATGTTATCCCAACTTATTGATTGATGGTTTTATTTCTTGAGTTTTCTGTGCTAATATGTTCGTGTATTGAGCCTACATTTTCTTCTAGTAGTTGTAGTATTTCTGGTCTAATTCCTAGGTCTTTGAGGCTCTTTGAATAGATTTTTGCACAGGCTGAGAAACAGGGATCCAGTTTTCCCTTGACATATGGATGTCCAGTTTTCCCAGCACCATGTGTTACAAATACTACATTTTCTTCAACATATGTTTCTGGCACTTTTGTTAAGGATCAGATCACTGTATCTATGTGGATTTGTCTGTGTCTTCTATTCTGTTACTTTGGTCTTCATGCTTGTTTTCATGCCAATACCATGCTGTTTTTGTTACTATTGATCTGTCGTATAATTTGAGGTTAGGTATTAGGATGTCTCCAGTTTCACTCTTCTTACTCACTATTGCTTTGGCTCTTCTGGGTCTTTTATTTTCCAATAGAATGTTAGGACTTCTTTCTAGTTCTGTGAAGAATGTCATTGTTATTTTGATGGGGACTGCATGAATCTGTAGATTGCTTTTGGTAATGGGGCCATTTTGAGAATGGTAATTCTGTTTATCCAAGAACATGGTAGGTCTTTCTCTCTTCTGAGGTCTCCCTTCCATTTCTTTCCTCAGTGTTCTGTAATTTTCATTGTAGAGCTCTTTCATCTACTTGGTTAAATTTATTCACAAGTAGTTAATTTATTCTTTTGATGCTATTGTGAATGGAATTGTTTTCCTAATTTTTTCTCAGAAGATTCATCATTGGAATATAGGGAAACCATTGATTTTTAAATGTTGATCTTGTAATCTGCTATTTTGCTGAATTTGTCAGCTC
Organism: Marmota marmota marmota; assembly: GCF_001458135.2. NCBI lineage: Eukaryota > Metazoa > Chordata > Mammalia > Rodentia > Sciuridae > Marmota > Marmota marmota. Next base: position 7,433,526 of record NW_026000119.1, on the reverse strand, counting down.
TAGGAGTTCTCTGTTGGATTTTTTTGGGGGGCGGTTTTCTAAGTATAAAATCATGTTATTGGCAAACAGAAATAATCTGACATCTTATTTTCCTATTTTCATCCCTTTAATTTCCTTCTTTTGCCTGATGGCTCTGGCTAGGTTTAAGACTATATTGAATAGGAGTGGTGAGAGTGGACATACTTGTCTCATTCCTGATTTTAGAATAAATGCTTTCAGTTTTTTTCCATTTAGTGTGTATACACAGTAAAATTTATTCTTTTTTTGCGGAGGTGGGGGTGGTTGGTCCTGGGTATTGAATCCAGGGCATCACCCATGCTAGGCAAGTGCTCTAATGCTGAGCTAAACCACTAGTCCTTTTTATTTTGAGATAGGGTCTCTCCAAGTTGCCCATGCTGACTTCAACCTTGAAATCCCCCTTTCTCAGATGACCAGTAGCTGGGATAATAGGTGTATGCCATTGCACTTGGCACTTTTTATCTTTTGATAAACACATATAGTTGTGCAACCGCCATTATAATCAAAGCTTAGAACAGTTGTATAGCTGTCAGAATTCCTTCTGTAATTAACCCCTCTCTTCTTACTCTCAGTCCCTGGAAACCACTGATGTATTTGTTGACCCAGTACTTTTGCTTTTCTGGGCTGTCCCATAAGTGGAATTGTAATTTTTGATTCTGGCTTCTTTCACTTAGCATAATGCATTTGAGATTTATTCATGCCATGGTGTGTTTCAATAGTTTGTTCTTTTTATTGCTAAATAGCTTTCTATTGTATGGATGTACCACAGTTTGTTTATGCATTTCCTAATTGAAGGACATTTAGGTAGTTTTCAGTTTTTGATGACTAATAAAGCCAATAAAAATAGTCATGTACAGGCTTCACATGAACACAAGCTTTTGTTTCTCTTCAGTAATTATTTAGGATTGGGTGGAGAAGTCATATAGTAAGTTTGTGTTTATAAGAAACTGCTAAACTATTTTCCAAACTATCTTTTTGCACTAGCCAAGAGTATCTGTGAGAGTTCTAGTTGCTCTACAACCTTGCCAGTGCTTGATGTTATCATGCTTTTTAAATTTGGAAAAGAACCTAGTGTCTAAAAGGGGTTTACTTTTTCATAGAACTGGTCATTTGTTATGAATAATAGATGTATCCAGTAAGTGTTTAAGGCTTAGTTATAGAATTCTTTACTGTTTTAAATTTAATTAGTTGGCAGCTTATCAAGGAATAAGATTTGCAGATATGTGACATCTCCCTTCAAACTATAACTCCAAATGATATTGTAATGCCCCTATCTCAGAGAAGCTGACAGCACATACAGACTTAATTTGCTAATCCTCCAAATACATCCTTCAGGAAAAAGTTTAAAAATAGGTGAGCCAACTCTATTCCACATCTTCTAAAACTGAAAGTAAAAAGGATTGGGTTAGATGTTAGGGAATAAAAACAAAGTCTTGAAGCTCATTTATTTCTTTTGTACTCTAGAATCTACTCATTCCTATCTTTAGTTCTCTATCTAAAAATTAATAATGGTAATTATTGTTGATTCTTTTTAGCTATACATAACATTAGGATTCATTTTGACATAATTATCAAAGCATGGAATATAGTTTGTTCTAATGCATTCCCCACTACTTCCCATTTCTTACCCCTCCTCTCTCTCCTGTTCCCTTCCCTCTACTCTTCTATCTGCTATTTACTTATAGTTTTTTTTTAATTAGTGTCTTTGTATACACATGATGGTGACATTCACTGCAGTATATTCCTGTATATACACAGGATGGTTAGGTCAGATTCATTCCACTGTCTTTCCTTATCCTATCCCTCTTTTCTTCCATTCATTCTCCTTTGCCTACTCTGCTGATCTTTCTTCTTTTTTTTCAACCATCCCCCCTTATTTTGGATTAGCTTCTACATATCAGAGAAAACAATCGGCCTTTGAATTTTGGGGTTGGCTTATTTCACATAACATGATATTTTCCAGTTCCATGCATTTACCAGCAAATGCCACAATTTCATTCTTCTTTATGGCTGAGTAATACTCCATTGTGTATATATACCACATTTTCCTTATCTATTTATCTGTTGAAGGGCACCTAGGTTTGTTCCATACCTTGGCTATTTTGAATTGTACTGCTATAAACCTTGATATGGCTGTATCACTCACTGTAGTATGCTGATTTTAAATCTTTTGGATATATACCAAGGAGTGGAATAACTGAGTCATATGGTGGTCCTATTTCTAAATTTTTGAGGAATCTCCATACTGCTTTTTCAGGTGGTTGTATGAATTTTCAGGCCCACCAACCATGAGTGGGTGTACCTTTTACCTCATATCCTCTACAACATTTATTGTTACTTGTATTCTTGATAATTTCCATTCTTACTGGAGTGAGATGAAATCTCAGTGTAGTTTTAATTTGCATTTTTGTAATTGCTAGAGATGTGTAACATTTTTTATGTATTTGTTGACCATTTGTACTTCTTCTTTTGAGAAGTGTCTGTTTAGTTCTTTGACCAATTTATTGATTATGTTATTTGGGATTTTTTTTGTTTTGTTTTAAGTTTTTTGGGTTCTTTGTACATTCTGGATACTAATACCTTATTTGTGGAGCAGGTGGCAAAGATTGTCTCCCATTCTGTAGACTCTCTATTCCCGATTGTTTTCTTTGCTGTGCAGAGCCTTTTAATTTGATGTCATCCCACTTATTGATTTTTGGTTTTACTTCTTGCATGTTAGGCGTCTTGTTAAGGAAGTCAGTTCTTGTCCTGACATTGCTAGTATTGGGCCTGCATTTTTTTCTAGCAGGTACAGGGATTCTGGTCTAATTCCTAGATCTTTGATCTACTTTGAGTTGACTTTAGTGCAGGGTGAGGGATAGGGGTTAAATTTCATTCTACTACTATGGATTTCCAGTTTTCCCAGTATCATTTGTTAAAAAGGCTATCTTTTCTCCAATGTATGTTTTTGGCATCTTTATCTAATATCAGATAATTGAATTTATGTGGGTTTATTTCTGTGTCTTCTATTCTGTTTCATTGGTCTTCATGTCTGTTTTGGTGTCAGCTATTTTTGTTACTATATCTCTGTAGTATATATTATAATTTTTTAAAAGCCATTCTCGTTATTCAGCAAATCGCCCCGTGGCTAGAGTCTGCAGCGCGCGCTGGGAAACGAGGAGATAGCGACGCAGGGATACAGCGCTTCAGTTTCTGCCAGCCGTGCAAGCACCGTACTCAGGGCTGAATTCTGGGTTCGAGACGGGGGAAGGAAGCGGTCCATCTTGGTTCTCCACACCGGTCAGACCACAGAGGAGGCCAGCAGCTACCATGTTGGAAAGCTGACGTCACCATCCCTGTTTTCGACTGACCGCAGCTCATTCAGCCATAGAACAGGTAATTTCAGGCTGCCATTCGCCTGCGGCTTGCAGACAGATTGCTAGGGTTCAGTGCATGGGTGCTTCTTAGAACCTGATCTTATTGGAGCGAACACCGAGCGCCGGGCGGCCGAGTTCTGGCTCCCGGAAC
>NW_026000119.1:7422762-7426635 GCF_001458135.2 Marmota marmota marmota | reverse complement strand
ATGGCAATATGTAAATCAATGGATGTGTAACTGATGTGATTCTGCAATCTGTGTATGGGGTGAAGGTGGGAGTTCATAACCCACTTGAATCAAAGTGTGGAATATGATATGTCAAGAAATTTGTAATGTTTTGAACAACCCACAATAAAAAATTAAAAAAAAAAGCCATTCTCATAGGTGTGTAGGGAATATATATTAACCTAATTTTCTAGTAGCCATGTTTCAATTTTAAAAATAAAAAGAAACAAATAAAATTAGTTTTAATAATGTCTTTCATTTAATACAACACAAAATATATTATTTCAACATGCAATTAATATAAAAAATTAATGAGGTATTTTAATGAGATATTCTTTTTTGTATCAAGGCTTTGGAATCTGGTATATATTTTATACTTGCAGCACATCTTAATTTGGACTAACCATCTTTCAAACATTCAGTAGCCACATGTGGATTGAGGTTGCTGTATTGGACAGTGTGGGTCTGGATTTAGTCACATTGCTCTACCAATTTGTGGGTGGATTGGCAAAATATGATATCCTGTGTATCCAGAAAATGTTAGTGAGCACTAGTGATGTCTGTTCACACAGTCAGGGTGAAGAGAAAGAACGAATTTAGATTCTCTATGATTATTATTAAACTACTAATTGAAGCACATCTGTAAATCTTCTAAGGTAGCAGTTTCTACTTGTAAACGACAGAAGTGTCACATATAGTTAAGCCAGGTTGAAATGACTTATTCTGTTATTTGAAAAATCCCTTCAGTATAATTTTTCATTGCATAAGTAAATATGTATTCAATATAGAAAATGAGAAAATATAGATAAGCTAAAAAGAGAAATGAAATGTGACCTGGAATCTTAGAGGCAATATTTTTGTGTATGTTCTTCTTAGATAGATGTATTTGAATATGTGTGTGTGTGAGAGTTTAAAAGTACATGTGTGTAAGCAATACATAGGAACTGCTATGTACTGAATTGTATCCATCTGCCTCATAAATACATAAGGTATCATTTTCAATTGCTGTATAATACAGGTTGAACAATCCTTAGCTGAAATGGTTGGGACAGAAATGTTTTGGATTTCAGATTTTTGTCAGATGTGGAATGTTTGCATATGCATAATGTGATATCTTGGGGATGGACCCCAAGTCTAAAAAAATTTATTTACATTTCATTTATGCCTTGTATGAAGGTAATTTCATACAATATTTTTTAGTGTGTTCACATTTTGTAGCCCACCACATGAGGTCAGTTGTAGAATTCTCCATCTGTGATATTGTGTTATTAATAAATACTTTCAGATTTTAGAGCATTAAGATTTTGGATTTTTGGATTAGGGATACTCAACTGGTACTCCACTTTATGAAGGTCTCATAATTTATGTAACATATTTTATATTATAGGCTGTTCAGAATATATCATTGCATAAACTAGGAACAGAGGAGGTGTCTATTTTGGATTTATATTATACCTTCTTATCTAAAACAAAAACAAAGAGTATTTGGAAATCTTGTTATGTTAGTTTTCTGTTGCTGTGACAAAATACCTGAGAAAATCAACTTAAAAAGAGACTCATAATTTCAGAGGTTTCAGTCCATGGTCACTTGGCTCTATTGTTTTGGGGCCTTTGTTGAGGTTAAACATCCTGGTGAGGAGTATGTGATGGAAAAAAGATGTTCACCTCATGACAGCCAAGAACAAAGAGAAAGTGAGAGAGGAAGGGGCCAGGTCCCAATATTTTCTTCAAGAACATGCCCCCAATAACCTAACTTCCTACAACTAGTCCCACTTCTTGCAGATTCCACCACCTCCCAACAGTGCCATCCACTGAGAACCAAGCCTTCAACATATGGCCTGTGGGAGACATTTAAGATCTAAGCCATAACATTCTGCCCCTGGTCTTTAAAGGTTCATGTCCATTGTACAAATGCAGAATTAATTCAGTTCCTCTCCAGAGGTCCCCAAAGCTTTAACAGTGTTAGCATTACTCAAAAGTCCAAGTCTAACATCTCCTCTAGGAATGGTGAACTCTTAGCTGTGAGCCCCCTGTAAAAATAAAAAGAACAAGTTACATACTTCTAGGATGGAATGAGAGTAAACATTCCCATCCCAGAGGGGAATAATGGGAGCATAAAAAGAAAGGCTTGGACCGAAGCAAGACTGAAACTCAGCAGGGCAAACATTACATCCTGTAGTTCCAAATCGGACCTCTGGGGCACATGATGGTGTGATATGGACCCCCAAGGACTTGGGTGGCCCACCCCTTTGTCAGTGTTCTCCCCGCCCTCCGTGTTTTTCTTTGTTTTCACCTTTTCTCTTTTCACCTGGCCTCCTCTCTGTTTGTTGTGTGAAAACAGATACAAATGGGAATATACAATTCATCACAGTGACTGGGTAATTAGTAAAATAAGAAAAAAATCATTTCCTATAAAGTTGTTAGTAGTTTTTTTTTTTTTACATGACTATCTTGTATTTGTTACCAATAATACTTACATACATTATTCAAGGTATTCTAGGTGTAACTAGAAGATAATTGGTGATATAGAGAATGGCAGATAAAGTTTAAAAAAATCTGTAAGCAAGGATGTCATGGTAAAGTGCAGGCTTATAGGAGTTTTATTTAAAAACAAAAAGCCAGTGCAAGATTAAAATCTGCACAGGAAAGAAATTGATTAAATGTGCTGAGCGGATCTGTTTTTCTTTATTGGCTGCTGTGACCGTTAGGCATTGGCACTGACCTCTGATGCTTGGCTTTCTGTTGTGTGGCTGTGGTAGGCATAGGGGTGATATTAAAAATATTTAACAACTGGTAAGGCAGGGGCACCAGCCAATGAGAAGAATCTCAGTCTGAGACCCTTTTGTGACTGAACCAGTGTGTTAGGGTTGGATAGCTGCCCTGAGTGAGGAAATAAAACAAAGAAACATATTAAAAAGAAAAAAGAACTTGAAGTTTTTGCTTATTTTACTCTAGAAAAAAGATTTAGGTATTGTTTATTTTTTATTTTAATCTTGTATGTGTTTCCAATGACACTGTGAGGAAATTTATCTTCCACATAAATAAACAGTAAATCACTATTCTCTTTCTGTAAAATACTATCTAAATTCATAGAAAAGGATTAATATATTGAATATTTGAATGATTCTTACAATTCTACATAGAAACAACAACAACAACAACAAAGGAAATATAAGCAGGCCTTTCAGATACACACACAAAATACAATAAATGTAAGAAAAGGTGTTTCAGATCATTAATGGGCAAAAAAATGCATATTTATGAGACAGCTGCATTTTACTTAGCTAACATGTTAAATGAATAACTTGATTCTGGTACTTTTACTTAATGTAAACAAAAGTCTTTAAGGTGGGCACTATTATAAGGTCCATTGAGTAGGCAGGGAACCTGAGGCTGGGGGGTTTACATGCCTGAGGACATGGCTGATAAGTGGTGTGGAGCAAAAAGCTCTTTTTTTTTTCTTCTTTATTTAAATTTTTTATTGTTGGCTGTTCAAAACATTATATAGTTCTTGATATATCATATTTCACACTTTGATTCAAGTGGGTTATGAGCTCCCATTTTTACCCCATATACAGATTGCAGAATCACATCAGTTACACATCCATTGATTTACATATTGCCATACTAGTGTCTGTTGTGTTCTGCTGCCTTTCCTATCCTCTACTATCCCCCCTCCCCTCCCCTCCCCTCCCCTATTCTCTCTCTGCCCCCTCTACTGACATTCATTTGTCCCCCTTGTATTATTTTTCCCTTTCCCCTCACTTCCTCTTGTATGTACTTTTGTATAACTCTGAGGGTCTCCTTCCATTTCCATGCAATTTCCCTTCTCTCTCCCTTTCCCTCCCACCTCTC
>NW_026000119.1:7405597-7422452 GCF_001458135.2 Marmota marmota marmota | reverse complement strand
GCCAGTGTTTCGAGAACTATGTTGAACAGAAGTGGTGAGAGAGGGCATCCCTGTCTTGTTCCAGATTTTAGAGGGAATGCCTTCAATTTTTCTCCATTCAGAATGATGCTAGCCTGAGGCTTAGCATAGATTGCTCAAAAAGCTCTTTTTACCTTTTGAGATTTGCACAGATTAAATGATACATAACAAAATGATTTGGGTAAACACACAAAGGGCTTTCATAAAGACGTTTAGTGTGCCATTATTTGTAATGCAAACAAACAAACAAGTAAAAACCCAAATTGAAGTGTTCTTCCAAAGGGGATTGGCAAAATATGTGAGGATATCACCACACAATGTAAGCTCAAGCAGCTCTTAAAAAGACTGAGGTCCTTAAAATGATTTCAGCTTATAAACTTGTAGTTTTGTTATATTATTCAGTGGGAGAAAAATTCAGGTCACAAAATAGCATGTAAATTATAATCCTAATTTTGTGAAAGGAATTCCCCTTAGTTAAGCAGAGAAAAATGTCTGATTGTATATGCTGTGCTTATCCTGGTGGAGGAATTATAGATTATATATATTTAGAGTCTATTGGTTTATATTTCTATATTATTTGAGTGTTCTTTTTATTTTTTATTTTTTGGTACCAGGGATTGAACCCAGGGGCACTCAACCACTGAGTCACATCCCCAGCCCCTTTTTTTGTGTTTTATTTAGAGACAGGGTCTCACCTAGTTGCATAGGGTCTTGATAATTTGCTGAGGTTGGCTTTGAACTCATGATCCTCCTGCCTCAGCCTCCTGAGCCACTGAGGTTACAGGTGTGTGCCACCACACCCAGCTGAATATTCACTTTTAATGTAATTATTTGAAGCAGAAACAAAAAGCAAGAAATATTGTCAAATGCTAAAATGACAGATCACAACAAATGCACTAAAACTGCAAAACACTCCTAGGGCAGATGAGGTGAGTCAGAGAAGGCAGGCACAAGAGATCCAGATGATAAAAGACTTCACAGGATGGGGTTGTATAGAAGGAAGGCAGGAAAGATAGATGGGAGGGGTAAAGAGAAAGAAGAGCAAAGTGGAAGAGAAGGAAAGCAGAGTAAAGCTAGATTGGAGACGCAGTAGAACATTGTTCAAGGGTCAGCAAGGCCCTGGTGGTAGCAGGGAAGATCCAATTGGAGTTTGGCTGATAATATAGCTAAGGGTAGGGAAGATGGTTAAGAGCATGGGCTCTGGATTGAAGCAGTACTGATAGAGCTAATTGCCACATGTCTCCCTATGGATCCTATCTTCCCTAATAGTAGCTTTCAACCATGTGACTCCTTCTTGTCACTGGACTGTGAGAGGGAGTGCTGAGGCCCTTAGAGGTTGTAGTGCCTCCTTTACTACTCATATGCAGAACTAGTGATGGTACATGTTCTATGATGGTTTGGGTACAAAAAGGAGTCATCAATGCCCATGGGCCAGGATGTAATTGAGAAATAAATTTTTTGTTGTGTTAAGACTCTGAGATTTGGGGGTTTGCCCATTTCAGTAGCGGGGTGTTTGCTCTAATGTGCTGTCATGTATTAGCTGTCTGACTCTGAACAGATTATTAACTCTCTGAACATCAGCTATTTCACTTGTCAATGGAAATAATAATGGTATCTATCTCATAGGGTAATTGGAGGATTACATGGGAAAGTGTACAGTGTTAGGCACAAAGTATTCAATATATGTTAGCTGTTATCATGTACAGAAGGAGTCAATAAATAAATCCCTCCAAATGGGCAGCAACAGGCCAAGTAAATGTGAACAGATGATAGCAGGGATCATCTAAGAAAATATTGTGAGACATAGTAACAAAAGTCAGGGAATCTGAACTGTGAAGAAAGAGGATTGAGGATATAGACCCAATACACCTGGGTAGTAAACTGTTGCTCCCTGTTGGAAGAAGTGTTTATTATTTGAATGAAACACTCATTTGTAGGGTTGACTTATAGAGATAAGGTAGTTGCATATCCATAAAAATGCTTACTAAATTTTTATCATAATGAAATTATAATTCCTTTCCTAACATATCAGTTTAAGTGGCCATAGTAGGTGTTAGATATGCCTAATTTTATCGACTCATTGGTTGATGTTTTTAACTATTTGGTTATCTAAGTTGTCTTGGGGTAGGGACTCCAGGACCACCTGTTCTACATTATGTAATTAGGGTAGAGGGAAGCCGTGAGCTGCTCAGTGTGTGCTCCTGTGGTGGGAGAAGAATGTTGTATATAAATCTAATAATTATAGCCTATGTTGTATTCAAAATAATTTGATAGATCTATTCTTTCCTTCTCCTTTTTCTTCATCTCTTTTCCTTTTAAAGAGTAATACATTCGCATTTAGTAAGTATAACAGATATCGTATTGAGACCCCATTGAGTTCCATAATTGCATAATTTTTAATTTTTTTTTAAATTTAAAATTTTGTTTATTCTAATTAGTTATATATGACAGCAGAATGCAGTTCAATTCACATTACACAAATAGAGCACAATTTTTCATGTCTCTGGTTGAACAAAAAGTAGAGTCACACCATTCATGTTTTCACATATGTACTTACGGTAATAATGTCCGTCTCATTCCACTGTCTTTCCTACCCTCACGCCCCTCTCCTTTGCCCTATCTAAAGTTCATCTATTCTTCCCATGCTCCCCCCATCCCCATTATGAACCAGCATCCTAATATTAGAGAAGACATTTGGCCTTTGGTTTTTTGGGATTGGCAACTTAGCATTATATTCTCCAACTCCATCCATTTACCTGCCATGATTTTATTCTCTTTTAATGCTGAGTAATAATCCATTGTGTATATATGCCACATTTTCTTTATCCATTCATCTATTGAAGGGGGGGTACAACCAATATGGAAAGCAGTATGAAGATTCCTTGGAAAACTGAGAATGGAACCACCATTTGAGCCAGTTATCCCGCACCTCGGTTTATACCCAAAGGACTTAAAAACAGCATACTACGGGACACAGCCACATCAATGTTTATAGCAGCACAATTCACAATAGCTAAATTATGGATCCAACCTAGATACCCTTCAGTAGATGCATAAATTTAAAAAAATAAAATAAAATTGTTGATTCTGGCAGGAACAAATTGTTATTCTTAGTAGTGGCTACAAAAATCCTATGTAGGAGGGGTTTGGTGTGGTAATCTGGTTTGTCAGTGTGTGTGTTTGAATTTGCAAAATGCTCTTCTTGAGATTGAAAAAAATGTCCACTTTCTTAAAAAAAAGGTAATCCTTTTTGTTGGGAGGGTTTTAGGACCCCCCAGTCCAGCTTGATATGGCTGCTGCTTTCAGGAACTTACTATTTTGTTTAGTCCATTCTTTCAAGAAATGTTTACAGAGCCCTATTATCTGCTTCAGATACAGAGGTTAAAAAAAAAAAATCTGTCTCTAGGAAGTACAGCCCAGTGGAGAGACTAAGGGTGAGATGCAGGATTTCTGGGTCCTCCAGATACTCAAGAATCACAGCCAGGTTGTCAGAGGTTCCCTCTTTGCTCTGGCTAAATATTACAGTCACAAGGACCTGCCAATTTCAATTTATCCAGTTATCCCCCCAAAAGTGAATGGTTCCAAAAGGCATTAGTGTGCTTTAGAACAGTGGGCTTGCCTTATGATGGCGGTGAAAATTGGGAACAGCTGGCACCTCTGCCTACTCACAGCTACCAGTTCAATGCTACTTCAAACTCTCTTGGACAGTCTCTCCATTACAGCTCAGCAGAGTGAACCAGGACATCTTTTCTCTGGGCCCATCGGAACCTAGCCAGTATCTCTCTGATGCAACTATTCCCGTCTTATAAAATAATTAAACTTAAACCCGGACCAGCTATTTTTATTTGATTCTACAAAAATAGCTATCTGTCAGTCCCGGCTGGGAATCAAAGCTTCCACTCTTCAAGTATGCGCCCCAGTCGGCTTTGCCTTAAAATTTACTTCCCAGGCATTGGCATTTGGGGGCGCAGCTGGACCCTCCACGCCAAGACAGCGTGTTGTTTCATTGACAGCGGCTCCCAGGGAGAGGTAAAGGTGCTTTCGCAGTGGGATTATCCCCCTCCGGCTTGCATGACTAGATTCTCCCAGGTTGCGGGTAAAACCCCAGGAGGGTCCCAGGACGCACTTGGTGGTAGAGGGTAGCTCTAGGGCTTTGATGTGGACGCTTTCCTCCATGAATCGGCCCCTCCTAAATAAGGGGTGTGGATCCAGTTAGGAGCCCTCAGCTGTGCCAGAGTAAGGACCACGCCACCTTTTTTCCACCCCGCCCCTCCATCCCCGGTGTGACCACTTTTGATCCCGCTCCAGACAAAGGCGATCTGAACTCCAGCCGAATGAATAAGGGGATCAGGTTGCTCTCTCGGCCTCCCCTCACTCCCCTCCCCGCGTCTCCCCTTGCCCACGTGACTTTCTGGAATCTTTGCCAAAGCTCCGAGTCCCTGGGTCCATTTTCACACCAAGCTAAAGGAGGGAGGGAGGAGAGGAGGGAGGCGGAGACAGGCGGAGTATGTGTCCTTTAAATGCGGGGATCCAGACGGGGATCTATTTTGTGCATTTCCGGGCTCTCTAGCCTGGATAGCGTTGAGTTCAAGGGGGCTTTTCCAGCCTTTCTCCTTCCTCAGTGAATCTAAAATTCTGGCTCCTCCTCCACTCCCGTATTCGCACCTCCACCCTGCAGAGCAGCTCTGGTTGTTCTGTTAGGACGTGGGTGTCGGTGTGGAGCAAGCGGCGCCCCCGCAGCCCTTCTCACTCAGGCGAGGGGCGGGGCCGAGAAAGTAGCAGGAGCGCCCCCGCGCCCCCCGCGCCTTCCTTGCAAGCCTTGGAACAGTCTGCTGCAGGGAGCGCAGCCCGGGACGGCGCGGTGCGGCTGCAGCTCCGGCGAGTTCCGGACGTGCACGCATCGCGACACAAAGTTTCCAGTCAGGGGCGCTGGGTGGCTGAGGTCCGCTGAGCTGGAGGTGGCCCCGCCAAGAAGTGGGTGTGAGTGGGTTTTTCGCGATTCCGGGAGACCCTTTCTGCCTACGCAGCGCGGACGCGGAATATCAAGCGAACTTTAAAAAAGCTAGTCGAGACGTACCAGCGCCAAGATCTTCACTGTTGGAGACCCCAAAGAGGACGGGTCTAGCCCCGGGGAAATGCTGCGAGAGCAGATCAGTCCGTGACCGGCAACTTTCGGGTAGACTTTGCAGTGGAGAACTACGCTTTGCCCCTTCTCGTTCTCCCAAGCCCAGCCATCGTCGGTGTCCTGCGGTCCGGGAGAGCTCGGTCAGCTCCCCGCCCCAGCAGTGAGTGAATTGAATCGCCCGCCGGATCCGGCGCCTCGGGGCTGATGTGAGCGTCGCTCTTGGCCTGTCCATCTTCTTTTCTCCCAGGAGGAAACAGCCCACTGTTCCCCACCCTCTGGGCGTCCCCGGCTCCGGGCGCCGAAACCAGCAGTTTGGCGGAGAGCCGGCTCTTGGATGCTGAAGGCTGCACTCCTCCACTGTGGGTGCCAAGGCGGCGATGGGTTTCCTCAAAGTGTGGCTCGGGGTGGCCGTAGCGTTGGCGGAATTTGCAGTATTGCTTCATCATTCCGAAGGTAAAAAGAGCAGTGGCGCGTGTGTGTGTGAGTGTGTGTGTGCAGTTTAAAATGCTCAGCAAGTTTTATGGTGTCGTGGGCTAGGTGGAAGTTTTTGTCTTTTACTTTCGGGGGTGGGTGGGAGTGGAACTGGAGTGGGCTTTTTTTTTTCTTTTCTTTTCTTTTTTTTTTTCCTGAGATTAGTTAGCATTCGGGTCACAACCCCCTTCCACGGTCTCCCTTTCCACCGTAAGTCCTTTGGGTGGTGGCAGGTTGAGGTGGATCTTTTAAATCGGATTTTCTTTCCTTTCCTCTCCTGCCCCCGAAGGAAAAGCAACTACATAAAGCCTAGTTGCTCTTACGTTTGCAAAAAAAAAAAAAAAAAACAACAAAAAAACAAAACAAAAAAAAACACGCCACCAAAACAAAACAAAAAACAAACCCAACTTCTGCTCCTATGAAACATAAAAGCTCCATCACTCTTGCTCCTTCCTGCCCCTATAAGTCTCCCCCTAAAGTCCAGTTAAGATTTTATAACTAGCTGATCAGAGCATGTTCTGGACGTAGGCAATTTAATTGTACTGAAATAAATCTCCCCGGTACGGATAGCTTTCCTCCTTTTCCAAAGGGGCGGGGGAATGTGGTTAATAAGAGTTTAGATTACTTCCCTTATCCCTCCGCCTCCTGGTTTTCCTCCCGGGCTTCAACCTACAAGTGAAACCCTGGAGCTGAGAGAGGGAAGGGAGACAGCGAAGAGTTGTCGCCATGATATCAAACGCAATCTAGGCTCAGCCGAATAAATAAATCAATAAGTAAATTAAGAGTTTTGGGGTTAAGGGGTGCAGGGCCAGGGACGCGAGGCGCTTTGAGCTCCCACCTGCTGGGAGGAGCCCGGGAAGTGGCCCAGTTAGTGTTTAAGGAGGGGGAGGGGAGCCGGCGCCTGGGAGGAAGAGGACTTAATCCACAGCACAGGGCGCTCTGCTTTCCTTCCCGGCTTCATTCATTATTCATCCAGCTGCGGGAAGAAGAGTTCACCTGCCCAGCCGCAAATTGGCTTCGCAGCCGCGGCGGCCAGCGCTGGGCGGGCCGCCTTCTCTGAGCTGGTGCTGGCAGGAGACAGTCCCCGACTGCTGATCCCTTGCCTAGGATTGGGGGCGTTGGAGGTCGGGGTAGGACAAAGCCCTTTCTTGGATCGACTTCCAGTCAAAGGAGCGGTGCCTCCTCTTTATTAGCTTCCCAAGAGAAAATGGTCTAGTTTTAGAAATTCACACATTGCAATGGAGACTTTCCCTACTGGTTAAGGTGATACCTTCCCTCACCCTCCTGGGGAGCAGGTGGAATGTATCCCATCCCCGGGAGAAGTACATCTAGGACCTGTGCAGATTTCTTCAAACGTGCAAAACCTGTAGAGAGAGAGAGATACTATGTATGCGAATGTGTATGCATACTTGAAAAAAAAAAGTCTAATTGCCCCAGACGGGAGAGACTGCCCAGGCCACCTAAATCTCAACTTCGGACTTAGAAAAACTACAGTTTCACTTGGTGGCAGTTTCTTATTTACAATCATATCCCAGCAACGAAGAAAACATGCTCCTGTATTGCTCAGCAGGGGGCATCTGGAATGATGCATTTTCTCAGACCAAATCTCAGACAAAAGCTGTTAATATTAAGAGTCTACAGGGGGCGCTCTTTGGAGATTTGGTCCATACAATGCGCCATGTTTAAGAACTGCCAAGGTCTTTTGATGGGTATTAGGAAAGAGGTGATATTCCTTCAAAGATATACTTCGGATACTGCATTTAATTGTATCACCCTACCTTCAGAGCATTCTGTAGTCATTTCACAAATTGGATTGCAAGATTGGTAAATGTCAGTTTTCACCCAAATCATAATGATGCTTATCTGATAATGAATGAATACATTTACTGAGCACATACCATTTGCCTGGTACTATGCTAAGTACTTTAATCCTTTATCTCATGAATTTAATTAAATGATATCAGTCCCACAGACAAGTTGTCATTCCATGAGACCTTCCATTTGGTTCTGTCAAGGTTTTATTTTAACATTAAAAGCACTGAGGTCATAGATGGAAATATAAGAATTTCAGAGATCTTCTCAAATTTTTTAGTGCTAACCTAGGGAATGATTTTTAAAAGCCGAAAAGAAACGTTCACATGTATTTCTCTTGATGGGACGTACTTGGACACTTTTGCCTGCCACTTCACAGAAGAATTCGTTTTCTTCTCTGTGCTCAGAGAATATGTCATATATGCTTCCAGTATCCCAGTTAATACCTTTCACAACTGTAGTTGATATAAATGTTACCCTGGTCCTTTGGCTATGTGCTTACTGAGGAGTTAGGATGGCTCCTAGTTATTCTTATATATCCAGTTCAACTCCTAGCACATAGTAAGTTCTCAAAATTTTTGGCCAAATGAACAAGTATTGCCAAATCACATTCTTTTGAAGCCTTTATGATTAGCTGGCTTACCTTGAATGAACCATCTAACTCTGTGAGCTGTAATTCTGTCATTTACTAAATAAAGAAGTCAACTAGGTGATAGTGCTAAAATACTTTTGCTAATCATCACGAATAGGGGGAAAAATGACTGACATTTGCCAGCTTATTTGTGATCAGTTGAAATTTCCAGGTTCTAAATTTTATTCTAATTATCAGAAGAAAAAATAAATTTTTATAAGGAAATTATTGGCAGTGTTATTTTATATTGCCAAGTAGATAAAATACTATGATTTGAGGTCTTAATAAAATCAAGAAGGCACAGGGAAACCCCTAATATGGTTGTTTTCTGAATCAGGGGAATTTTGTGATGGTGTTTTCTGGAGATGCTCACTTTGAGTTGTGTTGATATGTGGAAGTCCTGTGAGGTTATACTACATAGACAGCTGGCTTGGGGTAGGAAAGGTCACTGGCTCTGAGGCTAAGAGCACTGAGCTCTAGTTGATGTCTCATCACTCCTCGTGTGGTTTCAGTCAACTCCACAATCTTCCAGGCTTTTCATGTAAGTGCCATTGACAGATTATATTGGAAATGATCACTTGATAGACAGTGTGTTTTATTTATAGATAGATCAGCATTTTTGGTTCTGCTCTTGGCTGAGGACTCCCTTTGGTGAGACACTGAATACTTGAACCTCAATATCAGAGAAGACATTGAAAAATAGCCAAGAAAAATAGCCTCTCCCTTCATCTTTCATTTGACAAGCCTTTTTTTTTTTTTTTTTTGAGAGCAAATGTGTCATGTTGTGTCTGGTGGGGAAATACAGAGATCAAAAACAAATAATAAAAGCCTATAGTACTTGCCCTCAAGGAGTTTGCATACCCCAAAATTATTATTATCAGAATTATGGTTCACTAGAGATAGGAGAACATTTGGTCTTTGTTGGCTTGCCCAATATTGAAATTTTACTGATTCCAGTTGATTGATACTAATTGCAATTTTGCAGCTTTATGGCTTTTATAACTACCTGCTAGTAGAAATAATGTGATGTATTAGCATAGATTTTTTTTATTTCCCCCAGTGCTAGGGATCAAATGCAGGGGCTTATGCATGCTAGGCAGGTGCTCTACCACTGAGCCACATCCCTATCCCCATGTTGTTGGCTCTTGTTTCTAATACATTGCCTTCTGGGGATCGACTCTGAGTATTGCTCTCCCCATAGACATCCTTTAGTGAGGACATACCCATCCATATTCACTATTATGGACTTGGGTGGCAATATCACTCAATTTTACTTAGACACAGTAGTCATAAAATACCCTCCACCACATGGCTCAGAAGAGGGGAGGGGACTACCACATGGCAAAGTGGGAGCTGCATGCCAACTTTTATAACAATTCAAAAACAGTTGGCCCATTTTCATTTTAACTACTCTATTAATTGATCTGAATCCTACTCGACAGTAATCAGGACATGAGCTGCCCTGTCAGTCCAGAAGCGATTCTATTTTAACTATTCCACAGTGTACACAGCCATATGCTGAATTATAATACAACATAAAGCTTGAACATTTAAATGCCAACTTGTGGCTGCTTGGTCCTGATGAGTCGTGTGTTTGTGAGGCCCTACTCTCCAAATCTCTTCATGTCTTAATGAACACTATTTCTTTCAACTAATGGGTCTGACATTTTGTGCTTCTTGGATTTAACTTCTCTAATTCTCTCAGTTTACCAGTCAGTTTCTCTAGTGAATAGTTTAAGGATGTCAGTACTGGTACTAATCATATCTCAGAATTTCCCTGAAAATATTAATTTTTTACAGATATGTCTTAAAGGAGTTTATTATAATCTTTGAAAAGCCATCAAATAATAAAGCCATTATTTTACTTGTTTAAATTTTATATGTAACATTTTGCCTCTGTGACCTGTAGGCAATGAGCCATCCACACTGGAAGAAGAGCAGCCAATTCTCCAAACATAGCAGCCTTCCTTTTTTGCTCTATATAATTACTTTACTCTGTAGACTATCTGCACTTTCTCACAGACTGTGTGCTGTTGGAATTAAATTGCTGGATGCTTTAGCCATATTTCATGCCCTGAAACTGACAATGTTCTTGGTTTGGGATCTCTGGTTCCCATTTTTTTTTTTTAATTTTTCCTCTATTTTCCTTTGAAGAAGGCATATTTCTCTTTCTAGATCTCTACCATTTCTCAGAATTCGTCTTGAGGGGCTGAGGTTGTAGAATGCTTACCTAACATGCACAGGCCCTCAGTTCAGGCTGTAAAAAGAAAAAAAGAAAGAAAGAAAAATCCACCTTGAGCTAAGCTGGATTTTCCTTTCAAGTTCAAATAAAGCCATAATTTGAAAGCTTAGATAGATCTGTAATCTTTCTAGAACTCCTTAGAGGGAAAAAGATGATGAGTAGAAGGAGTAATTTTGTTGTCAGTATTATGCGAATTGATGGATTAGTGAAAAGTCCTCTCTGCTCCAGTTCTGAATCAGAAGCTGCACCCAGCACCTAATGCCAACAAACCTCCCAACTTCATCTGCTAGTGGGTGTGCAGCGTGCCACAGTGTGGGAGAAATATGTTTACTCTGGATGACCGCATCTGGCTTTGGGTGGTGATAAATGTTTGATAGGACTGGGCATCATACTGGAATGCTTTGTTCTCTCAGGAGAGTAGAAATGAGGGTTTGGAAACGGTGTTAATGGACATTCGTTCATGTAGCTGCCTTCTGGTTAGAACTGTTTGGTTTTAGGAAAGAAAGCCCTCAGAGGGCAAAGCTTATTTCTTTTGGAATTGTGTATCATAGAGTGACCCAAATTGAGTTATTTTCTTTTCCTAATGACAGAATTTATCAACAGGTACATACCACTTGACTGGAGTCTATAGCAGATATTTCGCTTAACCAAATCTGGCTCTGGTGCCACTCTTAAATGTAGCATTATGTTTTCCTCTTATAGAACTTCCCCAAACAGGTTTTTATGTGGATATTTGGTTACTTCTTAAAGTACTTGATTTTGGGGGGAACTTTGAAAGAGGTGATACTGTGGGAGAGAGAAATAAAATTATAGTTATGTGCCACAGAATGATGTTTTGGTCAATGTTGAACTGAATATAGTATGTTGGTCTCATATTGCCTAAAGATGTCATAGCCATCTTACTTGGTGTGAATAAATGTTTGCATCACAGAAATGTTTCCTAATGATGCATTTCTCAGAAGGTATCCCTAGTAACACATGACTGTATCTGAGGATAGTCTTTAAGAACAATTTTTTTTTCCTGAAAGTTAAATTTTCTTTGCTTATCATAAAGGTTAAATGTACTTGAAAACATCATGTTGTACATGACATATATACATGATTTTATCTGTCAATTAAAAACTATTTAATATGTGAAAGGTTTTTCATAGTTTAACCATTAAAAATTAATGGTCTGGAAAAAATATTAAATTTTGTTAAATTGTACCTTAGTGATGAACTTTATTGTAATTTTTAAAACATTGGATGTAATTAAATATCCATTTAATCTATTTAAGCAGTTTAGAAAATGAATTGTGTATTTGAGTTATATATGATTATTTTATATCTAAATATACATGTACTTACATCCTTTATATGACACACTGTAGACTGAAATACAATCTTGGGAACAAATTTCTTAAGGAAAAATAAGTCAATTAAGAAAAGTCCCTCCTTCCCCAAGGGCTTTGTCTCAAATTATTCTATCTGAATGTCAAGAACATAAAAGTCATTTAGTAAATTTGCCCCAGGGTCTTTGATTCAACTCAAATGTAAATAGTCATCTCACTTTCTTTGAAGATTGTTCTCAGTTCCATTATTGGTGGAGAACATAGACCAGTCCTTTCTGAAGAAGGTAATATTTTGAGACTTCATGAACGATCTGTTAGAGACAAGCACTGTAGTAAAATGTGTCCTTCCCTCTTTGGAAACCAAATGTGGCACAACGTCAAGATGACCTACTTTGGTTTGTGTATACAGTTTTATTCTGTTTGTGGCCTCAGTTTCTGAGAGTAGCCAGTAGCACATTGTATCCTTGTTTCTAGGTTAAATCAACACCTGTCGTGCTGCTCAAAAATTGGTTGAGAAATGTGTATTTTTTAAAAAAATCAGGATTACAATTTTATAAAGATTTGTTTTATGATATGCTAGTTATTCAGAATACATAAGCTATCCAGTCAAATTCAGCCTTCTTCTCCATGTAGAAACAAATCATCTTTTTTTTTTTTCACTTGGTGCCTAATGACTGGAAAATATAAAGATGTATCAGTTCATAAGCAGCCCATCAGAAAAAAAAGTGGAGTGAAAAGAGTCTTGGAGGTCAGGAACTCAATAGAAGGGATCTTTTCAAATAACCACCATTTATATTGCTCTTCTATAAAATGATTTAATCTCTCCAAAGAGGAGCATATTGTGTTAAAAGCATGAAATAGGTATTTTATGTTAACCAGATATCTAAACGAATGCCTAGTATATGAAGAGAAGGGGAATACCAAAAAAGAGAAATAGTCCCCATTTCCTCAGATATATATTTTGTGCAGGATAGCAGCATTTCCACATCTGTAGCAAGGATGCCAGAGGAAGTACACAAGGGTGATTCACAAATAAATGATTCACGCACAAAGTGCTATGAGCTCACAGGAGATGAACATAATCCTGTGGGCTGGAAAAGTGTCATGAAGGAGATGAAATCAAATTCAAAGGCTTTGAATAGACCAAATGCATCTCCTGTAGGAAATAAAAACAAACAAAAGCCATTGAGACATGAAATTTTATCATGGGATCCTAAGTTGGCTCTTTGGGTTGGACTGGAGAATTTATGTAAGCAAAGAGTGGAAGAGAAGCTTGAATAAGTAAATTGGGACTAGATTATGGAAGCTTTCCTGATTTATCATAAAAGAAAATATGCACTGTATTTAGAGTATGCCATTATAAATACATTTATTTTAAAATTCAGATAATGAGTTCTAATGAAGCCTTCCCTCACATGTGCCCAGGAAATGTTATTTTGGTGTATGGGGTTATTTCCCAAGGGGAAGAATGCTCAAGCTTTTAAGATTTTGGAAAAAGCGATTTGCTTATTATGATGCGTGTAGATGCAGTTTGAGCAGAGAGCCTGCTGGGGCAGTGCGTATTGGCATATTATGCATTACTTTTAATTCTTGTTTGTTTTTCCCCACAGGTGCTTGTGTCTATCAGGGTTCCTTGTTGGCGGTAGGTAATTCTTAATATATTTGGTTTTTTTCTTTTGAGAGTGAAATGTTTGATGGACTGAGTGAGTGAGGTGATTGCTATCATTGTCAAATATGTTTACTTTTGTTCACAGTTTGAAGGTTATCCCTCTTCCTGGCACAGTCAGGCTCTATTACTTAATGCCTTTTCTAGAGTGAATTAGTTCCATTCAGATACTCAGGTGCTGGAAGAGAAGTTCAGATATGCAACACACAGTTTGCATTCTGTGGCTGTCCTTTGTGTTTTCTTCACAGAGAAAAATTAGATCCCATCCTCTTGTCAGATATAAACTAGGGCACAATTTGTTTATATTCCTGTTGCATTTGCTTCCTCCTTTGATCCCCTCTCCAAGAAAGTACTATTATTAAATTCAGTAGAATAGGGAAGATTCCTGATTAGAAATGAACATTTTGGTAAACAACAAACAAATTAACATTTTATCTCTGACCCTTTGCCATAAAGGGTAGAATGGATTTTGAATTTAATGTCTGAATGACTTGGGGAAAAGCAGATGCAAGTATCATGCATTTCTTTTCATTAATAATGGACCGTGGTGCAGAACAGTGTGTTAAAGCCTTATTGAAAAGACTGTCTACACTCCATAACTCTAATAAATGGTGTGACAAGTTGTTCTTCACCACTTTTTATTTTGGTGTAATAAATGCTATAATAAAACAGAACTGAGATGGTTGGAGAGAGTTTTCTCATTTACATCATAACCTACTATTGACATCTGTGATATTAATAAGTCATCTTGGATTATCCTTGTAGTAGAAATAGATGAGGAACATCTAAAGTGTCCCAGAGTCCAGATAATCATAGATACTCACAGTAATATTTTTAAATCTGATCGTTTTATATTATAGTTACTGCTCTGAAGATTTATGCATTTTTTTTCCTTCTTGATATTTTTCTATTTAAGAACCAGGAAAAGGCCTGATTTTCCTTCTTTTCTCATTCCATGCCATTAAAAGCAGACTTTTCATTCTGTTTATTCTTTATATATTTTAGAATAATATCAAAATCAAAGTGCTCGAAAGTACATTATCAGTTTGGGGGAGTA
This sequence comes from Marmota marmota marmota, assembly GCF_001458135.2. Taxonomy (NCBI): domain Eukaryota; kingdom Metazoa; phylum Chordata; class Mammalia; order Rodentia; family Sciuridae; genus Marmota; species Marmota marmota. Next base: position 7,408,099 of record NW_026000119.1, on the reverse strand, counting down.
ATGGTAGATATTATAGACAAGTAAGTCATCTTTATTCATACAAAGATAATTGCTTATTGTTTGTTTATCTAGTTTTTTTTTGATAACCCAGTGGCTCAAACATGCTAGGCAAGTGCTCTACCACTGAACCACAACCCCAGCCCCAGTAATTGCTTATTGTATAGCGTGCTTTATAATTTTTTCATATATTTTCATAGTTAGTGATTCATCTGATATTTACCATAGACTGATAAAATAGTCAGGCCACATATTATTTTATACCCTCCCGCTTTTTAATGGAGAACTTAGGATAAGAAAGAGATGAAGAGATTTGCTAAAGGTCATTGACCATGGAGGGGTACATCAGAATAAGACAATTTATCTACTGTTTTATCTCTATCTGAAGCAAAGTGGCCAGATTATCCTCTACACTTTGCTATGGGTTTTTCTGTGTTTGAGTATGAAAACATCAAGTGATTGGAGACATCAGTTTGGTTGAGTTAAAAAGAGAGACTGTTTAGACAACTTGCATTTAACAGGTGACCTTGCTGCCCTCTCTACCATGCCCTGGCTGATCCTAGGGCTCATGGATGCTCATGAGGCTGCAGGGTAAGCTCTTCAGAACCAGTGTACTTCTGAGCCCTCCAGGTGACTTCTTTGCTTACCAAGAGTCTTTGTTCCTAACCCTCCTCAAGTCTGAGGTACCTAGTGTTGCACTTATGCAATTCAGTCAGATAATACATTTATTACAACAACAGAGATTATTATTGAAGACTTATTAATGGAATGACAACTATGGCCCTGTTATTTTAGGCACTGGAGTACATCTGCAAACAGGCAACATTCCCTGCCCTCCTGAGCTTGAATTCTAATGGGTGAAATGTATAGAACGTCAGATACGTATGCTAGAAAAAAACAACATTGAGGTGGGAGGCCAAGGTGGCTACTTTAATTAGGATAATGGAGAAGGCTTCACTGAGAAGGTGACATATGAACAAAGAACTAGAAAGAAGGAATTCTAAGAGCTCACCCTGTGGATATCCAGAGGAAGAAAATTTGGAGAGGGGGAACAGCAAGCCAGTTGGAAGCAAGAGCTCCCTTGGCCACGTGAGGAAGTGTACCTGGAGGTCACCTAGCTGGAGTGGATTGACTGAGGAGGGGGGTGGCAGGAGAGGAGGCAGAGGGAACGGCAGGGGTCACAGCGTGTGGAGCCATGGACGGACTTTAGTGAGATGGGTGAGTCATTGGACACTCTAGAGAAGAGGGATGACAAAGTCTGACTTATTGTTTAATTAAACTGCTGAAATGGGAATATAAAAAGAAATAGCATTCTTGTTTCTAGGGAAACTGTGTTGAATACTTAAAAAAGACTTCATAGAGGTGAGTCACTAAAAATTGCTGTCAAATTAAGTGTGGGAGAAACAGCTATAAAAGATGAGGAAAAACTTGAAAATCTAAAGAGATTCTGCTTATGGGTTTATCTGTAATTATTTAAAATTCTTTCTATTTTAAGGATATTGAGATTGGAAATGGGGCTGGGGGATGTAGTTTAATGATAGAATATTTGTCTGGCATCCCTGAGGCTCTGAATCTCTAGCACTGTGGGGCGGGGGAGAGAAAGAAAGAAAGAGAAGAAAGAGAAGAAAGAGAAGAAAGAAAGAAAGAAAGAAAGAAAGAAAGAAAGAAAGAAAGAGGAAATTGTACATGATGGATTGTGAGCATAGTTAATTGTCTGCATAACCCATCCCTGCTCTCTCCCCGTGTCCTAGTGTTGAAGAGAGGCATTGCGCCTACATCAGTGAAATTGGATAATGAGCACACATTTATATATTTTGAATTAAAATAAAGAGTTTGAGAACATTACACCATTGCTATTCTAGGATTTCATGATTAAACATCTCTCTGGGTGAGAGGGCTTCTATTATAAAAGGCATCACACTCAAGAGATGGCTCTGAGCACAGTGTGCTGTTTGTGTCTCAAACCTTGTAATTTTACCCATGTGCTCATCATTTTAGAGCTGGAAGTAACTTCAGAAAGTATGTAGTCCCAGCTCCCCATTGGGAGGAAACTGGATGGGGAAACTGGGGGCAGGGATGGGAAGTTCTTGAGGTTCATTTCATTGGTCTGCTTGGAAATGTCACTCCTCAGCTTTACCCAGAATTCCATAAAATATATCGAGCAGACGAGAAATGGATTTAGGGGCTTGTTGTTAGTTTTTTCACTCCCCATCTGTCCTATGAGGATTCCTCTCACTGATGCTTTTTAGTCTTATCACTTGTTGCTTAGGAAACTGCCAGATACAGTGGAACATATCTGGTGGTCTGATGACTTGTTTTGAATTCTTCCTCTGATGGAAACTAGCTCTGTGACCTGGGGCACACTAAGTGAAATGGGGACAAGTAGAGCCTCTCCTGAAGGATTTTAATAGAATAAATAGGATAATATGGGGAAGACACCCCTGTGCAATGCCTGGAATATATATATATATATATATATATATATACTGTCTCTTATACACATAT
>NW_026000119.1:7360821-7405574 GCF_001458135.2 Marmota marmota marmota | reverse complement strand
ATATATTTTTTTTTTTTTTTTGCTATAACGAAATTCCTTTCTACCAACCATTAAGAACAAGTGACAGGGACAGTGATTAAGCCCCTACTAGCATTTTATACTCTCAACAATGCCAGGAAGTAGGTATTGTCTTTACAGGTAAGAAAGGGAAGGCTCAGAAAGTGTAAATCACATTGTCCAACATTACAGGACTAGTAAATGCTAGAGGAAGAGAGGGTTCAAACCTGGTTCTGACTCTAAAGCCATTTCATCAAGCATTCTATTTCTCACCGCCAAGCCAGTCTGCTTGTTGTCTTTATACACAACTAGCTTATTTTACCTTCAAGTCTTGTATGCTCATCCCCTCCCCTGCAGCACCTGCCATGCAGTTGTCTCTGCCAGTCTCTGTCCCTGACCTCCTGTGAAAGCCAGCTGTCCCTGGCTAACCCCTTCCCACTGAACCAAGGCTTTCCAGCACTGTGTGCAAGTACTAAATTCACCACAGGATGCAAGAAGCATTTAGAGGATCATTGGATCTTAAACAAATATGTAATGCTGTATGCAGTATATCATATACATGTGTATCTATATGTATTTATGAGTGTATGTGTGTGTGTCTTTCAACATGTTGTGTTTTCCAACCTTTGGCAGCTTTCTGGATTTGCAGTGACATTCTGGGACAATTTGGTCCTGAGCCACATGTAGCTATGTACTGACTTCAGCTGTTTCCCTTCTGCTTTCTTTAACACTTTCTTCTCTACCTTTCTCTTCTCTGTATTTGTCAGGTCAGAAATTTCCAGAAGGGACACTGAGTACCATGAGAAATCCTGAATAATCTATTTTGGATATGTTTCTTACCCTACAATACTCATTCACTTTTTTGACTTACAGAGTTTCTCTAAAGTCAGTCCTGTGGAAGAAAGTGTGACCATCTTGGATTAGGAATCCATTAGAGGGAAACAGTTATGATGCCTAACTGTGGCAGGGATTTCCATTGTGAGGAGGAAAACAAGTTTTTATTTCAAAATTTTCATATATGTTCTGTTCTTTGCCAATTATATCAAATATAAAGAATTTAGCAGTCCTTTTGCTTTGCCTCACCACAAGTGAACACTTCTTTATTAAATTCTTCCTGAGGATGGATGGGCTAACTCTTCACCCCAACTTTTTCCATCTGTAAAATGGAGATGAAACGTTTGTTCACAGAACTATTAGGAAGATTGAAGGACATCAACAAGAAGTATTTGGCCTGGTGCTTAATAAAGGTTAGAAGCTTTTGGTGGTATAAAGCAGTTACAATTGGCAAAGGGGAACAAAACTGCTCTCCTTCCCTAGATCAAAAGTGCCAAGTGTTGGGATTTTCCTACTTGAGATACTTTTGCCAACACAAGCTGACAAAGGAAATCAGGAAGCACTAACTTTTAACAAAATTGAAAAAAAGTTTTTCAAGGAAAATAAAAATGTGGAGTGTTTTCTGTACATAATACAGTAGAAAGATCTAAGTGTTAGAGTTTGAATCTTGGTGCTGTGACATACTTGCTATGTGGCCTCAGATATGATATTTTATACAGTTGAAACTCAGTTTCATCATTTGTATAATGGAGGATCCTATTCCTAAGGGTTCCTGTGAATACTGAGAGCATGTTTGTAGAAAAACCCAGAACTAAACCTGGCAGGAACTGACACTCATTGCATCTAGGCAGCAACAAGATGTTGGAGTGGAAATGACTGAGTGTCAAAGGTCAGGGTGCCTGGGTTCTTGTCCTGGCTCTGTAATTACCACCTATGTAGCATGGAGTAAGACACATGAATGAAATAGGCTTTCTGTTTCTAAATTTATACATTAAGAAAGTTAGATTAGGGGCTGGGGTTGTGGCTCAGTGGTAGAAAGTTCACCTAGCATGTGTGAAGCACTGAATTCAACCCTCAGCACCACATAAGAAAATAAATAATGGTATTGTGTCCATCTACAACTAAAAAATAAATGTTAAATAAAAAAAAGAGAGTTAGATTAGATCCTAGCGCAAGATCCCTCAGCACAGTGTTGGCGAGAATGGAAAGGTTCCACAGCCAAGCTGCTCAGTATGGCAGCGGGGGAGTCACCTGTGGTTGTTGAGTATACCTGAAATGTGACACTGAGGAACTGAGATTTAAGCTTTGTTTAGTTTCAATTCTGGTTTATTTTTGAATAGCCGTCCATGGCTAGTGTCTACCTTATTGGAAAGTGCAGCTTTAGAGATTTCAGATTCTTAATGTACTCTAGTGCTTAAACTTGAATTACAACATTGCAAATTGTTGTCACTCTGAAAATCTACTGTAGTGTCTTCAGCGATTGTGAGAAAGTTAGCAAGAAATTTGTTGTAGTTTCTCCATGTTTGTTTGCATATGTAATTTGAACACTTTTGAGATGATCTTAATTACAGCCCTACTCTGCCCATATTGTCCAGTGTGTATTTTTTTTTTAATAAAAGAAAGGATCAAATTAGAGGTAAGCCATTACCTGCAGCCTAATCTTACATATTTCATTAAACTTTTTTCAATTTTGTTGTGTTCTGTTAAAATGTAGTGTATGTGCAGGAGTGTTATACATTGTTTATATTGTAGCAAAGAATTGAGCAGCTCTGGTCTGATCTGTAGGCCTTGTTTATTAGGGCCAAGGAGAACTGGGGAAGACAATTCTTCAGTGCTGGAATCTTAAAAAATTGGTGTGCTATAGCTTTACTTTTTTATTTGAAACTGTCAACACAAACCATAGCCCTGTAAAAATGAAAATATCTTCAAATTTCATTTTTTTTTCTGGTATTCATCAGCGTGCTCAAAGGATTTTTATGGAAGAACAATGAAAAAAGTTTGGAAACTTTCCCTATAAAGTTCTCAAAGTCCTTCTAAACACTTAGTGAATCTTGCTCAGTGGCTGCTAGTGAAGCATTCCAGACTTTCAGCACTTGGGTGACTACTTGGCTACTTGTGGATGTACTCAGGCCAGAGTCAATACAATCCTTAATTCCTTTATTTCCCTTAAGTGTATTGGGTAGTTTCCCAATAGCTGTTGGTTGACTGTAGGTTGCCACTGGTTTTTTAAATGCCTTAAAAAGTTGACCTTTGGATCTTCCTCATTTATTTTTAATCCTTTTTTTAAGTTAAAATTGTTTTTTTCTTTTTGTTCAGTATTGGGAATTGAACCCAGGAGTGCTTTACAACTAAGCTAAATCCCCAATCTTTTATATTTTGAGACAGGGTCATGTTAAGTTGCTGAGGCTGACCTCAAACTTGCTATCATCTTGCCTCAGCCTCCTGATTCTTTGGGATTACAGGCATGAGCCACTGTGCTCTGCTCTTCATTTATTATTATTATTATTATTTTGATACCAGGGATTGAACCCAGGGATGCTTAACTACTGAGCCACATCCCTAATCCTTTTTTTTAAAATATTTTATTAGAGACAGGATCTTGCTGAGTTGCTTAGGGCCTTGCTAAGTTGCTGAGGCTGAGTTTGAACTCATGATCCTCCTGCCTCAGCCTCCAGAGTTGCTGGGATTATAGGCATGTGCCCCTGCACTTGACTCTCTTCATTTATTTTTAAATACTGCATAATATACTTTTAAGTGGGAAGGCCATCCTTCATTAAACTGTATGTAGTTTATGGTAAAAATTTATATATATATATTTTGCAACAAATCATTCCCATGTTAGATGATGAAATGAATTTAGAGAGGTAGTGAGCTTTGTTTTAATTAGGAGTGTTCAAGTTGAGACTAGACTGACAAAATCAGGAATGAGATAATGGTGGCTTTCTAGATGATTTCCGAGGGTTGGTCTAATCTGGGTTAGATCTATGTGCTTCTGCCTAAGGAAGCCCTTCTAGGGTAAAAAAAATCTCCCCACTTGAGTGTGCATTTTATTTAAGGGAGCAGTTTTGTACCCATGGGTGCCAGGTAGTGAGGAATTGTGATTCTTTTCCTTTTTGGGGTTTTAAAAGTTGTCCATCACAATTATATGTGTAGTTTACTATTTGGAAATTTATATCTTCTGGGAATAATTGTGTGAGGGGAATAATATAGGAGGCTTTATACTTTTATTGATGAATAATCCATATGCACTTTCATTCTTATTCATATTCTTGTGGTAGGAACAGATGTTTTAAGTTAACAAACACATTTCTTTTTCTTTGTTTTGAATTTAGAAGATGCAACTGAGCTTGGCAGCCATATTTATTTGCTTAGATTATGCTGTGTGTGATCATATATCTCAATTTTCTGGTAGGACACTCATCCTCCCACATTTATTTTTTTTCTTTTAAAGTTTGTGCCATTTTTGCTCTCAATTGCCTTCTGACCTAGTACCTCATTTTGTGTTTTCCCATTTCTCTGTGTATAACTAAAAATAAATATGCACATGTTTATTTTATACATGGTATGTTTTATAGAAAATGTGCATAAATACATAATACATTTTCTATAATATATATATATATATATATATATCTCCCCTAAAATAGACCTGTCACTCATTTATGACAACCTACAGTATTATCTTATTAAAGTTTACTTACTTTTTCAAGTCCTTTGCTTGCTAAGGGAAAGATAGAGTATAAATATCAAATGACAATTGAGTTAACCCAGCATATGTTTTCTTGGAATTTGAATTATAAATGTCTAAGGAAAAGTTGGCTTTGAAAATTTCATATGGATGGCATTTTGTTTCTGTCACAGTAGGGGACATTTAAATATAAAATTGGCACAAAATAGCTTTAAAAAAATCACTGTGCAGTTTTGTGTAAACTAAGCACTTAGCTTCTGAGGTCCCAGCTAAGTTCTTTCAGCAATGATTTTTTAGATTCCCAGCATTTATAAACTAAATAAAAGAAGGAGGAAAGGAAAAGCTCACATAGTAAGAAATGGCTTATTGTTAGTCCCCAGGAGGCCCTTGAGTTTGGGCCATGACCTGTGAGTGCTTTCCTGACAGCTCCTGAGATTGGTTATTTATTAAATTTATGTCATTCCTTTCCTCCAAAGGGAAATTGAGTAGGCGGGGAGGGAGGGGACAGTGTCTGCATTGGAGAGCAGATTTCATTGTTCTTTGTACCTTACATTCTTGAAATAAATGGTTTTGTTATAGTGAGCAGGGGAGAATTATTAACAGAAATGGATACTCTTTGATACACTTCCTATATTGACTTTCCCTGGAGAGAACTTTGTGCAAGAATGAGAAATCAGGAGCAGAAGGAACCTGAAATTAGTGGCTAAGACGCCTCTCCCTCTCCTATTTGCTATATAGGTGTAGGTTGCAGTAATAATCGAATTGGATTCCAAAGACATCAAGCAGCTTTCAGGTTGTGGACCCTGTGATTGGACCTGTGGTGAATACCAAGATTAGTGAGATTTGAGCTGGATCCCTGGGATATTAGCAGCAGACTCCAGACTGCCTATCCAACAATCCCTTTCCCCTTTTCTCTTCCTTACATGGCTTGTGTAAATCCTAGTTTAAAACTCCATATGTGAGTATGTGACTTAGTTGTGGCGAATGAGATGTGTGTGTTAAGTTTGAGAAGATTGTTGGATGTTTGAAAGGAGCCCCATAAGTAACACCTCCCTTTCCCCAGTTATGAACAACATGAGAAATAAAACAGGGAATAAGTATAGAAGTCAAAATATTACCCCTTTAGTTTTTAACTAATGAAGCTAAGTTGGGGGATATAGATTTAGTTGTCTTTAGAGAATTGAGATGCTGATTCTCAGTCTCAGAATTGGGCAGACTTGGACATTCACAGACAGCTTTGATGAATTGGTTTTCCCAGATAGAAGGGCTGTGCAGATAAGAAATACCGTTAGGAGAAGCAGAGGAAAACTTACGGTTTTGGATGATAGCTATGCTCCATAGAGGAGGAAGGAAGACAAACTATGTTAGACTTATCTAAGTTAAATTTACTAGTTAGATAAATCATGCCACCTTCCTAGGGATAGGAAAGAGCCTGGAGTTATATGTTGATATCCCTTCACAAAAAAGAAACAACATAGTGGGGGAAAAGAATTATCCATTAACATGAGATTTTGAAGCCTAGTGTTTGAACATTGGCCCAAGAAGAGGTGATCTCCTGGAGTTCCTGCAGCCATTTTGCAACCATTAGAATATCCAAGCAACATACAGAAATTGCTGGAGGAGAAAGATGGAAGAGTTTGATTCCTTGAGGAATTGTTATTATCTAGTGACAACTAGCACAGGAACTGACCTTCCAGGGAATTTTTGTATGAGCTTATAAATGCTCTCTGTTTAAACCAATATAAGTTGGATTTTGTTTCTCAGTCAAACCAATACCTCATAGTCAGTTAATGAAGTCTGCCCACAGCACTTTGGGATAATTCAGTAAACAGAAGTAGTACATCAGGGCAAAGGGTAGGAGCTCTCAGTTCTTGGGTTTAAGCTGAGCTCTTCACTATTGTTTGACCTCAGACAAGTTACCTCATCTTTTGAATGCAGATAATCGTTGCACCTATGTTACAGGGCGGTCACAGAGATAAATAAAATAATAAGTGAAAGTACCTAGGAGGTAGTAAGCACATGTTTTAGTCATTGAGAATTTGCTATTGAGAACACTATATTCAGGAGGAAACCACTTTTGATCTTGGCCTTGAAATATGAGCCACTTCAGACTTGGGAGAAATGAGGAGAAGGCTCTTAAGAAAGAGGATCATTATGAGTACAAACCTAAGTGACAAAGGGAGTCCAGTTTGATTGAAGTGTAAGAAGCGATGAGATAAAATACTGAGAAGAGATTTTTAAAACTCCAGCTCATTGAAGGTTTAGAATAAGGTGTTTGAATTACATACATCCAGTAGGCAGAGGGGCACCTTTGAAATGGAAATAATTTGCTCTTGAATTCTAACTCTGTCCTGTAGACTGATAAGTAGACTGATGGAGATGTGACATCACAGCACTGCCCTCTGCTGTGCTCCTTCCTCTTCTCATTTCCTCACGGGTCCACATGTAGTTACTCTATAGAGCTTTGAGAGGGGTAGCTGGTTCAGTGTGACTGATGGGCACTTTGAAAAAGAGAGGTCATTTCACTCATGTTCTCCAACAGTGAGTCAGTATTGCTGAATTTATGATCAGTTCAGCAAAAGCAGGTTCTTCTGGCACTATATCAGGTGGAACTCCCTACTAAAGCAACTGCGCCCATGATATCCATCGCAATGCTCCTCCCCCAGGTGATAGTATAATCGTATAATTGTTTTCATTCCTCTTTAATCTAGTTGGCATTTCTTATTCTCCTTCACAATCCGCAAAGACTAAATTATGTCCGGGCAGTATTAAGATAAATATGCATGTTATTATATTAAAATTTATTTTTAAAATGGAAGGCTGATTATGTTGTATAGACTACCCCACAGATTGAAGAGTTCTTCTCTCATGTTGGACCACAAAACTCAGTGGATTATTGTTTGCTTCTAGGATTTTGTTAGATTTGTAAATTCCTACATTTAAAATGTGTTTTTTTAAAAGAAAAATCCAGTGTGGTCAGAAGCTTTAGGTCCTGTTGAAAAACAACACAATGTAAGAAAGGATTCTTGATAGCCCGGGGACTAAGGAGGAGACCAGAGAAGATTTCATAGGAATGAGGTGACTCAAGTGCGTGGGAAATCATGTTAAACTGCTGCTTTGGTGGTTACTTTAGAAGAATTAATCAGAATGTTGAGGAAAAAACTGTATTTTTATATTTCTTACTGTTTCATTTAGGATTAAGAAGAAAAATTTCAATAATCCCAGTCAGGAGATAAATATAAAGTATAATAAAAGAAATGTTATGAGCACCAAGGTGTGTATATTCCTGTGAGGTATCTTTATGCAAACTTATTAAGGTCAAGTATATTCAGTAATAGAGATTATGTCTTTAAAAGTAGGAGTTCTTTTTTTTGTATTGCTGATATTATTAAAGAGAAAGCAATTGAAAAATGCAAATAATAGTGTTATTTAAACATCAAAACATAAATTACAGAATACCATCTCAATTTTTGAGTTTGCTTTTTGTTTTTTTAAGTGAATATGGCCATATTGTCTTATTATATTAAAAGTATTAGCCTTGTGCAGTGGTGCTCGCCTGTAATCACAGCAACTTGGCAGCCTGAGGAAAGAGGATCGAAAGTTCAAAGCCAGCCTCAGCAACTTAGCAAGGCTCTAAGAAACTTAGGGAGATCCTGTCTCAAAATAAAAAGTAAAAAACTGGGGATGTGGCACAATGGTTAAGTACCCCTGGGTTCAATCCTTGATACAAAAAAAAAAAAAAAAAAGGCTTATGTAAAGGAAACCAGACAAAAATAAAATATAAAAAGAATTTTAATCCCATAATTCTGTAAACAAAATTAATATTAACTACTAAGTGAATTTATTACAGAACTTTTTCTATGGATATGTGTGTTCATGTTGTGTTGTGTGTATACAGATGTGCTATGTATATTTAAGAAAAATAGGCCTCATAATACGCATATTATTTGGCTGCCTGTTTTTAGACTCAATACTGTATAATGGGTGTCTTTCTGTGTCAGTACACATGGATCTACATCATTGTCCATCATGGATGGACTGTAAGTTATTTACCCAGTCCTGTCGATTGGTAGTCATTAATCCAATATTTTGGGATTGTAAGCAACACCACAGTGAATGTTCTTGTAATCTTGGAATGTTCTTTCCAATTATTTTTTTTAATGTACATTCCTTAGAAGTACAATTTTTGAGACACATGGTATGTATTTTTAAAAAACATTTGTGTGCACATTTAATACATAATCCTAAATTCCCCTTCAGGGAAGTCATGACAATTCACATTTTCCTTAGTTGGTTTGTTCTCTGATGTAAGGATAAAACCAATACTGGATTTTAGAATAATTGATTTTTAAATAGAAGATGGCATTAACAAGTTGAAATATATTTTGAAAGCTATCTAATAGTTATAAAGCTAAAAAAAAAGACTAATAGAATACAGGTGTTCAAAGATTTTAGCGTTATAGGGCTGGGATGTAGCTCAGCGGTATAGTGTTTGCTTTGCATTCTCAAAGCCCTGTGTTCGACTTCCAGTTCCAAAAAAGCCAAAAAAAAAAAAAGCCCATGTCTGTAAACTCAGCAACTTGGGAGAGGAGGCAAGAGGATCGAAAGTTCAAGGCCAACCTCAGCAACTTAGTGAGACCCTAAGCTACTTAACAAGACCTTGTCTCAAAATAAAAATAAAATGGGCTGGGGATGTGGTTCAGTTGTAAAGCACACCTGGATCCAATACCTGCTACACTGTCCCGACCCCCAAAGTCAGTACTTAAAAAAGATTTTATGCAAATATTTAAGAATACCATCAAACTTTAGGAACTAAATTGACTGAGAACATAGACTTCACCAAAGGGAAAAATATATGAAGCAAATAAATATATCAAGAAGACTCATTGTTGTCAAATGACCAAGTAAAAAATAAACCTATACTGGGATGTGACCTTACATCTATTAGAAAAAAAACTCATTCTCCCTCTGCTTTCTGATCATCATGTGAGCCTCTTCCCTCTGCCACATTCTCCTTCTGTGATGTTCAGGTTCAGCCGCACCTTGAGCCACAAGGAATGGAGCTGGCTGTCTATGGACTGAGACCTTTGAAACCACTGTAACATAATCCTATTGCGGTATTTCTTCTATTCAAGTGGTGAGGAGAAAGATGAGGTCTATCTTAATCTGGTGCTTGGGTCTGTTCTGGGAACAGTATACAGAGTTGCCAGACACTGTAGTAGAGCCAAACAAGACTCTCCTTGTGATCTACATCAAGTTGTATATGTATCAACTGTTCAGAAGTTTAGCCTACATCTATTCCTTTGGATTCTGCCACTGGGATATTAAACCACACAGCCTCTTGTTGGATCCTGATACAGCCATCTTAAAACTCTGTGACTTTGGAAGTGCAAAGCTGCTGGTACGAGGAGAACCCAGTGTTTCGTTCTTGGTACTGTTGGACACCAGAGTCCATCTTTGGAGCCACTGATTATACCTCTAGTATAGAGTGTATGCTCTGCAGGCTGTGTGTTGGCTGAGCTATTGCTAGGACAATCAATATTTCCAGGGCACAGTGTTATGGATTAGTTAGTAGAAATAATCAAAATCAAATTAATGGAAATTTCATCTATATAGAATAAAATGTAGTCATTTAAGGTATGTAGCTTAACTAACACCCAGGTCATAATATAGAACATTTTCAGACAAAACAATCCTAAAATTCATGTGGAACCACAGAAGATCCCCCTCCCCAATAGCCTAAGCAGTCTTGAACAAAAAAAAAAAAAAAGAAGCTGGAGGCATCACAGTACCTGATCTCAAAACATACTACAAAGCTCTAATAATCAGAGTCGTATGGTACTAGCATAAAAATGGACACATAGACTATTGGAACAGAAGAAAGAACCCAGAAATAAATCCACACATCTACGACCAAATTATCTTTGACAAAGTCACCAAAAAACATATTGGCAAATCACAATCTCTTTAATAAATGATATTGAGAAAAATAGATACCTATATGCAGAAGAAGGAACTATACCCCTATCTCTCACCATGTTAAAAAAAAAAAGCCAACTCAATAGGAATCAAAGACCTAAGTGTAAGACATGAAGCTATTGGAGGAAAACATAAGAGAAACACTTTAAGACATCCATATTGGCAATGATTTTTTTTTTTTGGTGTATCCCCCAAAGCTCAGGCAACAGAAACAAAAATAGATAAAAGGTACTATATCAAACTAAGAAGTTTCTGCACAGCAAAGGAAACAATAGAATGAAGACAAATTGCAGAATGGGAGAGAGTATTTGCAGACTGTTTATCTAACAATAGATTAATGTCCAGAATACATAGGAAACAAACAATAGCAAAAAAGGCTGATTTTTAAAATTGGCAAATGAGCCGAATAAAAATTTCTCAAAAGAGAACATGCAAATGGCCAACATTTTATGAACATATGATCAACATCACTAATCATGTGGAAATGGTGATCAAGATCAAAATGAAATACCATGTCACAGCCAGTTAGAATGTGTGTATTCAAAAAAACAAAATGAAAAAAAAAACATGCTGGCAAAGGATGCAAAGAAAGAAGAATCCTTACACATTGTTAGTGGGAATGTAAATTAGTATGGAAAACAGTATGATTTCTCAAAAAACTAAAAATAGAACTGCCATATGATCCAACTATCCCACTGTTGGGTATTTATCTAAAGGAAATGGAATAAGTATATTAAAGAAATAACTTTACTTTCATGTTTATTGCAGTGCTACTGATAATATCGATACTGAGATACAGCGTCAGCGGAGGTATCCATCAGTAGGTGAATGCACAAAGACAATATGGCATCTGTACACAATGGGATACTTTTTGGTCATTAAAAAAAATTTGAAATCCTGTCATTGCAGGAACGTAGGTAGAACTGGAGGACACTGTGCTAAGTGAAATGCCTCGTGTTTTTATTTAAAATTATAAAATCAACACCCAGCTGATTTTGAACTTCATATAAGGCAGTTATATTGTATGTGTTCATTGTTGAGAGTAAAAACTCACCACTGTATTCCTGAGGTGGGGGGAAGTCAATGATCAAGCTCAGTTTTGATGTGACTTCTGGGAATTTGCCTTAAAGAATTAATTTATTTTTTAAGTGTTTTTGTTAGTGTGTCATAGTTATACAATATTGGGGTTCATTTTGACCTAATCAGACATGTATGGATTATAATTTATTCCTTTTTAGTCCCCAGTACTCTAAGGAACTAATTTAGAAGAAAGAAAAGTTATATGTAAAAGAAGTGGTCTTTTTTTTATTAGTTGTTCAAAACATTACAAAGTTCTTGACATAACATATTTCATACATTTGATTCAAGCGGATTATGACCTCCCATTTTTACCCTATATACATATTGCAGATTCACATCGGTTACACATCCACTTTTTTACCTACTGCCTGTTATTATATTATAAAATGAGAAGTTATCGAAATGTCTATATTAGAGGAAGGTTAAGTAAATCACCATAAATTAACTTGACACGGGACATTATATAGTCATTAAAATAATAGATGTGCAGAGCATCTAGCCATGGAGACACATTTATGAGTTAATGTTAAATGAAAGAGTGTTGAATTCAGACTTTATGATTAAAACTGTCTTTAACAATGTGTCTTTCTGTGACCAGAGTTTGATAAGATGGAAAAAACATTTCTTGATCAACAGGAGATACACACACACACACACACACACACACACACACACACACGGGGGTGGGGGGGAGCGAGAGCGAGAGAGGGAGCGCGGGCGCAAGCAGGAGCACACACACGTGAGTGTTTGCAAATAGAGGGAACAGAACCAGTGATGAGGGAGGATAGCAGTTATGAAGGTGAATAGACAATGGATAAGGAAAGTCAAGAAGGGACAAGATGGGGGGCAGGTCAAACCATATGTGGCCAGGACAGCATAGACAAAATTGTTTTTCAAAGATAAGAGCAAAGCAGAAGAAAGTATCTGAACATTAAATGATTTAAGACTCTTGGGGGAAGTGATGGAAACTACTCATACCAGCTTAAGCAAAGCCTGTTAATTTATTGTTTACTGGGGTCACACGATGTTAGCAGGACATTTTCATGCCATCTCTCTTGACTATGCATTGTTGTATTCTGGGTTGGCTCCATTGTCAGCCAGCCTCTTTGTGATGGCAGCATTGTTTTACACAGTTCAGTTTATATTCTCAAATAAAAGAAAGCCCTTTCTTGGGGTGGCATCTCCAGTAAAAGTTTGAGGACAAGGTTGATTGTTCTGGCTTGATTCAAGGATCGTACCCCCAGGTTTAATCATACCGTCAAGGGGGAGGAGGAAACCTTATGATTTATCACATCACCCAGTGGAGGAGGGCAGTTCTAAAAATGAAAGCATGCTGGCCAAAGAGAAAGGAGCAGATGTTCTCTACCAGGATAAATAGACATTTGGAGGCAGTGTGGCTTGTTTACTGAGTCTTAAGTGAGAGCCACCATCTGCTTGATTGGCCTAATCAACACTGCTGGAGAAGGAATCATCAGAACCCAGTCTCCTGTTCTTGACTCCCCTTATTTGCCCTGACTGAAACTTGTCCCTTAGATTTTAAATTCCTGACTCTTGAATGGAATGGCTCTGCCAGCCTCTGTGTGTGGATTCCTATGTCTTTTACCCACCTCATGTATTCTTATTGGCAGCCATTGGACCCTATGACTAACATCCATGTTTACTTGCTTTTATCTGAAGTTGAGAAGAAAAGTTAGTTGGACACATTTCACTCTGTAATAAACCTTCACTTATTTGAAAATCATAGTCAGCAAAGCGTGGACATAGTTGATGAATGAGGGCCATGTTGGCTTCTTTTCTGGTAGTTTGGAGGGAGGGGCAGTGTGAGTAAATGGGTGTTAGGTTAGATGTTAATATGTTTTGAAATGGAATGTTTTATTGTTTTCTTGAAATGCTTGTTGGGAACATTTCTCAGGTACTTAGCCCTTTGTTTCATTTATTTTCCTTTGATAAATGACTAGCAGAAAGAGAAAGCCATCTGTAATAGAGACTGAAAATGTATTGACTCGAAAGATAGAGCTCGAAGTGTACAGGGCCAGACATTTTTCCAGTCCTTTGCAATGAGTGGATGATTCAACGCACAGCTTTCATGGCAAGATCATTGTCCATCAGGAGCAGCAAGAGCAAGTCAGTTAAACCTGGGCCCTTGAGGAGTTTAGGAACTTTAGATTGTTATCTGAAAGAGCTCTTACCATTTCTCAGCTTTCTGGAGTTACAATGTACTTGTTTTCTCCTCTGGCTCCTGAAAGTGTGAAGGAAGATAGGAGTTTTGTGTTATTGGAAGTAACTTATAAAGTTATTTAATTAGTAACTGTCTCCTTAATTAGTAACTGTGGTGACGACTGTAAATGAAGCTGCCCTTTCCCAATGTAAAGAAAGTTTTTTTTTTTTTTTAAGAATATTTAATTTACTTGCTTCTATTCAGTGAGATCCTCAAAGATTGCTTTTAGGGAAAGAAAATAAGACTCAGCTTATTTGTCTTTGGAAGAGAGAATGTTAGCAAGTCTGTTTTTAGACGTGAGTCAAGTTGCTTTTTCTATTTATGCTGGGATTTCTTCCCATGGGCTCCCTCCCTCGCGACCTCCTTCCCTCCCTCTCTTCCTTCCTTCCTTCCTTCCTTCCCTCCTCCCTCCCTATCTCCCTTCCTTCCTGCCTCTTTCACACCCTCCTTCCCTCTTTTGTTCCCTCCCTTTCTCCCTCAGTGCTGGGGATCACACTCTGGGCTTCATGCATGCTAGGCAAACACTCTACCGCTGAGCTACACCTCCAGTCCTTAATGTTGGTTTTCTAAGTTGAGATCAGTCCTTTTGTCTCAGGGATTATAGATGTCACTAAGATTCAAAGAAAATAGAATTGGACAGGTTTTGATGTTACACAAAGGAGTGTAGGTAGGGATTGGGCAAGAAAAAAATAGTGTTTTGAGGATGTCCTGGGTGGGAGGACCTATGTAGTTTTTGTCAGTATGAGTCTGAACTATGAGCCATTTACTAGGAGAATGATATGGGAACTCTGGGGATGTGTTGGGGAGAGAAAACAAAACAAACAAACAACACCCCCCCCCCCCNTCCCTCAGTGTCTCTGTCTCTGAGGGCCTGATTGATTTATTCCCTTGGGGCTACAGAGAGCAGCCTGGTCACTGTCTGCAGTATCTGGTGCTAAAGGAAGAGACATAATTTCGGTATTCACCAGTGTTTCCTGGAGAAGAGGTTGGTGCGCTCTGCCTTTTGGCAGAAAGGGTGCAGTGTGAAGGAGAGCAGCTCAGCCACAGATTCTTAGTCTTGTTTCTTTGTAATTATATATATTTAAAAATCACTTTTTCTATCATAAGCAGGAAGTCAATTTAAAAAAATCAAATATTTTCTAAGTGGAATAGGTTTTCTGTCTTAGTAAGATAGTTTCTGTTGTCCAGGGTTTCTGAACAGCTGCTATGTATCTGCTTTGGGAAACAGTTATGCGAAATACTATTGTCTGTGCTCAGTTCTGCTTTCACATGAATACAGAATTTAGACTGCATACACGTGCAGTACAGGCAGATACATGTCAGCATTTTGCACGGGTGCATATTGGGATACATTAATTTTGGGCTCAGAAACACTTTACCACCAGAAATTCCTTTATAGTTATGGAACATTTACTGCCTCTTCTAATCTTCCATTTGTGTGGCAAGACTCTTTTTTTTTTTCCCTCTTTTAAATCCTTCATAGTTACATTACCATTTAAATCTGTCCCAGGATGGATCAGATCTGAAACTGGGCTGTGCAGGCCAGTAGAGGTGGGACCTGCATCTCTATGATTTGTCCTTTTTCTGGTCTGGAGAAGTGCAACTTCTAACTTACACTGGAAGTTTGGGCACATATTGAACTGGTGTTATGCTACATCCCCTGATTCATTTGGGACCTAGGATTCTCATAGGAAAGAGCTTCAACTCTGAAAACATTTAGAATTTGGACATCTGCTGTCATATCTTGACAATGGGGTTGGTGTGGGGATGCAGATGAGAAAGCTATGCTGTGAAGTGGGACATCAGGTTCCCTGAGAGGAAAATCCCTGCAAGTGAGGATACTGGCATGGTGGCAGTTGAGACCAGCATCCTCCAATAGGACTTTTTGCAGTAGTGCAGCTGTTCTGTATCTGCTGGTAGCCACTCACTACATGTGGCTAATAAGCATTGAAAATGTGTCAAAGAGGAATGGAATGATAAAGTGTATTTTAAATTGAATGTAAATAGCCACATGTGGTTAGTAGCCACCAGGTGGACAGTGTAAAACTGTGATACCCACAGCAAACAACGGTTTCAGGTATTCTACATGTGAATACCCCCAAACTGATTTCTCACAGCAATTTTGCACCTGGTAAGGAGACAGGTGGGGGTAAAATGGAAAAAAAAATAATAATTTGGATTCAGATTGTCCTAGAAACCTGGGCAATTCATTGATGAGACCCTTCTTACCAGCTTTCTATACACACTGTCCTGGGACTTCCCCTACCTGTTCTTGTCACCCAGAGATAGCTGGGAGCCTCGGAATCCTAAGGTAGACTCCAAGGAGCTCCAGGCTGTGGCAGCTGCCTCTGGGCATCATAGGAAGACTGGGTGGATAGGCACTCTGGCTGCCTAGGAAGTCTTTAGTCCCCTCTCTCTTTTCTCAAAGAAGCTTGAGTCTTAGAGGCATACTTTTCCCCATGGTCATAACCTTTAAAAGAGTTGGACCTCCTCCTCATGCTCGGTAACACATTTTCTTTGGTTTAAGTCAGAGCTCTCCCCGCACACCTGTTTTTTTTTTTAATAAATTTTTTTATACTTTTATTTTATTTATTTATCTTTGTGTAGTGCTGAGGATCAAACCCAGGGCCTCACACGTGCTAGGCAAGTGCTCTATCACTGAGCCACAACCCCAGCCTAGAGCTCTCCCCTTTTTAAAAATTCCTTTTTTCTCATTTTTACTCATACACACCCCAAATGTTTTCAAAAATCATGTACTTCATTACACGTTAAAAATATTATATCTAAATTATTTTTTCTATCAAAGATGCATATATTGCATGTATGTATTTTTTTACATGTTTTTTTAAATATTTTAGGATAGAACAATTATATCTCTGTCAAATATATCCTGGGGAATCTGAATACTGCAGCATTTTGATTCCCACTAGCATCCATAGCAAATATATAACCTCATCCCTAACAATAGAAAATATACATTCTTTTTGTTCTTCTGAAACTTTGATTTCAGATGCAGTTTTTCACAGGATTTATCCTAGGGTAATTTATTTTTGTCTTCAAAATCTTTTATTGATCACCTTATGATACCTCCTTGCAATAAAACATGTATATAAATTTAAATTTAAAACATTTGTAATATTTCCTGTGAACATAAGGCTCCAAGTGTTAAGTAATTTCTTTTGGATTGAGTTATCATGGTTGAGCAAAGCAACATAAATACATTAAAATTTCTGATAAATACTTGTTAGATGTTAGAAAGAACAGTTTCATTGGAAATGCATCTTTTAATAAGATGGATAGGGCTTTTTTCCTTCAATTAGTTCATGCAGGATGCATATTATTTATTGCTAGAGCAGATAGGATTCGGCATCAATTCTATTCCTCCTTTTTGCTTGTCTAGATGTAAACTTTGTGAAATCTGTTCATATAATAAGTAGCTGGGAAAGGAAGAATTTGTTAGTCTTTTTCAAACTCAGCTTCTGAGTTATAGGCGAAAAATCAATTTTGATGGATCATTAAAAATTATCTTTAATGATCAGCTAAAACCTTAAGTCTTTATTCAAGTTTGTAAAAGCAAAGAATTTTTAACAACCTTATTTGCAAGAAGAATTAGTTATGAATTATTAATTTACTTTCTTGATACCTACGTTATTCCAAAATGTCCTTTATTTTAGCATCCCAGAACATTATGTTGTGCCATGATACAGGATGGGCGAGAATTTTTTTTTTTTTTAATAATGTGAGAAGGAAGCAGTCAATGGAAGAGTAAGCCTATTCTTAGGAAAGAATAAATATGGAAATAAGGATATGCAAGTTACTTTATATTATTTATTCCTTCTGTATCCTTAAGGAAGCTTCAAGAGCCTCAGAGGTATGGTATCCTCGCACCCTTAGTTTGAGTCCAGTTTCATGGTTCCTTTCCTCTGGCCTGTGATTGATCAGGTCATGGCATGTGAAGCCGTTCCGGAACATGAGAGAATGGGGGAAGTCTGCAGTGAGACTTCTGGGAAATCTTTCCTTGTTCTCAAAAAGAGATCCAGGAGATGTGTTTCTATCTGGTGTTTTGGAACATTCCAGAAATGCTTTGGTCATCATGTACCTGGCTTCAAGACAAAATGCTACCTTTGGCATGCCAGAATAGGAAAAAAAAAAAAAAGATGGAATAAAGTTTTATTTTTCTGGTGCGGGGGAATTGAACATAGGGCCTTCACAGGCTAAACAAGTGCTTTACCACTGAGCTACATCCTGTGCTGAAGAGTGAAGGTTTTTATGCTGCTGTTGACCTACTGAACTAACCAACCCAACAAATACCCTCCTTCTAAAAATCTTAGTTAAGAAAGAAGTATTTTCTTATTTAAGTCACTTATATTTGGTCACTACTGTATCATCATCATAGTTTTATATTGATAGGATTTACATACCATACAATTTACCAATTCAGTGATTTTTAATATAATCACAGAGTTGGACAATCATCCCCACAACACATTTTAGAACTTTTTCATCTCCCATAAAGAAAGCCTGTACCTGTTAGTGGTTACCGTTCCACTTCCATTTTTCTCTACCTCCCACCTCCCAGTCCTGCAAATTCACTGCTCTGCTTTTTGTCTCCGTAGACTTGCCTGTTCTGAACATTTGATATAAATGAAATAATTTACTCTGTGGTGATTTATGGCTGGCTTCTTTAACTTAGCATAATCTTTTCAAGGTTCATCCATGTGGTATCCTATATCAGTACTTCATTTCATTTTATTGCTGAGTGATATTTCATTGAATGGCTACACCACATTTTATTTATCCATTCATTGGTTGATGCACATTCGGAATGTTTCCACTTCTCTACTCCCACTATTATGAATAATGCTGCTTTAAACATTGGTGTACCATTGTGTATGTGATCATATATTTCAGTTCTCTTGGGTATCACCTAAAGGGGAATTACTAATCATGTGGGTATGTTTAAGCTGCCAGATTGTTTTCCAAAGTGGTTATATCACTTTATAGTACCACCTAATACGTACACATCCTAACCAACACTTTCTATGTTCCAAGTTTTTGATTGTAGCCATCCTAGTGGGTGTGAAGTAGAATCTTATTGTGGTTTGATTTTCATTTCACTGATGCCTAATGATACTGAGCGTTGTTTCATGTGCTTAATTGGCCATTTGTATATTTTCTTTGGACATTGAATTATTTTTAAAAAATCTTTTTTTTAACTTTAGAAATTTTAAACATGTACAAAACAAAGAGCAGTATAATAAACCCCCATGCACTCATAACCCTTCTTTAATAATTAACCAATTCATGGCTAAGTTTGTCTTAATTTCCCCTCTGCTGTTCACTCAAACAACGGATCACTGTGTTCCTAAATATGTTGTTAGTATATTTCACTAAATAACAAGGGCTGTTATCCTAATTAGAAATGTAACAGCATTTCTTTATACTATCAACTATGGCATAATTTAAATAGGAAAGGCAGCAAGAGGCTGATACCCCCTTCCTGTCAGTGTTCAAATTTTTCTGATTTCCTCACAGATGATGCTTATATTTGGGTTAAATCATGATGTGTGTGTGTGTGTGTGTGTGTGTGTATAACCTCTTTTAATTTTTAAGTTTTCCCTCTTCTTTTCCTTACAACTTATTTGTTGATGATACTTGCTTGTCTGTCTTTTAGTCTTCCCCACATTCTGGATTTTCATGATTGCTTTCCCATGGTGCCACTGAACATGTTTTTCTGTCCTTGGTATTTTCTGGAAACTGGTAGTTTGATTTAAGTTCAATTTTTGGGGGGGCAAGAATCCAACATAGATCACAAAATGGTGATCCAAGTATATGTTTGTCTCTTTTTTTGTGATGTAAGTAGGGTCAGGTATTATTAGTCTAAGAACTACATTACAAAGTGTGATGAATTATATTACATTACAAATCAACTTTTCACTTAGTAGTGTTGGCATCATCAGTGAGCATCACCTGGATTTCTAATTTCATTACAGGTCAGCAGCAGGTAGGCAAAATGTTGATATGACAATTCTGTCATTTCCTTCTTCATTTATGAGCTTGAATCCATCTAAAGATAAAACTTTCCTTCATTAGCTATTAGGTTAGCCTAAGGCATAATTTAAATAGGAAAGATAGCAGGAGGTTGATCCCTCCTTCTTTTATTTACTATTCTTCAGAATAATAATTTGGTTTCTAACATTCACCAGAAATGATCAATGATGTTTTCTCCTTTTACTTTTAAAATGGTATTATTCTTTTTTCATGAATTTTTGGTATTCAAGGTATATCAATTCATTGCCATTAACATTCTTTTAGCTATACAGTATGTTCCATCTTTGGTCCATGAGAACCTCTTTAGACTCTGACAGATTGCCTGATTTCTAGAAGGAAAGATATTGCATCCTTGTCTTGTACTTTTCCTGCCCCAGTGAGTTTTTCCATGAGCTCTGGCTCCTTTCAGTGGGAAATGGTATCCAGATACCAAAATCTGGAGACTTAAAGCTGTTATTACTGGGTTGGTCATTGTTTCTTGGCTCTTTCAGTGCAGAGCTGGGAAATAAATACCTCCTTTTAGACAGAAAACATGAGGTTATACTTCTATTTTCATTTCAAATTTAGGGTTTTGTTCTTAATGTGTCATTTCTTTTATTCAGAGAAGCTTATTTCCTAATGATGCTAATATAATTATGTTTGTACGCTGTGCTTCTGCATATCCGTGATAATTTCACATGAACAAAACTGATGGTGAATTTACCAATCTGATTACTGAAAATAGTATATTGTTTAGGCAGAATTTTTTTTTTTTGTCTTTAGAATGTCCTCTATCCAAGCATAATCAAATTTTTGTCTTTAAAGGTCACTTGAAATGATGATTTCATTTCTGTGATTAAGTATGTTATCAAAGTTTTGGATTTGATAGGCAAGTAATGATATCTTAACATTGTTGTAACTGGATTCTATGTTGGGGCTCAGAAAACAATACCCCCAAGTATGGTACTTTGCCATACTGAGCATTTTGAATTGAAGAACATTGGAAAAGTCTCAGAATCAAAGAATCTTTCTAACCTTTTCTTGCTCTTTTTTTCCTCCTATTCCCATTTCTTCCTCCAGGCAGACGATAAAAACTAAAAATTACTCTTTCCGAAGGTGGGTCCTAGAAACTAGGACCTGTTCTCCCCAAAGTGAGTGATAAAAACCACCTAGAGATATTTCTCTAGCCTCTCCTCTTCTTCTGGCTTTATGTGTAAAAACTGGCCATTGAGAAATCTTCTGACCTTCGTAGATCAGGATACCCTCATTCCAGAAAAGGTCTTGCCCTGTCCCAGAGAGGAAGGAGTGGTCCTCAGAGAGACCAGAAAGAATCTGGACAGGCAGGCCCTGCTGGATTCCCCTCTTGAGCCTGCAGATCAGATCTGTTTTTGTCCAATTCCCTTCTACTGGGCTGTCCATTCTTCTGTTAATCTAAACATACAAATGGATAGTTTTCCCTGGGTCTTTGGGTCTTCACTGTAAAAGCTCCCATGTCTTGTAAAACTTTGATTAAATACATGGGTTATGTGTTATGCTTCTCTCTTGCTAATTTGTGTTCTGTTGTGGATTGTTGGTTGTGAGGTTTATGATGGGTAAGGAAAGGAATCGTAGCTACTTGTGCTTCAGGGCCATTTACATTTCTGTTATACACTCTCTTTTCCTACCTCCTGCCTGTCATTATTCATCTTCTTATTCTTTATTTTAAGGAAAGGTTCATTCACTGTTTCTTGATTGTTATTTATAGCCCCAAACATCCTGATAAATAGGCAAAATCATCAACTAGGGAATTAGTGGTAGTATTAAAATCTGGATAGTGGCAGCCATAGAGGTGGCAGAGCTGTAGGTAGCAGTTTTGAGTATTTGGAAAATCTTTTCCCCTGTCTCCCCACCCTGCTTTTTGGGCACTTTTAGGTTTGAGAAGGGGGAAGAGATTTACCTGGAAAAAATCGGGTGGGAATGGTTGATAGCTGTGGTTTTGCTCAGTGACCATAAATTAACAAAACTCACATATTTGGGGAGCCCAAGGAGCCTCTGCCTTATGCTTGGATTATATGCAAATCCTTTATTTTGACTTTCTTTAACTGTTTATTCCAAGTTTTAAATCTTTCTTTGTCTCTGAGATTTAAACTCCAGGTCACTTTGACTTTTCATTTTGTCTATCTGATGAGCATATAATACAAAAGTAGACAGTTGTCCAGACTCATCCTAAAATAACAGAAATAAATGGGAGGGAAGAGAAATCAAAAACAGTTCATTAAGCTTTAATTTTCTTTCAAAATTTTATTTGAAACCAGTCATATTGACAAATGAAATCAATGTCAGTGAAGATCCTGGCAAGGCATCGTGAGTATACGTGGGCTGGGCAGAACTTATGTGTAAAAGAACAGTTTAATGCTCTGGCAAAACACAAAAATAGTACATTTATGACCATGTAAGAGGCACGAGCCATTAAGTTCTAAATTGGAAGAAAGCTATTTTACTTGGAGCAAAGAAAATTTTAAACATATTGAATAGTTTCTTATGCTGCACTAAATGGTAATATAGACAATTTTGAACATCTCTGGACTTTGAGAGCGAATTGATTGCTGAAGACTACTAGGAAGGTGTAAAAGCATGGATTTGAAATTATGCCAAGTTGGGAGCTCCTTTTTCTACAGAAAATCCTGTCCCCCACCTTGTTTTTAGAACCTAACAAATTGTTATGGTAGATAGTCAGATCTGGTTAAATCTAAATTGGGCGTTGTGGAACAGCCAGGCCTTTCTAAACTCTGTCATCTCTGAATTTGGCCTGTTTCCGTGGCCCCTTATGTTATCTCATCTTTGCTCAGAATCACTGGGAAAAAAAAAATTCAGGCTATTTCTAAAGTGTAGCTATGCATTTTGAAAATGATTGTCATTAAAAGAACAAATACCAAGAGAATTTTTTTTCTAGAACTCAACAACTGAAGAAAGGCATTTCCCCCTTCATTGATATAAAGGCTGTCATCATATAGAATGGTCTCTCTCATCCTTTTGTGCATTAACTGAGCATAATTTTCAAATGTAAAACTTCCAAGAGGAGCATAATTCTAGAAATGGCAGGATTGTAATTATATTCAGCATAAAGGATAAATTTGTAGTTTATAAATCACAGATATTAATATTCATCAGGAGCCCAATTCACAGTATAACATGAAATAACTACATTGTTAGAAATAATTGAATTTGGGTTTTAGAAGAAATTTTAGCAGTTAAAGATTATTTTTGTGGGGAGGGTAAGCTGGGGTTTAAATTTGCATTTAGGTGGGGTAATTTTTATTGCTCTTTGAAATTGTGGCACACATTTAAGTTAATTTAGACTGATTTTTTTTCCATTCCATTTACCTCATTTCCTCATCTAGCCCCCAGAAGCTTGGCTCACTTAACTTTTCATGAATTTTGGAATCTCTCTTTCCTGCTGTTTCTATTACCACAATTTGGTTCATGTTGCCACTGCTTTTAGCTGCATTTCTGCAATGCCCTCCAACATATCCCCTCTCTCCAGTCTTGTTTCCCTCAAGTCCATGTTGCATAGCATAAAGAGAAATCGAGCTAATAGGTGAATTGCACATTACGCCTCTGCTAAAACCTCTGTGCTGCTTCAGCATTTACAGAGGTAGAATTTACTGTGGTCTGAAGGGTTCTGATTGCTCTGGGGTAGAATGGACCAGAATATATTTTATTTTATACTTGGGCTTTTACAGTGGACCTAGATAATTAAAAATTAAAAATTAAAAAAAATTGGTTTTGGGATCCTGCAGGTTGGGTGGCTTAGCGGTAAGAACTTCTCTGGCTGCTATTTCTGGTGGTTTATACTCTTCACAGTCTCCGATGTTTTGGTAGGAAGACTTACAGAGTGGTGGAAACAAGGGGATTTGGGGTAGAATTTAGTTCAAATCCCTCTCTACTGCTTTCTTAATGAAGAACTTTTATGCATGTTATTTAACTTGTGCAAACTGCAGCTGCCTGTTCTGTAGGCTGTATTATCATGAGGGATGGCACTTGGGAGGTACTTCATGCATGGGGGCTGCTATGCTTTGAGCTTTTTCCATTGGTCCTGGGGGAAGTGAGTTTCACAGTCCTCACAATAGTGATGCTCCATATGGAGTGTGTTATTTCTTGAAGTAAAGCTTGACCTTTTGGCCACCCCCAGATGCTTGGATGGAGCACCATTAAAGGTATCTGAAGACCTTAGAATACCTCCTGCAGATCCACATAAAGCAAGCAAAAGGCTCCTTCTTCTATATACAGCCCAGGTGGTCTGGACAGAGTAGAAGCTGCAGATTGAAGCTGGGTACTTTATTTTGAGTGACGGTTGAGCAGGAAAGAAAAGCTCAGTAGGCTTTACCCTTTCCTTTTTGTGTAGCTGGGTGTCCACAAAAGATCACAGTAAGGTGTGTATAATTTTCATTCATAGTCACCTTGTGTTTGACCACATGGGTTCAGCCCAGGAAATTCTGAAGCCAGGCCCATGGTCATATTGTCTCTTAATTCAGGTGCAGTGAAAAGCAGGAAGCGTTTATCAAGCTAGAATAATTAGACATGCACTGAGATGTTTTCAAGATATGAAGAAAGTATCTCCAAATGGAAGGAGACCATAAGTTCCAGCCTAAAACTCAAATGCCTGTGCAGGAGCCATGAAAAAATAAACATTGCAGTTAGGAAGGGAGTAAACCAGGGTTTCTAGGAGCTAAGATAGAAATTGCTAAGCAGAAATGGAAGAGAAGCTCTGTTTTTACAGCTGTTATGACTAAAGTATGCTGTTTATGTTGAAACAGAAAAACAATTCATACCACTATGATAACTGATTATATTTAATATCTATTTCCATAAAAACCTTATTAATATTTCAGAAGAGCAGAAGATTAAGTTGCTAGGATTAAAATTATTTTTATCTGAACAAGAATAACAGGTATTTAAAATCTGAACTACCAGATCTGATATATCTGGCCAGATGCTCTCCAACTTTTTATTTTTATTTATTTATTTTTATAAAGAACCATCTGCTCTAAGTGGAGGTGCCTATTAACTTTTCTAGTAGAAAAAGAAATTAGCATCTGAAGACACAAAGCCAGTGAATTGTGAAAGAACACAGTTATGAAGACAAAATTAAAAAATCCTCTGACACCCCACGGACCAATTTAAAAGTGTTCTATTTAGAGAAATTCTGTTTGCAAAGCATATATTTTCGGTTATTTCTGTTAAGGTTACTACTGGCAGCAATTTCCAAAGTATGTTTTAATAGAATCTGCATTATGTTGCACTTAATGAGAGTGAGCTCTGGATCACAACTCCTGGTTATGGAGCTCATCCCCTGCCCTTCTCACCTCCCCCAAGTCTTGATGACCAGTCTGGGGCATCACAACAGGCTACCTGGAAGTCATTGTGCAGTTAGGAGCACAACATCAGTGTGAGAGGGGTAGATAAGATCATTTATGGAGAACCAAGTCATTTTCTTGCAGCTGTGAAACTGAAATTAGGAAAGCATAGTGTACTCCATCTTTATATTATCTGCATATTTCCAAAGACTTCAAGGTCACACAGCATCCCAGGTATTAGGAAAAGATGAAAGATGGTGTCAGTTGGGATAAATTTCTGAAAGTGAAAAAGCTGGCAAATGCTCTAATTTAAATATCTGGGTTGTTTGAAACAGCATAGCTTTTTATTGAGGCAAACTGAGTTGAAGCTGTATGCAACATTCTTTTTCCCCTCTACATTGTGTTAAATATATCTGCATCTTTAGTTTAAAAAGTTTAAAATTAGATTTTTTTCCTGGCTTTTATCTATAATAGAATCTCAATAATATGCAGTGTTCTAAACTATGTCATAGAATTTTTTGTGAACATTTTGCTGAGTTTAGAATACCTTGCAGTAAGAAAATATGTGATTAATTATTGCACAGTTAATGCTTAACCTACTAAAATAGATCATTTTCAAGAACTTTAACAGAATCTCTTTATATACTGACAAATGATTACTTAATTCAATATGAAGTACAAATTAGTGGCAATAAACTGGAGCTATAGGATCTAAATTTGGATCCTGGTTCTTTTATCTAGTAGCTATTGTATCTTGAATAAGTTACAGAACTCCTATGCTTCGATTTCCTCCTCTATGAAATGGGGGTAATCTTAATGCTAAACTGATGGTACAATTTGGGGGGATCAAGTCAGCTTTATTATTTACTATAATAGATATACAGAATTAAGTAGTCAACAAATTATAATTTAGTAGCCTCCTGGGAGCTAATGCATGGAGTCAAAAGAAACAAAACTAACTTGAAAATATTGTATAATCTAGATTATTCACCTATTCTTTTTGAAGACCTCATTAATTATTTAAATGCTAATGTCTGTTTCTTACTCAGCAATCTGTGTTAAATCGCAGGCTTAAAAGCTTGAGCAATAAAAAATAGTTCTTAATTGCTTCACATTTTCAAATTAAAAACTGTAATCATAATCAAATACTGTTTCTTGAAATCTTTTTTTTTTTTTAATTTTTTATTGTGGGTTGTTCAAAACATTACAAATTTCTTGACATATCATATTCCACACTTTGATTCAAGTGGGTTATGAACTCCCACCTTCACCCCATACACAGATTGCAGAATCACATCAGTTACACATCCATTGATTTACAAATTGCCATACTAGTGTCTGTTGTGCTCCGCTGCCTTTCCCATCCTCCACCCTCCCCCCTCCCCACCTCTCCCCTCCCCTCCCCTCCTCTCTCTCTACCCCCTCCACTGTATAACCCTGAGGGTCTCCTTCCATTACCATGCAATTTCCCTTCTCTCTCCCTTTCCCTCCCACCTCTCATCCCTGTTAAATGTTAATCTTCTTCTCCTGCTCTTCGTCCCTACTCTGTTCTTAGTTACTCTCCTTATATCAAAGAAGACATTTGGCATTTGTTTTTTAGGGATTGGCTAGCTTCACTTAGCATAATCTGCTCTAATGCCATCCATTTCCCTGTAAATTCTATGATTTTGTCATTTTTTAATGCAGAGTAATACTCCATTGTGTATAAATGCCACATTTTTTTTATCCATTCGTCTATTGAAGGGCATCTAGGTTGGTTCCACAGTCTTGCTATTGTGAACTGTGCTGCTATGAACATCGATGTAGCAGTGTCCCTGTAGCATGCTCTTTTTAGGTCTTTAGGGAATAGACCAAGAAGGGGAATAGCTGGGTCAAATGGTGGCTCCATTCCCAGCTTTCCAAGAAATCTCCATACTGCTTTCCAAATTGGCTGCACCAATTTGCAGTCCCACCAGCAATGTACAAGTGTACCCTTTTCCCCACATCCTCGCCAGCACTTGTTGTTGTTTGACTTCATAATGGCTGCCAATCTTACTGGAGTGAGATGGTATCTTAGGGTGGTTTTGATTTGCATTTCTCTGACAGCTAGAGATGGTGAGCATTTTTTCATGTACTTGTTGATTGACTGTATGTCCTCCTCTGAGAAGTGTCTGTTCAGGTCCTTGGCCCATTTGTTGATTGGGTTGTTTGTTCTCTTATTGTCTAATTTTTTGAGTTCTTTGTATACTCTGGATATTAGGGCTCTATCTGAAGTGTGAGGAGTAAAGATTTGTTCCCAGGGTGTAGGCTCCCTATTTACCTCTCTTATTGTTTCTTTTGCTGAGAAAAAACTTTTTAGTTTGAGTAAGTCCCATTTGTTGATTCTAGTTATTAACTTTTGTGCTATGGGTGTCCTATTGAGGAATTTGGAGCCCGACCCCACAGTATGTAGATCGTAGCCAACTTTTTCTTCTATCAGACGGCGTGTCTCTGATTTGATATCAAGCTCCTTGATCCATTTTGAATTAACTTTTGTGCATGGCGAGAGAAAGGGATTCAGTTTCATTTTGTTGCATATGGATTTCCAGTTTTCCCAGCACCATTTGTTGAAGATGCTATCCTTCCTCCATTGCATGCTTTTAGCCCCTTTATCAAATATAAGATAGTTGTAGTTTTGTGGATTGGTTTCTGTGTCCTCTATTCTGTACCATTGGTCCACCCGCCTGTTTTGGTACCAGTACCATGCTGTTTTTGTTACTATTGCTCTGTAGTATAGTTTGAAGTCTGGTATCGCTATACCGCCTGATTCACACTTCCTGCTTAGCATTGTTTTTGCTATTCTGGGTCTTTTATTTTTCCATATGAATTTCATGATTGCTTTCTCTATTTCTACAAGAAATGCCGTTGGGATTTTGATTGGCATTGCATTAAACCTATAGAGAACTTTTGGTAATATCGCCATTTTGATGATGTTAGTTCTGCCTATCCATGAACAGGGTATATTTTTCCATCTTCTAAGATCTTCTTCTATTTCTCTCTTTAGGGTTCTGTAGTTTTCATTGTATAAGTCTTTCACCTCTTTTGTTAGGTTGATTCCCAAGTATTTTATTTTTTTTGAAGATATTGTGAATGGAGTGGTTGTCCTCATTTCCATTTCAGAGGATTTGTCGCTGATATACAGGAATGCCTTTGATTTATGCGTGTTGATTTTATATCCTGCCACTTTGCTGAATTCATTTATTAGCTCTAATAGTTTCTTTGTAGAGCCTTTTGGGTCTGCTAGGTATAGAATCATATCATCTGCAAATAGTGATAATTTAAGTTCTTCTTTTCCTATTTTGATGCCTTTAATTTCTTTCGTCTGTCTAATTGCTCTGGCCAGTGTTTCGAGAACTATGTTGAACAGAAGTGGAGAGAGAGGGCATCCCTGTCTTGTTCCAGATTTTAGAGGGAATGCCTTCAGTTTTTCTCCATTCAGAATGATGCTAGCCTGAGGCTTAGCATAGATTGCTTTTACAATATTGAGGTATGTTCCTGTTATCCCTAGTTTTTCTAGAGTTTTGAACATAAAGGGATGCTGTACTTTGTCGAATGCTTTTTCCGCATCTATCGAGATGATCATATGGTTCTTATTTTTAAGTCTATTGATGTGGTGAATAACATTTATTGATTTCCGTATATTGAACCAGCCTTGCATCCCAGGGATGAATCCTACTTGATCATGGTGTACAATTTTTTTGATATGTTTTTGTATCCGATTCGCCAGAATTTTATTGAGGATTTTTGCATCTAGGTTCATTAGAGATATTGGTCTGTAGTTTTCTTTCTTTGAAGTGTCTTTGTCTGGTTTAGGTATCAGGGTGATGTTGGCCTCGTAGAATGAATTTGGAAGTTCTCCCTCTTTTTCTATTTCCTGAAGTAGCTTGAAAAGTATTGGTATTAGTTCCTCTTTAAAGGTTTTGTAAAACTCTGCTGTATACCCATCCGGTCCTGGGCTTTTCTTAGTTGGTAGTCTTTTGATGGTTTCTTCTATTTCCTCAATTGATATTGGTCTGTTTAGGTTGTCTATATCCTCCTGACTCAATCTGGGCAGATCATATGACTTAAGAAATTTATCTATGCCTTCACTATCTTCTAATTTATTGGAGTATAAGGATTCAAAATAGTTTTTGATTATCTTCTGTATTTCTGAAGTGTCTGTTGTGATATTGCCTTTTTCATCCCGTATGCTAGTAATTTGAGTTCTCTCTCTTCTTCTCTTCGCTAGCATCGCTAAGGGTCTGTCGATTTTGTTTATTTTTTCAAAGAACCAACTTTTAGTTTTGTCAATTTTTTCAATTGTTTCTTTTGTTTCGATTTCATTAATTTCAGCTCTGATTTTAATTATTTCTTGCCTTCTACTTCTTTTGCTGTTGTTTTGCTCTTCTTTTTCAAGGATTTTGAGATGAAGTATGAGATCATTTATTTGTTGGTTTTTTCTTTTTTTAAGGAATGAACTCCAAGCAATGAATTTTCCTCTTAGAACTGCTTTCAATGTGTCCCATAGATTCCGATATGTTGTGTCTGTGTTTTCATTTATCTCTAAGAATTTTTTAATTTCCTCCTTGATGTCTTCTATAACCCATTGATCATTCAGTAACCTATTGTTCATTCTCCAAGTGATGTATGCTTTTTCCTTCCTTCTTTTATCGTTGATTTTCAGTTTCATTCCATTATGATCAGATAAGATGCATGGTATTATCTCTACTCCTTTATATTGTCTAAGAGTTGCCCTGTGACATAATATATGATCTATTTTTGAGAAGGATCCATGTGCTGCTGAGAAAAAAGTGTAACTGCTTGATGTTGGGTGGTATACTCTATATATGTCAATTAGGTCTAGGTTATTAATAGTGTTATTGAGTTCTATAGTTTCCTTATTCAACTTTTGTTTGGAAGATCTGTCCAGTGGCGAGAGAGGTGTGTTGAAGTCTCCCATGATTATGGTATGGTGGTCTATTAGACTCTTGAACTTGAGAAGAGTTTGTTTGACGAACATAGCTGCACCATTGTTTGGGGCATAAATATTTATGATTGTTATGTCTTGTTGGTGTATGGTTCCCTTAAGCAGTATGTAGTGTCCCTCTTTATCCCTTTTGATTAACTTTGGCTTGAAATCTATTTTATTTGATATGAGTATGGACACTCCTGCTTGTTTCCGAAGTCCATATGAGTGATATGATTTTTCCCAACCTTTCACCTTCAGCCTATGTATGTCTTTTCCTATCAAATGCGTCTCCTGTAGGCAGCATATTGTTGGGTCTTGTTTTGTGATCCATTCTACTAGCCTGTGTCTCTTAATTGGTGAGTTTAAGCCATTAACATTTAGGGTTATTATTGAGATATGGGTTGTTCTTCCAGCCATATTTGTTTATTTCTGTTACTAAACATGGTTTGTTTTCCTCTTTGATTATTTCCCCCCCCTTTACTGTCCTACCTCCCACTGTTGGTTTTCATTGTTATTTTCCATTTCCTCTTCCTGTAATGCTTTGGCGAGGATGTTTTGAAGAGATGGTTTTCTAGCTGCGAATTCTTTAAACTTTTGTTTATCGTGGAAGGTTTTAATTTCATCTTCCATCCTGAAGCTTAATTTCGCTGGATACACAATTCTTGGTTGGAACCCATTTTCTTTCAGTGTTTGAAATATGTTATTCCAGGATCTTCTAGCTTTCAGAGTCTGTGTTGAAAGATCAGCTGTTATCCTGATTGGCTTACCCCTAAATGTAATCTGCTTCCTTTCTCTTGTAGCTTTTAAAATTCTCTCCTTATTCTGTATGTTGGGCATCTTCATTATAATGTGTCTAGGTGTGGATCTCTTATGATTTTGCACATTCGGCGTCCTGTAGGCTTCTAGGATTTGGGATTCTGTCTCATTCTTCAAGTCTGGGAAGTTTTCTCGTATTATTTCATTGAATAGACTGCTCATTCCTTTGGTTTGGAGCTCTGTACCTTCCTGTATCCCAATGACTCTTAAGTTTGGTCTCTTAATGTTATCCCATATTTCTTGGATGTTCTGCTCATGGTTTCTTAACAGTCTTGCTGAGCTGTCTATGTTCTTTTCCAGTTGAAATACTTTGTCTTCATTGTCTGATGTTCTATCTTCTAAGTGTTCTACTCTGCTGGTAGTATTCTCCATTGAGTTTTTAAGTTGGTTTATTGCTTCCTGCATTTCTAGGATTTCTGATTGTTTGTTTTTTATAACCTCTATCTCCCTGTATAGTTGATCCTTTGCTTCCTGGATTTGTTTGCGTAATTCGTTGTCGAAGTGATCTTTCATTGTCTGATTTTGCTGTTTAATGTCTTCCTTGATACTCCAGATCATCTGAAGCATGTATATCCTGAATTCTTTATCTGACATTCCATCTGCTGCAGCTGTTACCTCTTCTAAAGTTGCGTTGACCTGCATTGCTTGTGGTCCTTTCTTTCCTTGTCTTTTCATACTGCTTGCGTATCTTTCCTGCAGGTGCGGGCGGCGGCTCTGCTCTCTCCTTATTCCAATTGGGGTGTCGTGGCTACCACGCCGGCAGGTCACTGGGCCTGTTCTGGGAGCTGGCGGCGGCTCTGTTCTGCCCCTACTCCAATTGGGGTGACGAGTGTACCACGCCGGCAGGCCACCGGGCCTGATCCGCCAGTCGGTTGCAGGTTTGCCTACCCTGCAGACGCGGGCGGCGGTTCTACTCTGCCCCTACTCCAAATGGGGTGTCGTGACTACCCCGCCTGCAGGACGCTGGGCCTGTTCCTGGCACGGGCGGCGACTCTGCTCTGCCACTACTCCAATTAGGGTGGTGTTTGTACCACGCCGGCAGGCTCCTGGGCCTGATCCGCCGGTCTGTTGTAGGTCTGCCTACCTTGGAGGCGCGGGCGGCGGATCTGCCCTGCCCCTCCTACCACGCCTGCGGACCCCTGGGTCTGATCTGCAGTTTGATCACTGGTCTGCTCACCCTGCGGGCACGGGTGGCGGTTCCGCTCCGCCCCCACTCCAATTGGGGTCACGTGACCACCACACCGGCAGGGCCTGATCCGGGCGTGGGAGAAGGATCTGCTCTGCCCCTACTCCAGTTGGGGTGACATGTGTACCACACTGGCAGGCCACTGGGCCTGACCCGCCCGGCTGTCACAGGTCTGTTTACCTTGCAAGCGCGAACGGCGGCTCTGCCCTGCCCCTCCTACCACGCCCATGTACCACTGGGTCGCGGGTCTGCCCACCTTGCGGGTGCGGGTGGCGGCTCCGCTCCGCCCCCTCTCCAATTGGGGTCACGCGGTCACCACGCTGGCGAGCCGCTGGGCCTGCTCCGGGCGCTGGCGGCGGCCCGGCTTCTCCCCTCTGGCTCAACGACAAATTGAGGAGACTCGGGTGACTGTGCCTCACCCCCCCTACCAGGAGACCAACTGCTTATGTCACCGCTGGTATTGATGAAGTTCTCTCCTCCGCCGCTTTCTGCTGACATCAGATCTCTGCCATGTTGGTATCCTATGCGAATGGCAGCATTTCGTTCCCCTTGCCGGGCAACCAAAGCAACGGGTGAGTCCTGACCGGCCCTCAGCAGGACCCGGACCGAGAAGCAGTTTCCGCGGGCTCCTAGCCCCGGTCCAGGGAAGTTCCGGGAGCCGGAACTCGGCCGCTCCGTGCTCAGTGTAAGCTCCTATAAGTGTAGGCTCCAAGAAGCAGTCCCTGCGGGCTCAGTTCCGGGAGCCGGAATTCGGCTGCTTAGTGCTTGTTGTATGCTCTGATAGGAGCAGGGTCCAAGAAGCAGCCTCCGCAGGCTCCGTGGGACGGTTCCGGGAGCCGGAACTCGGCCGCCCCGCGCTCGGTGTTCGCTCCGATAAGCTCAGGTTCTAAGAAGCACCCAGGCGCTGAACCCTAGCAATCTGTCTGCAAGCCGCAGGCGAATTGTAGCCTGAAATTACCTGATCTATGGCTGAATGAGCTGCGGTCAGTCGAAAACAGGGATGGTGACGTCAGTTTACCAACATGGTGGCTGCTGGCCTCCTCTGTGGTCTGACCGGTGTGGAGAACCGAGATGGACTGCTTCCTTCCCCCGTCTCGAACCCAGAATTCAGCCCTGAGTACGGTGCTTGCGCAGCTGGCAGAAACTGCAGCACTGTAACCCTGCGTCTCTATCCCAGCGCGCGCTGCAGACTCTAGCCGCGGGGCGATTTGCTGAATAAGCAGTGTTACCCTCCGTGCGACAAACCTCTCGCGTTTGAGTCCCCGTAGCCGATCCTCGTGCGATGGAAATCCTTCCTCCAGGTTCCGGAGCACCCCACTATTGCTGGAAATTCCTAACAAGATATCCTTTAGCCGTCCTGACTTGTCATACTCCCACACAGTGAAGCAGCACACGGGGGCAATGCACTCCCCTCGCCGCCATCTTCCTTCCTCCCCCTCTTGAAATCTTGTAATTTTAGAAAGAACACACCGAGCAACATCTTTGGGTAATATTTACCTTTATTTGAAATATTTGCCTCCCATTTGAAATTGGCAAGAGTTAAATATCACAATGAAGACACAATTGCTAGTTTTTTTTTTCCTACATATATCAGAGGTCCCTGTATTGCTTATTAAATTATCTTGGTTAGAGTCTACGCTTGGTACAAGCCATGAATAATTTTACATATGTGTTCATATCAGCTGCAGAAAGCAAACATGGATGTGAAACCTAGTAATAATGGCAGGGGTGAGAGGCAAATATGGTAAATGCCAATTATTATTAAAGCATTTCATCAACACTTGTGATTCATCCTGGTTTAAAGAAAACTTAGGTGTATGGGGGTAAAGAGTACTCTTTTTTTTTTTCTTCCTCTGTAGTGCTGGGGATCAGGAATTTGCATATGCTAAGCAAATACTCCACTACCTGCTTTCCCAGCCTGGGTGTTCTTTGTTTGTTGTTTGAGTTTGGGTATGTGATAAATTCTCTTAGCCTCAGTTTCCTCAGTTTTTAAAAAAATATTTATTTTTTTTGTTTTATTTGGACACAATACCTTTATTTTATTTATTTATATGTAGTGCTGAGAATCGAACCCAGGGCCTTGCATGTGTTAGGCGAGTGCTCTATTGCTGAGCCACGACCCCAGCCCAGTTTCCTCATTTTTTAATATGAAGATGAAGCCTACATAATAGTTGCATTCATGTGCTAGGTGTGTGTTAAGGGCTTTACATATGTCATCACATTTGATCCTCTCCAAAGTCCAGTGAGGTAGCTGCAGCCACCATTTCTGTTTGTGGAAGGACAGGCTTGGGGAAGGGAAGGAACTTTTCCAAGGTTTCACTGGAAGTAGCCGAGCTGAACCTCAGACCTGGGTCTGCCTGACACAAAGGTGCCATGCCTCTAAAATTTTTATAAACCTTAATTGCTTGGGGGAAATTGAGTTGCTATAGTTTTGCATTTCATGCAATTGGTACAGGTAGTAAAAAGAAGGTATGAATTTTCATAATGGCTTTTATCATGTGGTTTTGTATTTTATTTGTAGCAAGTGTCTATGCTTCCTTTACTATTTCCCTAGAGTGATTTAGCAATTTGCTTATAATCAAGAACATTTTTAAAAACAATAATAGAATTGTAAGGGAACTACAGTGAGATTTCTAGATAATAAATGTGAAATTACCGAGTCTGATTGTGGGTAATACTAGCTGTCCCATTGATGGAATTGTCTTCTTTAAGAGTAAAGTGTCTGTGATGGCTTGCTAGAATGTTCCAATTGTCATAGGAAACCAGTTTTGTTAAAGTTGTATTTTAGATTGCTTGGTTTTGTTTTTAGTTAAACATATGCCAACTTAATCTGTGAAACCAGAAAGAATGAATTTAACATTTCAGGCTGTGTTCAGCAGGAATACTTTAATACAAGATTATTACATCCTTCCCATGACTAGTTCCTTCATCAGTGAACAATTTTGACTATCACAAGCCTAAAGCAATATAAAGCTATAAATAAATACTTAAAACCTGTCTCACTGATCAGTAATATATTTATTTTGCATTTTAAAATATTTAATACGTTACCAAGAGAAGAAATTCTATGCTCCAATAGTTAGAACCTGCTTGGTTTCATTCAAAAGTGAAAGCCTCATTGTTGGGAAAAAAAATGATTATTCACAGGTGGTCTATTAATTTGTTTATTTGGAAGTTGGAGCATATTTTCCTCACATAATTGTTAATAAAAGCTGGTTTTATCTATTTAATGCTTGGTGAAGTCTCACTATTCCATTGTCTTGGTTATGATCTTAGGATCAGAGGTTGTTTTGGGCTGAATTATGTCCCCTTAAGTTCCTATGTTGAAGTCCTAACTCTCCAGAACCTCAGAATGTGCTATATTTGGAGCGCATTTAAGTGAATATCCTGTTTTAAGAGCTGGAGTTAAGAAGTGAGGGTGATCTGGCCGTGACATCTGTCACCCATTGATCACGAGGGTTGATATGGTTGATCTGGCTGATCTGCCTCACTAGATGCATGTCCCCTTCCTCCCTCAACACCCCATGTGAGTCCCTCCCCGCCAAGCTGTGCCCTCGCTCAGTGGACGAGGACTACTTTCTCCAATAGAGGAGGACCATTTTCCCATCAAGAGTAGCTGCACTCTCCTGTAAACTAACTATCAGGAGCTAGACTTAAACCCAAGGTGAATGGCTTACTGCAGGGTTTGTAGATAGAATAGACAAGCGGAGTGAGACACCTCCAGCACTTGGAAATGTGTCTCCTTTTGTGGTAGGTTGTGTGTGAGGGGGAAATGACAGTAGATGCCCCAAGAGCCAGCTCCAAGATCATCCAGTTCTCCTTTATGCAACTTTTTCTCTTTCTTGTTATGCACCTATAGATGTTAACAATGTCCTCAATCCTTTAGTTTACAAGGATTCCCTAGCATTCCCATTCTAGGTCTCCTCTTTTGGGAAATGGAGGAGATTATGGAGTGATAGGGGAAGATCACTTGTGCCTTTGCACATTGGGCTCATTAGTAAATTGAGGGTGGCCTCTCTAACTTATTTTTAACCCATCACATGTTTATGTGGCACTTAAAGTGAATGATGTGAAATGTAGGACGGGGAACAACTAAATTTGGAATACTTCTATAACTGGCCCTTCCAGACAGAAATCATGGCTGTGCTGGGAGGGGTTACTAGAGAGCAGCTGCAGGCTTTCTTCTCCCTGCTGCTCATTCCAGTCAACCCTCCACTGAGGGAGTCCTTTTTGGTCAAATATTTAAAAGATGGGGGTGGAGGAGCATATGAGGTAGGAGGTAACTAAAATGTTTATTTAATTTATTTATTTGGTGAACCTCTTACATAGCACTTGCTATGTTCTAGGCACAGTTCCAAGTGCTTTATACATATTCATTCACTCATGACCTTCATCATAACTCCGTGAGAAAACTCTTGCTCCTGACAAGAGTTAAGTGACCTATCTCTAATACTCTGTATATTCTTTAACAAATGAAGTAGGCAGTATCTTTTCTACCTTCAAGATTGTTGTGAAGATAAACAGAGGAATTGAGCACAGAACTTAAAATTGGACTGCTACATGCTCAACAAGTCCAGTAGTTTCCACTTATTTTCATGTTTTCAAATGAGATTAAGAAAATCAGTTATTCCAAGTATGGGTGACCTGCTCGGCCCAGCCCCTCCTCTCCTGCTCTTTGAGGGCACTCCAAAGATTTACCAGGGCCATGTTTAGAAAGCCAGCTCTCTATCCTGAATATGAAGAAATTAGACCAAGAGACATTCAGTGGCTTTCCTGAATTTGCTTAATGGTATTTCCACTTTCTGAGGGTTATGCTCTATTGGGAAAACCATCTCTCCCCGTGAAAACACTCTGAAAAGTTAAAAGTTCATATCAAAGTAAGTCCTTTTGCTTGAGTAGCACCTATCATTTATGGATACATATAGTGCTTCTGAGCAGGGGCAGCTTCACTGGCATTTGACCCAGCAGGTGCATAGGCCTGGCACTCAGAATGCCCTGCTCTTGGTTTTATGCTCTGCTCTTGCCACTTGGAAGTTCTTAGTTGCTTTTGAACAAGGTGCTCTGAGCTTTCATTTTGTAACAGGCCCCATAAATTATGTAGGTGATCCTAGCTTCTAATGGCATGTGCGTGTGTTATGTCTGTTACCAGCAGACTGGTTTAAAATCACACACACACACACACAGACACACACACAGCTGATCCTGGCTTTTGGCATATGTATGTAAACACACACACATATATACACACACACACTCACTTATTTAAAACTCACAACTATCTTCAAGGTTTGGATGTTATTATTCCTGTTGTACAATCAAGGATAATGAGGCTAAGATAACTTCCTGTAGATCACATGTAAAGGAGCAGAATGGAGACTAGTTCTGAAGTATTGGTCTCAAAACCCACTGTCTCTGTTTCTCATACTAGTCTGAAGTGAGAATGTGCTACGGAAGGAAAAGGAAAGTAATGGTAAGTCTTTGTTTTGGGGTAGGGAATGTTAGAGCTGTTGAAGTGTTTAGCCTGGCTGTTGGCAGTCATTTAACATATATAAACACTCCTTAATTTTTAAACTTGTCTAATGTGAACTTTATAAAATGATAAACTCCAGGGCTGGGGTTGTGGCTCCGTGGTAGAGCACTTGCCTAGCACATGTGAGGCCCTGGGTTCAATCCTCAGCACCACATAAAAATAAATAAGTAAAATAAAGGTATTGTGTCCAGCTACAACTAAAAAGTAAATACCTTAGAAAAAAAAGAGAGAGAGACTCCACAGACCTGGTGGCCAACACAACAAGTGTGATTTTGTTTAACTCTTCATAAGAAGTTAAGAAACTTTTGCAAAAAAAGGTTTTAATTTAGGCTGTGAATTGGAGGCAAGTTTAGGATTAGTACTCAGTTGTGCTTGCTTTTGCTTCAACATTCAGTTCATGTTTGTTTGTTTGTTTTAATTTTTTCACATATGGGTGAAGATAACACAGTGATTTTGGAATGGTTTTGATGATGAAAGTAGAAAACACAATTACTTGATATTCTTATGTCCACATCAATAAGAACCCCAAATTTTATGTTTGGTTTCCTACTCTTTACTCCTGACTTCCCCCATTTTTTCAAAGTGAGAGTACAATTTTTAGTATTTTTTCCATCCAAAATATTTGTTTGTGAATTTTTTGTATTACCTAGGGTAGAAAAATAAAAATTTCCCGCACAGAGAAAATTTGTCTAGAACTGAGAATTTCTTGGCCTAATATTCTTGCATAATCTTATGGTACAACTTTTAATAACTTATAGAGCTTTTAACCTGTATGTGATTTCATATTTTCATAGAAAGAAGGATAAAACAGCAGAGTTGAGGGCAGAAAGAATGCTGATCTGATATTCTGACAGAACATGAAACACCAAATGGGGGTTTTTAATAAGAAGCAAGCAGAACAAGTGCACATAGGAGCAGGTGCTGCACAGGATTCAGAAGTTACTTTTTTCTTTTTCTTTTTTGGTTCTGTGGATTGAACCCAGAGGCACCCTACTACTGAGCCACAACCCTATCTCTTTCTAAATTTTATTTTGAGACATATCCTGCTACATTGTAGAGTCTGACCTTGAACTTGTGATCCTCCTACTTCAGACTCCTGAGTCACTGGGATTACAGATGTGTGCCATCACATCTGTGGTGATATTTTTCACCTGGCAGGAGTGACATTTTTATCCTGTTAATGATTATTATTTCACTTTATCCATCCAGCAACTATTCATTGAAGTTTTCAAAACCCAACTAAAACATTCCCCCTTTGGTCCCTAAATTGAAGTGACCCTACCAAGACCTAAAATTGCAGATTTATATCCATACCATTTCCTAATTTGAATGAAGACTTCTAAAATGCCTTGATCAATTGAACTACTTTGGTCAAAGTTGAATGTGGTGATCTTTCAAAAGGAAAAATAAAGAACAAGAAAAATTGGAACAATTTTCTTCTGCATCTAAACTGTTGAATATACATCTTAGGGATTTCTCAGCAAAAAGTCATTTCCTGAGGATATTCATATAAAGGAAGCAGCACAGAAAGCATCCCCATTACTAATCCTCACCTAAGTCCTTGAAAACTCAATTAGTGATGTTCATGCCCAGAATCTGTCAGACAGGTTGTAACCAGAGAGTGCTAATGGCTCAATTCTTTAGTTATCAAAATGTCACTTCATATTAAACGAATGAACTCTAAGTACCCATATGCTAATTGGATTTATTCCTTACATGTTGGCTGTGGTCATTATCACACTGAATATGAACTTTACCTAACTATTCTACAAATTCCCCTTAACTCTCTGAGTTAGAATGGCATTGGGACTATGTTTCACAGGAATGTTTTAACTTTTAGCTAAGTAGCGTGGTTAAAGTAAAAACTGGAAGTGAAATAAAAGCTGAACAGTTGAAGAATTTGTGTAAGCCAAATATATAAAGTAATGAGGGCCCCTATAAAGATTTCATTACTTTGAGATAGAAGCTACCACATTACGAAAGGTCTCTCTGCGTCAGATATGCCTTAATTTATTGCAATATAAATGAGTGTGCTGACCCCTGTTTCAGATCTGAGGGAGAAGAAAAAAAGGGTAAAATAGCTTCATCTAGAGAATAGAGCAGAAGAGAAATAAGAGCAAAAGTTGGACACTGAGTAGCACTCCTATTCTTTAAGCCAAGTGAAAGCCTAAAGAGATTTGTGTCCCATTCCTAGAATTCCAAGACACTTTTGGAAATGATGTGCTGTGTGTGTGGCTTCTGCCTCTGGGACATATCAGCATCCACCTCTGCTCATTTTGGAGCAGAATGGGAAGCAGAGGAAGAAGCTCTGATTCCTAAGAACAGCTTTCTTTGCCTCTCCCTTTAAGATGCAGAAAGCCACACACAAGTATGAGGGCCTGGGGACATGGCTTCAGGGGAACTCTGTCCCAGCCTTTAAACCACAAAGGGGCTGTATTCAGACATCTGATATTATCTCCAGTGATCACTACCTAGTGGATGTACTGATGGTATTGGAAGCAGACATTTATCAAACAATTTTACTTTTAAAATAGAACATTTGAAATGATTAGTAATTAAAAAATGT
The DNA here is from genome assembly GCF_001458135.2 of Marmota marmota marmota. Taxonomy (NCBI): domain Eukaryota; kingdom Metazoa; phylum Chordata; class Mammalia; order Rodentia; family Sciuridae; genus Marmota; species Marmota marmota. The sequence goes on along the minus strand of NW_026000119.1, from coordinate 7,365,348 downwards.
TTAAATGTACTTGAAACCTCAAGAAGTGGTTCTGTTTTCTCTTGCCCTCTTATCTTGTCACCATTGATGGATATCTTTCTAGGCCGTCCTGTGTAGGTTTCACCTATTTTTCATAGATTTTTTTTCCTTCTTCAGAGATGGGAGTCTGGTAGAGGTGGAGATTTGGGAACAGTATAGAGAGATGGGCCTGGTGAAGGATGGGAATTTATGAAGGGTAATGTATTACAGTTTACTATGGTCTGAATGTTTGTATCCCTCCAAATTTATATGTTGAAATCCTAATCTCCAAGGTGATGAGATTAGGAGGTGGCTCCATGAGTAGATGAGGAGGAAAGAATTCTCATGATTGGGTTCAGTGCTAGCTCCTTCCACCAGGTAAGGGCACTGGGAGAAGGGAACAGCTGTGTGAAAGTAGCTGTCACCAGACATCAAGTCAACTTGCAGCTTGATCTGAGACTCCCAGCCTCTAGAACTGTGAGGAATAATTTCTGATGTTTATAAGCCACCCAATCTTTTTGATTAACAATGCAAATGGACAGAGACACAGTTCTTTACCATGGTTTTGCGGGTCATTAGTGCTTGTGGAACTGAGCTCTGTCATTGGGTCAGACAGTAACACCTTCCTGTACCCGAAACGTAATGGGACCATCTAGGATGAATTACCCACTTGTATAAAGTAGCCTTTTACATGCTTAAAGTTTGATTCAGGTCATCTTAAAGCTTAGCTCATTGCTTTTAGCTGGTACCTCTTGCCTTACTAAGGAGCTGTGACTATATGTTTCATTCAGTATTTTACTACGACTTCTTCCAGAAATGTTTGTGGCAGCCTTGACGTTATACACAAGACAAAATAGGATGTTTAGGAAATAAATCTACACCTTGATTTAAATCTCAAGGGGTGCTACTGCTAGTTCTCATGAGCCACATTACCACCAGACTCTCACAGTTCCTTAGGCCATTGTAGAGTTAACATAGTTGCTGTATAATGCACAAATAATTATAAGAATATTTAATATAAATAGATCAAAGGGCCTGAGATAGTGAGAAGTCTGGAAATAATTTTAGTAGACATGTAGGGAAGGAGATCTGATGCTGCCATTGAGGCTTTTCTTCCTTTGAACTCTTGGGGTATGTGCACAGCTGATATTATCTGTATCTGACTCCAACCATTGTCTTTATTAATTTGAAGAATTAGATCTAGCAAGATTAAATGATTCACCAAATGCAGTTTTTGGGCTTGCTTTCATGTTACTTGTTAATGCATTCTAGTGTACATTCTTTCAGAAAATGAGAAGAGAGGGTACACCTTGGTCATTTGTTCAGTCAGTTCATCAGAAACCCATTGCAGGGCAGGTATGTCTGCCATGCTGGATGGTGGCCCAGGGGGTAAAGTCATAAAAGCCCACTGCTTGTCTCCAAGGAATGAATTGTCATCTGAAGGAACTTCTTACCAAATGGGGAAAAAGCAAATGCTTTATGCTACATAACAATGATAGCCTTGCTTTAAAGTTGTACCTTTATTCTCTACATCTTCTATTAAGAAACAGAACATTTTCTATCAAGTCTGTCATAATTTTGTAGGAAAATTGAACTAATCCTGTCGTTCAGACAGGATTTCTTCATCTGACTTTTCTCCATTGATTGTATTTCTGACTTAAATCGATCGTTTCATTTGTTTTCTCAGCAGTGAGTTGGTTTCCTTTACCTAAATAATTCAAATTATTTAGGAAGCATGCTGTTCTCTCAGTCTCTCTTCCTTGCAACAGGTGGCTTCCTGTGGGTCACTCCCATCAGTCAGAAAGAGTCTTAATACTTCCAAAGCCCAAATTAAGCTTGGTTTGGCATAGTTCTCTGAGGAATAAATGTTTAATGGGAATACTTGGCTTTCTCATCTGCTCTGGACGGTTGGTTTTCCCTGACATGATATATTTTTACAAAGTTATATAATATTCATTCATAATCCTCGTTTTGGAGGAGGTAAGAGAGATGGGGTGTTTGATAGGCATCATGAAATTCTAGTTGGTTATTCAAAATATCCTAGATGTGCTATTCTGTTCAATCCTGCAATATATCCAAGGGTGCAATGGAAGGAGAGATACTGATGTCCTAAACCATGAGCTCTTTGCTTGTTCCTTTCAGAGGACGAGAGGAAGAAATGAGAAAAGTTAATGGGAGCAAACACACTGTTCTGTGCTTGACTAGGTATGGTGGGGGAGATGTATCCTTCTCAACGTTGTTTGGAGCATGTTGGTCTTAACATTACAGGGATAAAAGTATAACTTACAGAAATAGGTTAAAACAGGAAATGTGCTACAAGAAGACAGTGAACAAATTGTGAAAGAGAAGCAGTTCTGTCTCTTTTGCAATAAAGTAAAAGTCACAAATAGTTCATCAAGATAGAAACTAAACACACTGAAAAACTAGAGAACCACAGGGAGAGACAGGCTTACCACTGCCATGTGGGATGGCCTTGCCCCAAAGGGATGGTCAAGGATCCTAAGTCAGAAAAACTTTTAAGAATATGTACTTAAAATTAAAAAAAAAACACAATAAAAAGCAATTTTTGGAATGTTAGACATACTAATTTTGTACTATAAATGATCAGTTAATAAATACATATTAAAATTTAGGGCTGGGGATGTGGCTCAAGCGGTAGCACGCTCGCCTGGCATGCGTGCGGCCCGGGTTCGATCCTCAGCACCACATACAAACAAAGATGTTGTGTCCGCCGAGAACTAAAAAATAAATATTAAAAAAATTCTCTCTCTCTCTCTCTCTCTCTCTCTCCCACTCTTTCTTAAAAAAAAAAAAAAATAAAATTTAGCTTCTAATGATTTACACAGTCACTTAATACATATATTTACATCTTAATCTTCTCTGTGATCCATAGATCTGGAGATCATTGGTCTACAATTATTATTATTATTTTAAATATTTCATACCTTAAAAATGTGTGAGATTTTCTTTTGAGTGATTCTTCCTGATAACTGATTCTGAGGTCTCTGGTTTGTGGATAGGCTTAGAAAACATTAATGTGTTTTATAAATAATTAAGATTCAAGTCATTAATATTTTGTGCTCCAGAAATTGCTTGTGGAACACTCTTTTACAAGAGTAATACTAATTGTCCTCCCAAATAGATTTTGCGCATGGCTACTTATTTCTTACTTATGAAATAGCCAAACCAAAATGATCAAATGGCATACTCAATAGATAGTCCGTTTCATACTTTGATTATATTTCTAATAGTTATGTCATCAAGTTAAGGTCAGACTTTTTGTAATCGTGGTTTCAAACCTGGCTTTGCATTATAATCAGGAGATTTGTTAAAAACTGAGATATGTGACCTCATTCTGAGGATGCTAATTCAGTAAGGCAAGGGCAGAGTCCTGAGTCTCTACTTTTAACAAGTTCCCCAGGGGATTACCAAACCTGGTGCTTGGATAAATGCACAGGAAACTCACTTTGAGAGCCTTACTAAACTAGCAGCGCCTCCTCAGGGCTACTGGTGTAGCTGGGGTTCAGATCCTGCCCTACACAAAGGACTGCGCTCAACACTTGAAGGAGAGCAGAGCATCTTGTCCTGTCTGTGCTCCCTGCTGTCTACCCAAGTGAAAAACAATTGTAAAATGTGTTCTTTCTGTTTTCTCCTTGTCCTTTTGTCTTACTCAGACTTACGAGGAAAAATTTTAAAAGTTACAAATAGTTGTGTCTTAGACTCAACCCATTTACTGCCCAGGACATTTTCTGAACAAAATATAGATATATTGGTTAGTTTCTCATTGTTTTGGAGCTAAGCAATGTTTGTTTTGGAATTGAGAGCACATTTGGTTTCTTTGAAATGTACGCTGATTTCTTCTGCTCAACATAATGTCAAATATCTGAAATCTGAATGAGTAGTTTTCTCCATAAACAAAACAACAGTGACAAACTTGGTTTATGTGATTTCAGATAACAAAATAACTCTTTGCTCTGAAATGATGGTAACAAGATAAGAATCAGCCTCCTCTGTGTCATTTGTAGGATTGTTCATGTGTGGGTTCATCTGTGAGGTTTAACTTAGAATTATCCAGGAAGCACTGTGTGTTTTAAACAGGACTTCTTTCTTTCTTTTTTTTTTATTAAATTTTTTTTTTTTTTTTTTTTTTTTTTAGTCATTGATAGTCCTTTATTTATTTTACGTGGTGCTGAGAGTCGAACCCAATGCCTCACACATGCCAGGCAAGTGCGCTACCACTGAGCCACAGCCCCAGCCCTAAACAGGACTTATTTCTGAGATTACCAAAGTATCTTTCATGTTTCTCTTGGGTTCTGCAAGTCTTCCCGTTGGCTCTCAGCACAGACATAGGAGTCCTTAATGGTGTAACAGGAAGAAGCCTCTGTTAGCCTCACTTGTTCTCCACTGAGGTCTAGGCCAGCCAGGCTCTGGTGCAAAGGGGGCGTGTGTGCAGAACTGCAGTCTAAGCTAGTCTTTTTCAAGAGGCGGCCATGGCTATTCTCAAAAAAAAAAAAAAAAAAAAAAAAAAAA
>NW_026000119.1:7271687-7359477 GCF_001458135.2 Marmota marmota marmota | reverse complement strand
AACTGCAAAGTCTAAGCTAGTCTTTTTCAAGAAGGCGGCCATGCTATTCTCCAAAAAAAAAAAAAAAAAAAAAGGTGGGTTATTTCAATGAAGGATCAAACATTCTTCTGGGGATTGCAGACTTTAGGAGTTTATTCATGAATTATTCAACACTTTTAAGTCTTTGAAATTTAGTACACTTAAGCTCCATTCCTAGACATTCTCCATCTCAACTGAATTAAAGTCTTGTTATAAGTGGGTTTGGACCTTAGGTTTAGACCAAATCTGGATCTGTGATGTAGGGATGGAGGAGTGATGGCGCTTCTTGTGTTGGCTTTATGGCCTTTGCTGGGTTGTGAGAAATTGAAACATGTCATCTTAACCTTGGTACAAATCAAGGAAGAGAGCCAGAGATCCTCAGTGTAGAGATCAGGTCGCTTTCAGAATTCATATTTCTGCAACCTCTCAGCCAGTCTTGCTGTCAAATTGGCTCTTCTGGAACCTGAGTAATCTGGTGGTGAGCCTAATAGGACCTTTTACCTTGGAGCAATAGGCTATGTATGCAAATTTTCCTGTAATTTGAAAGGTGGGAAAAGGCCTGGTTAAGAACTTTGCTCAGTAAATTAGGTCATTTGCAGGAAAATGGATGGAACTAGACACCATCATGTTAAGCAAAATAAGTCAAACTCAAGTCAAGAGACAGAGTTGTATGTTTTCATATGTTTGGAAGCTAGAGAAGAAAATGGAAGAGAAAGGTGGGGAGGATCTCATGAAAATCAAAGGAGATCCATAGAAGAGAGCCACCAAAGGATGTGAGGTGGGGAGGGAGTGGGGAAGTGCTGGGGAGTGATATTAGCCAAATTATATTGTTTGTTATATTGTGTGCATGTACAAAAATGTAACAACAGATTCCATCATTATGTATAACTATAATAGACCATTAAAAAATGTGGGGGAAAAATATCCTTGCTCAATAGGCTAGGCCAAAGTACAGGTTCCTTTGAACAACTTGGTCCAGTGTCTGAGTAATTGTAGACATTTAATCCTGCCTGGGATTTAAACTTCTTAAACAATCTCCCACCCCACCATTTTGGGAGTGGCAGTTCAAGGGGCCTCTGTAACTGAGTGGGAACTATAATTTATCAGGGTGAGGGGCTTTGGCACAGTGCTGGCCTGCATTCCTTCCTTTGAGGAGCCCATGGGAGCATAGTCCACAAGTAATGTAACCAAGCAGCATACTCTGCCTCAGTACCTCTTGGCACGCCCTGGGAAAGCACTTAATACAGTGTGTGAGAGTTAGCCAGCCAGGCCTGGGAGATTTATCTGGTTGCTGGATAGAAGGCAAAGGGTGTTTTATCAGACGCTCTTTAGATTTGTTATATAAACAAAGACTTCCTTGGTTCTGCTTGAGCTGTTATTGGATGGGACCATGTGGTTTACAGTGGAGCAGCTGTGTCATGCCTCTTCGAAGCAGCACAGAAGCCTTGGCCATTTCTGTTTGTATCATAGCACATGTGGTGGGTTTCATTCAGTCATTTTTTAGCAGCTAGAATGTGAACAAGTCTTGGATGATATATCTTGGAATATATCAGAAGTTAAAGATGCTGATATGGCCTGTCCTAGTGTTTGTGTTAGACTCTATACCCTAGATCCTTGAGGACAAGAGCTGTATCTGTTTGTATCAACTGCCTCATCAGTGCGCCAGGTGTGTGTATGATACAGGAAATCCTTGATATTCCTTGTATTGAAAATTCTTGGTTTTGTCTGCCTGTGCTACTCGAGCCCACCTTCCCTTCCTCAAATTGTATTCTGATCCATTGATTTGCTTTTGAATCCACCCCTTTGTGCAAGTTCAGCATTAATTTCTATTTTTAATCATAGATCATGGAACAATGAAGAAGGAAGAGAGAACAGGGGAAAGCGTCATTGACCCTGGAAGGATGCCAGGATGACCTGACTGTGGGAAGTGAGGAGGGGAATAGTGAGAGATGGGGTTAAAGAGGATCCTGAGCTAGTAAGGAGAGCTGGAGCCCCTTTAAGGACTTCATCTGAAGGCAACAGGAATTATTGTAGAATTTTGACCTGGAGAGGGATGTGATCAGATTTGTAAAGAGGTCTTTGTTCTGGCCACAGCCCACACGGATTGGATAGGGTAGGAGTGAATGATGGTAGTTCATGATTTATGATGATAGTTTGTGATTTAGATATGAGGTGTCCCCAAAAGCTCACATGTGAGATAACGCAAGAAAGTTTGGAGGAAAAATGATTAATCACCTGATAGGGATTAACTGAATGGTAACCGGAGGCTGGTAGGGTGTGGCTGGAGGAGGTGGGACATTGTGGGGATGACTGTGGGGTATATATTTGTATGTGGTGAGTGGAGTCTCTCTCTCTTCTTGCTGATCACCATGTAGGCTGCTTCCCTGCGCATCAGTCTTCCACCATGATGTCATGCCTGACCTTGAGCCTCAAGAAATGGAACCAACCTCCTATGTATGGATTGAGACCTCTGAAACCTTGAGCCCTCAAATAAATCTTTCCTCCTCTACAGTTGTTCTGATTGGGTCCTTTAGTCACAGCAGTGAAATAGCTGACTAAATAGTGCTAACCAAGATGATAGCCCTGGGGTGCAGAGGACTAGGATTTAGAGAGACATTTAGGAAGTAAGGTCACAAGACTTGGTAACTGAATAGGAATCAGAGATGACTTCCAAGAACACAGGGCCGATGAAGTCGACTTATGTGTATTTGTGGCTTTAATAGTACTGATCATGTACTCAGTATTGCTTCCTTATTACGAGCAGTGCTGGTATTATTGAGTCTAGCCAAACTAGAATTTATAGACTTTTTGTGTTCCACCATCTCCAGATGATTAAACCCTGGCCTCAGCAAGTGCTCACCACGGAACTATTCTCCAGACCTTCAGTATCATTAGCTTTACTTCTACATTTACCTTAGCTTTACTTTTACATTTTCCTGTCTTGAACATTGAATTGTGAGAATTGTAACCAACTTCAGAGCCCTATTCAGCTTAATATTCAGGTATTTATTCACCCCAGCCCTACTCTGACGATTGTTGTGTGTGCCCTAGTGCAGGCCCTAGGGATATGGGGACAGTCTGGCCACCTCCTCAGAAAGCTCACAGCTTTCAGACTGCTAGAGGCCTAACTCTTATTTCCTCTAGCCGTTCAACTCAGTACCAAATAAACCAAGCTCTTGATTCTGATTTTTTCTTACTTCTTTCAAGTATTATAAACAAATGAACGAAAAACTGTGGTTTTCTAAAAATAAGCAAAATCTTGAAAGATTTGCTACGTTCTTGTGTGCTTTGTTTGGGCCTTGGGTGAAAACAAAGTTTCTTCCATAGAGAAACAATTCTTTCTGACATTAAAGTTCTGATCCTGACATGTACATATACATACATAGATCATAATAGGAGTTGATACAGAGGGCTAAGTTTGTAGGAAACTCCTCAACTCCATCTGCTTCATCAGGCTGGGACAGGGGTGTTAGATTTTCCTGCCAGCGCAGCGTTCCCTGAGAATCCTCTGCCCCAGCCACACTCTCTGGCTTTCTTTATCCCTACTGTCCTGCACCCGCACACCCATACCTATAGAGTTACATTATTTCTTTTGATAGAAGCAAAGAGCAACGCATTTGCAACTCGGTGACTGTAGAGGAATTCTGTAGTCTGCTGGAAGGAGTGACTATTGCGTTGAAAATGTCTGTGCTGTCTTCATAATAAAAGCAGTGTAGGCAGAAGCCACAACTGCCCAACATTCTGGAAACTTCCATTTGTGCCACTTGGAAGAGAAGATGATATGTTAGTGTTAGGAAGGCGTGTGTCTCCAAGCTGCTTTGCAGGAATGAAATCTACTGCAGAGCAAAGAACACTGGAGCTTATGAGCATCGTTCCAGGTAACCCAGAGGGGTTCAGTGACTAGAAGCATAGACTCAGTGGGAACAAAGTTGCTAATTACTTATTCAGGTATACCTCCTACCAGAATGGGATAAATATGAAATTATTTTTTCAGTATTAAGTGGAGTTTTAAATCAAAGACTATAAAATAACTTCTGCATAGATTTAAATAGTTGCCGATAAATAGGTGCCTGGGACCATCTCTGTGGGGATAGTTTGTTTTATTAAATGACCCCTCTCAATGGGCTATTAAAGCTCTGCATTATTAAATGCGATGCCAAACTTAGTCTGTAAATGTTAAAATGTGTTCACTTTCTCTTATCAGTTGTGATTCAGGCCTGTAGGGCTGATGTCCTGTCAAGTCTGGTTTGTGTTTTGGGTGTTTTCCCCAGGTCTCTTACCTACTATGAGGTCTTCTTGGCACCCCTAAGGAGGAGGTAGCAGCCAAGGTGGCCATCCAGTAAGTATTGACTTGTACTTGCGGTTTGGCTAGGAAAAAACCCCATTCCAATTTCAGTTGACAATCAGTGTTTATAGAAAAAATCAGGTCTTTGTTTGCTGGTGCATTATATGCCCTTCATGAAAACAAAAAACAAAATAAAGTCTCTCTTGTGATCTTACCACTAGCACTGAGACTCTCCAGCTTTTAGTCCAGCAACGTAGCACTGACCGCAGGCTCCTGGCTCTTGGTTGTGGAGCCAGCCCACAGATGATGATCACAGTCTGAATGTTACACAGTTGTAAGCATTTGCTGGGTGGGAGGTGCCGAGGCAAGGACACAAATAAGGAAAAGGAGTCAGGGGATGTGGGAGAGATGGCAATTTCAGGTCCACTGTGGTTTTTCAGGATAAGGGAGGGGGTGGGTGGAGAGTAGATGCAGATTTGCCTGAGACAGATGGAGGAATACCCTTTCCACTGAGAAATAAAAAAGATAGGATGGTCTAGTTTTGGATTAGTTTGGGCGTTCTTCACACGGTGACAAAGGGTTTGTAGAAAGAGCCATTGGATAGGGTGAAGGGTTTCTGGCTTGGTTATCTCACCTGGGAGAAGTGCTGGGTGCCTAGGTACCTATTTATAAGAATATTGCTGGGTGTCATGAAAGCAGAAGGAAGACTATTAGGGTAGAAGAGGCTCGGTGGGGGGGGGGACCCACTGAATGGTCACAAGTTTAGATTTTGAAGAGTCTGTTGGTCCTGCACTTCACTTTGTCTCCCAAGTTTCTCCATTTCTGACTTCCCAGCCCTCCCTTCATGTAAAAGTCAGCCTGACTCCCTCTTGTCAGGTGTATGACCAGCTTGTCTATCTCTGGAACCTCAGTTCTACCTCCTGACTACAGACTTGTCTTTTCACACTCAGCAATTTTGCAAATGAGTTTCTTGGTGGAAAATCTGGCAGGACCGAGTCTTCGAAACTTTCTTTTATTTCTCCATGTTGAACTGGCAGACCCCATCATACCATATTGTGGATTAAACTCAGACAGAGGGAGTGTAACAAGGAGAAATAAAGGAAATGAGTGACCTGGTCAGGAGTCCAGCTGTGATGTAAAGTAAATGGTCCAGAGTCCACAGGCAGAGATAAGGCTTATCTCACTGTGGGCAGCAGCCCTCAGAGACCAGAATTGGGGACTGGTCTAGAGTTAGTGGCTTGGGACGATCTGTGCTCCTTACCCAGATTAGGAAGATAATGGTGTCAGTTGCAATGTCATTGAAGGAACCTTCCACAGGGCCACAGGTGGTATGGAGAGAGGCTAGCAATAGATAGACAGGAGATGTTAGATGACCCACATCCCAGTGAGGGCCAGGATAGTGAGAGGAAGTGGAATTGGGGTTTTTAGGCCCATTTTATGTTTTTTGTAGGCTACCCTTCTACCCCACTTCAACTCTCTTAGCTTTCTTAAACCAGAGGTGTGTATTGAGGACTCAGAGTCATGCCAGACGTTTAGATTAAATGACACAAAAGATCCTTTCAAGGTCCATGACTCCCTTTTGTTCTAAAAGCAGAAAGAGTAAAATCAAGTGACTCATTTGAGTAATAACAACAGACACACAGTGATAATCTTCAGACCTTTAGCTCTAGGTGGCTTCTCATCTTTCTTTCTTTCTTTTTTAAACCTTGCTTACGTTACATATGCATTTTCAATATTTGGCCTGGAGGATTCCTGCACTGTGCCTCTGGGAGGGTATGGTGTTCATCAATATGCTGACGGCAGGTATTTAAGTTTTTTTCTTTCTTTTTAAATGAAGTCTTTTATGATTCTTTTCTCAGAAATAATTAACTTAAAGTCAAGATGGTGTTATAGATATTCATTATAGGTCATTTGACAGGTTCCCATTGATGTAACTAGCAAAACTGTCTTATAATTGTGATGTTAGGCGTGTGCTGTGATGTGTGTCCTCAGTTCTTAAGGCCACTGGAGGCTTTGCGAGTAATGAACCTTATTTCTCCCATTCGCTGTGCTCCTGGTGGAGACATGGCCCTGCAGCTTTCCCCTTCATCTGCTACCTATCCACTCAAGTCTGTTTTCCTGTCACTTGTCCCTTCTTCCCACGTCAGTGGGATATCACTGTGGCTTATAAGTGCTGGACCTGTAATCACATCATTTTTACTTGTAGGATTAGTTTTGGTCTCTGGGAAGTTGTTGATCCATTACTTGGCAATGAGAGAAGAAAAGTGGAAAGCTTGAGAAACTCCAAAGAAAATTGCTGTTCTCGTTTCTTCCTCCTGCCTGAATCACTCCCTTCATGAAAGATAACTTCAGAGGTGCTTCTGTGAAATCCATTCAGTGCTCTAGCTTCAGCTTCAGATTTAAAGGCCCCAAATGACCTAGATCCATGTGTAATTTATAAATTATAATAACACTTATAACATTTTAAACATTCGAGGCACGATAGTAAGTATTTTACTCGTATTATCCCATTTAAATTTTTTTGGAGTGGGTGCTGAAGATTAAACCCAGGGCTTTGTGCATGCTAAGCACATGCTCTTCCACTGACTTTCACCCCTAGACCCTCATTTTATTTTTAAAACAGCCCTATGCAGTAGGTGCTGTTATTATCTCCACTTTACAAATGAGGAATCTGAGGTTTAGAAGTTAAACCACTGACTGGCAGTGATTTAGCTAAGTGGTATGGGTGAGATTTGAATCCGCATGTTTGCATTCAGAGTTGAAGGATAATGCTCCTTTAAAATCCGAATCTTGACAGCCTCAAAGGACAATTGCATGCTGGCAGGGTTCACTGAATGAAAGTGTTATACCTGTGGTGTGTTTGGGCTTGACTGCCTTTGACATATACAGTAATAAACCATATCATAATGGAAAAACAAAACCCCCCAAATTCACCCCACTTGCAAATTTAAATAAATCTCCATCCGCCTTGCTGATGTCTTTCCTTTCTTTTCTTTTTTTGTACCAGGGATTGAACCCAGGGGTGCTTAACCACTGAGCCACATCCCCAGCCCTTTTAGTTTTTTATTTAGAGATAGAGTCTTACTAAATTGCTTAGGGGCTCGCTAAGTTGCTGAGGCTGGCTTTGAACTTGCAATCCTCCTGTGTGGGCCTCCTGAGCTGCTAGGATTACAAGTGTGCACCCACCTTCCTCGTGCCTTCCTGAAATGCCATTTATTTCTAGCATCCTTGCTGTTAAAGTCAGTCTTTCTCTTTCATACTTGTCTCTTCCCTTTTCTTCCCTCCCCCCTCTCTCTTCGGGTTTTCCATTTTTCCTGCTCGCATATTCTCTCTTCTTTAAAAAATGTTCTAGTATATCTTCTTGGTAGGAGTTTCAGGTGTCTACTTGAATTATTGATTGTTACTGGCCTGTGTTTTGTGGAGTGGATTTGTGGAGGATTTTCTCAGGGGGCACCATCTGCAATTATTAATGACCATTTCCAACTGATCTGAGGAGGAAGCTTAGGAAACACTTGGGCTATTTCTTACCAAATTCAGGTTGTATGCATAAGAGAGTTAGAGGAAAGGCATTCTAGGAGCCAGTCATGGTGCACCAATGTCAGGAGCCCAGGTCAGGTGCAATAATTTTGTCATCGGCCCTAGAAAAGTATTTTTTTAAAAATTTTGGGTATGCTAAAGATAGAAATTTGTATTTTATTTTTCTTACTATTGTTCATTCCAACTGGATTGTATCTCAAGGGCGGCACTGCCGCATAGGGTTGGGCACGTTGTGCACTGTGCAACTACAGAGGAGGTCATTTGCCTTTCTTTCTAATTAAATGTGGAAGTCCAGACTGAGGTATACAGTTGATGCTCATTATTTTCTGTAGTGAATAATTAGCAACTGCTGAACTGTTGCTCTTAGAAGAAATATAGGCTTGAGAACTTGTGGACTTCTGATCTCAACATTTTCATCAGCTGAACAATATGTAATCTTGTTTTATGTGTGCTTTTGTTTAAAGACATCTTACTTAATATAGATTGTTAATTCGTTAACATGGAATTAGCCACACTCTAGCTGTACCTGGATGACATGTGCCTGATCCATGTACTTTCTCTGCAAGACACTTCACACCCTTCTGTACTTAGGGACACTAGACGTCACTTCAGCACTATGTGTGGGGGCCATGTTAAACAGTCAGGTCCCCCTAAAAGAGCAAAGAAATGAGAAGAATGTGGCACTGAACAGACTGCATAAGGACACTTATCTACAATGTGAGAGCTGAAACAAGGAGCCTGTCGCCTTGCGGGAGCTCAGCTGGGCAAGTGTGTACTCGGTGACAGTTCCCCTGCTCTGTGCCTGCGTGGCAATGCCTGTGAACGTCTGTATTGATTTGAGGGCTACAAATACGTTTTAGCCAGGAGACAGATCCCCAGATATGGGATCCACAAATAATGAGGTCAACTGAATGTCTCCCAAAGGAGGTTGATTGATCTTATGGAAGTAGGGTGATAGCACATTAGAGCGGGAAGCACCCTTAGACAGCACCCAGTCTAATCTCTTCAGTGCTTGGGTGAGGAGGAGGCTCAGAGATGATCCAGCTTGTTGGAGAGCACAGTCAGCGAAGCACAGAGCAGACTTTTGACCTGGAATAGCAGTCCAGGAGAACTCGAGTCTGGACATCCCATACAGTGCCCAGCCCCCTCTAGGTGCCCCTGGAAGGCTCACCAAGGACTTCCTGGAGCTGTTGGGCAAGGAATGATGGCTTAGCTCCTCCAAGAACGGGCTCCTTGTCCTTCTGTTCAACTCCTTCTCCAGGAACTGCTCTTGGCCTGTTTGCCAGCCTGTGCGAGGAGCTGCCCTGTGGGGGGAGGGAGACCCCTCAAGAGGCCTTCCCAGAGGAGTGGGTACCAGCACATACAGGGCTGAGAGCACTGGCACTGGGCCATCTGGCAGAAGTCCCTTCTCTGCAGGAACAGCTCTCCTGAGGAGCCACTGTCACTTCTCAAATCCTGCAATCCTGCCCCAAGAAGCCACTCAAGTCTACCATCTGGCTATTCTTTTTTTTTTTTTTAGAGAGAGAGAGAGAGAGAGAGAGAGAGAAGAAGAAGAAGAAGAAGAAGAAGAAGAAGAAGAGAAGAGAGAATTTTTTTTAATATTTATTTTTTAGTTTTCGGCGAACACAACGTCTTTGTATGTGGTGCTGAGGATCGAACCCGGGCCGCACGCATGCCAGGCGAGCGCGCTACCGCTTGAGCCACATCCCCAGCCCAAATCTGGCTGTTCTTCTGAACCTAAACAAGACCAGACTATACTTAAGTGGTTTCTATAGCCCATTGATTCATATTTTCCCCCAAAGAAAAGATGTGAAACTTATGGCAGTCTAATGCTACCTTTCTACATGATCAGAGTAAAATGTCCAAAGGCCCTGATGGTTCTGCGGAATTATTTAAATCAATAATTCTTCCTAGTTAAATGTTACTCATGTGCATCTCTGTGTTTGTGTCTGCATATAAATATGCATGTAAAAGAATGTGCAGCTTTTCATGTTGAAGATTACAGATTTATTTTATAATTTTTGTAATTAATATTTGAATTACTAATTCTGCCTTTACTCCAAAGAGATGTAAGATTTCTATTCAAGATTACTCTTCTAAAGTGATAACAGTGTCTTCTCTTGGAAGTAGAGGGGGTGATTGACAAGGGGAACCTCAGGTACAGTCTGGGGAGGCTAGATTGGTGCTTCAAGAGGAAGTGCCCCCCTGTCTGGCATGTGTCCTCTTGGCATTGATGGTTCCGTGTTCACTCATTCTGTGGAGGAGAGATGAACTTGAGCATCTGGATTTGGGGGCATGTGTGTGACAATGTATGCAGTGGTTAAGAGCATATGCTTTGTAGTTAGGGTAAACTGGGTTCAAAGCCTGTGCCTGTGTCACCTTGGGCATATTGCTAAGGCTCTCTGTGCTTCTGAAGTTTTATTGTTAAACAGGAATCGTAGCATGAAACTTACCAGATTGGATTATTAGCATAGGAAATAGAACAAGTACTCAGCTCCATGCTTGGTACTCATGGAAGGCCTGGCAAAGGTATTTATTGGTAGTAGCAAGAGGTTCAGTTTGTTATTGGGGACTGTGTGTGCGTGGTGTGTACTGGTTTAATCTAAGGGGGGAGCTTCCTTCCCTAGACTCCCCCACCAGGAACTTGTTACCCTTCCTCGGTGGTCTTAGGCTGAGTGGTTCTGCTGCCAGTCCTTTGCAGACAGCTTGACTTCTAGTTTCACTGAAGCCTTTGGTGTCAAACTGCCTCTCACTTAGCCACATAACTGCTTTCATTTTAAGTAGTGATAGTGATCATCTCATCCAGTGAACACCCCTCTTATCCATACTGTAATTTTACCAGAATAGGGGGCTTAGTCAAGAAAAGGAATGATGACCACACCTAGCAGCTTAGGTCCACGGTAAGAACTGAGTTGTTTATGAAGGGCCTCATGCCAATCTCTGGTAAGGATGTGGTCAGAGGATGAGGGAAAAGTAACCCAGGGATCAGCAATATTATAGATAAGCTTGGATTTTCATCCAGGAAGTGTATAGAGGAATATATCCGGAGCGTGATGCAATTTCTTTTAAGTGAATAGTCTTGCAGCCTGTTTTCATAATCAGGATTGATTTTTCAGCCCTGATTAAAAAGAATCACAACTGTTATATAATAATTCCCTGTGACCTCTCACTGCATGTCCCTGGACATGTGACTTAATCTCTCTGAGCCTCAGTTTCTCTCCCTGTAAGTGGGGAATATTTTTAGTACCTATCCCCTAGGGTTGTTCTGAGAATTAAATGAGATAAATTTGTGTACTGAAGATGAACATATATGTGAAAATATGGAGCCATGAGTTAGCTGGGTGCTTGCCTTGGATCAGAGCCAGCATTTGATAAATGTGAGCAGATACTTTTTCCATTGTATTGTGGTTTTAATAATTAAAAAGCTCCATCTTCCTTAGTCTTAAATAAATAAATACTGAATACTGATTATGTTTCTAATTTCTGGAACCTGGGATTTATAAGCAACTATTGTGTATCTGTGTGTGAGCGGGCATGTGTGCGATTAGGTCTGCACATCTGTGCATTTAAGTTAGAATGCTCTAGCTCACGGCGGCTCACAGTTGGGCTCACAGACTTGCCTAGTTTGGGAAAGTCCTGCCATGTTTTTTGGAGGTGAGTGCCCACCCCACCTTGGAAAGAATATGCTGCTTTCCGCAGACAGTCACAGGCAGGCTGGCCTCAGGTAGGCTACTAGACAGGCTGTATTGGCCCCAAGGCCCAAGAAGCAGGGTCTTGGGATGTGACTGCATAACAAGTAAGGATACAGAGGAATAAAGAAAGAACTTGGAACATACTAAAAATGAAAACTGAGCAGACTATTGATTGAGCAGAGAAATTTCAACGAGATGTATGATAAAACCAGTTCCTGACATTTTTTCCCTATTTTATATTTGGGCTCCCCCTTAATCCTTAGTGCAGCAAAAGAACAAACTAATAGAGAAAGAAGAGAGAAGCCTGAGAATTGCAGAAAATAACTGGAAACTAAGGAAAAGAATTAAATAAGGAAAAGAATTAATAAATTAATTTTTAATTCAATTAAAGTTAAAAATTCAGTGAATGATTTCACTGTAGATTTGGCATTGTTGAAGAGAGTGAACTGAATGAACAGAAGAAGACAGTCTGAAGATAGAGAGCAAGAAGAAAGAAGAATGCAGAGAACAGCAAAGATACAAGTGTAGGATCTAGCACAAGGGTTCACATTGTGTAATCAGCATCCCTGAGAGAGGAGAGATGGGGTGGGAAAGCAACATCAGAAGAGAAACTGAGATACATGGAGTGCACACTCTGAACCCTCCGTAGAATTATCACCTAGCAAAAATTATCCTTTTCACATAAAGGTGAATAAGGACATTCTCAGACAAACAAAACTGTTAGGATTTGTCAGTAGTGCAAGAGGAAATGACATACCATAGGGTGTTCTTTAGGCAATAGGAAAATTACGCCAGATGAAAACTCAGAGGAACCAGAAGAGAGAAGGAGGGATAAAAAGGGTAACATGTATGTAAATCCAAATGATCATTGACTATCAAAAAAGTAATTAAAATTGCACATGAAGTTAAAATATGCAACAAAAGTAGAACATAATTTAGGAGAGGGACAAATAGAAAAGAAATGTTCTATGGTCCTTGCATTGCACAGGAAGTAAAAAATATATGAATTTAGATAGAACTTCAGTATGTCAAAGATGCCTGTTGTAATCCTTAGAGTAACAGCTAGAAGAATAGTTGAGGGATGTTTTACCAACAAGCAAATAAGTGAGGGGAAGAATAAAAAATTCTTGATATAGCCAAAATAAGGGGGAAAAGAAAATTAAAGGAAAATATATAAAGCAAACAGTAAAATGGAAAATTTAAACAAATATATTTTTGATTCCATTAGATATATATTATTAAAGTCTCCTCTCAAGAAATGAAGATTATCAGATTGTAAAAACAAGACCTAACTATATAATGCTTTAAAGAAGCACATATTGAACGTAGGATTTAAAAACATTGAAAGTAAAGGATTGGCAATGAGATGCCATGCAAACACTAACTAAAAAAAAAAAGCCAATTAATAAATATCTTAAAGCAAGAAGAATTCACTAACATGGGCCTTACATAATGAGGGTCAATTCACTAGGAAAATGCATTACTTTTAAATGGGTAAATACCTAATAACAACAAAAAAATCAGAGGATTTAGAACATTTAAAATTTAACGACCTAATTGACATTTAGTATATAGTATAGTACACTCAACAGCTGCAAAACACATTTCTTTTAAGGGCATATTGTACAATGACCAAAAATAAGCCTATGGCAGACATAAAGCAAGTTTTAATTTCCAAAGAATTAAAATCTAAAGAGTATAGCTCTGAGCACTCAGAAATTAATCTATGAATCAATACCCAAAAGTACTTAAAAATCCCCAAATATTTTGGAAATGTCAATATATTTTTTTTAACAATTGGTCAAAGAAGAGGAGTTAGAAAACATTTTGAACACAGTGATAAAATATTATGTCATAACTAAAGTATTGACTACAGGGAAACTTATGACCTTAAAGCATACATCTAAGTATGAAAATAACACACATAAATAAAATAAAAAGACTAAACAATCTCAAGAAGTAGGAAAAGAATAAATGAAACCCAGAGAAAGTAGAAGAAGGAAATAATTAGTGTAGGATAGATATTAATCAAACAGAGACAAATCTGTAATGATAATCTATTTTGATAAGACTAGATAAGTAGATAAACCTATAATGAGACTATATTCTCTGACTTTGGAAAATTATTCTTTGGGTCAAAAATATGTTCCAGAATTAACATTCCTGATTCAACATCTTCTTTTCATCTTTTTCTTGTTATTTTTAAAAGTTGGTGTATGTGTATGAGTATGTGTGTGCGGTGCCCTCCCCACTCCCGCCACACACATACTGTTTGTAAAATGATGCCAGTACTTTTGTGGCACCTTTATTTTTTCCTGATCAGCTCTAAAAAGAAATAGTTTTTTACTTGTTTCACTGTAAAGTGATTTATTTTCCTTAAAGAAAATATAAATATGTAAAATGAAGAAATGAAAATTCACTGGATAAATTTAATTGCCAGATAGCAATTGCTATTAATATATAGTTGATCTTTTATATCCATGGATTCTGCATCTGAGGATTCAAGCAATTGTGGATCAAAAATTGTGGATCAAAAATATTTTTAAAAATTGAATCTGTATTGAACATGTATAGACTTTCCCCTTGTGATTATTCCCTGCACAGTACAGTATAATGACTAGATTTCATTATAATTATAATTATTTCAGTATAATTATAGTATTGTAATTAATCTAGAGATTAAAGTATACAGGAGGATATGCACGTGTTATAAGCAAAGAAAACATTATTTTATATGAGGCACTTGAGCATCCTTGGGTTTTGATGCCTTCAGGTATTCCTTAAAATCAATCCTTTGTGCAATACTAAAGTATGATCACATATTTTTTTCAGCCTTTCTCTTTCTTTACAGATTGACATAATGGTCACAGGAATATAATCAATGTGTAGTCTGTTTTATAAATTTTCTCACTTAATATCCTATAATGAGTATTTTTCCATGTCATAAATATCCTTTTTCAGAATTATTGTAGTGACTGCATAACATTTCATTGTATGCCTGTCCTATAATTTATTTGAATGTATCCATAACCTGTGTTTGAACATTTAGGCTGCTTGCAACCTTTTTGTGATTATAAACAGGGCTATTGGTACATATTCTTTGTAACTAAATCTTTATGCAAATCACTGATTATTTTCTTAGGATAAATACCTGGAAATGAAATTGCTGAAAGGAAAAAAACATTCATTTAACAATTTTGTTGTCTCTAGAAATAGTGTACCATATTATAATCTTGTCATAAATAACAGTGTTTAAGAATGTCCATTTCTGATACTATCTTCAACATTAGGGCACAACATTTTAAAACATGTTAGCTTTCCATTATTATAACAAATACCTGAGATAATCAACTTTTTCTCATATATATTTTGTACTGGAGATTAGAACCCAGGGCCTTGTGCATGTGGGGCAAGCCCTCTACCAACTGAATTACATCCCTAGCCTCTGAGATAATCAACTTCTAAAGAGAAAAGGTTTATTCTAGCTCATAGATTCTAGCTCATAGATTCAGAGGTTCCAGTGGATGATTTGTTGGCCCTGTTACTTTGGGCCTATGACAAGGCAGTGCATCATGGCAGGACCATGGGCAGAGCAAAGTTGCTCAACTCATGGCCCAGGAATAAAAGAAAGAGGAAGAGGAAGGGGTAGGGTGCTACTGTCCCCTTTGAGGGCATGCCCTCAGTAACATGAAGACTTCCCACCAGGCCCCGCCTCTTAAGATTCTGCCATCTTTCAGTTAGTGCCATAGGCTGAGGAGCAAGCATGTAGCACATGGACCTTTGGGAGACACTTATCAAAACCATATGAGTAGGCTTCATGTTAACCTTTTCTGAAATGTTGTCAAAGTCTCTGAAAGGATGCTAGTTGGTGGGGGGCATTAAAGTGAAAGAACTTTTCTGTATGCCCCACTGTGGGTGGGTAGCTCACGGAAAGGCAGTGATTGGAGTAAGGCCATTTGTGTTTAGTGATTTTCACAGTTAACCTTTTTTTTTTTTTTTTAAGGTGCTAGGGGCACTTTACCTTTGAGCTACATCCTTAGTGCCTCTCTACCCTTTTTGAGACAGGGTCTCACTAAGTTGGTGAGGCTGTCCTTGAGCTTGCGAACCTCCTATCTCAGCCTCCCCACAGTTAACTTCTAAGAGACCTTGAGGGGGTGGAAGTCTCATATAAGCCAAGAGAGGTGAAAAATGTGATTTTTTTGGTCAATTTTCTTTATTATTTAATCATCATTTCTGTTTTCATTTTAATTTAACTTATGGTCACATAGATGCCCCAAAGTAATCCACCTGAGAGAACAACTGTTAAGTAGGTGCACTGTGATAAAGGAAGGTGAGAGAACCCAGTGGAGCTGTTAGAAGCTCAGAATTTACATTGTGATCACATGTGGGTCTGTTTGGGAAGTCAGAAGTCTTAGTGAGCTCAGCAACTCTAATTTATAAAGTACTTCAAAATTTACAAAGTTTTCATATTTTTCTTATTGAAAAAAGATGTGTAAGAACTACACTAAAAGATATGTTAAATCACCCAAAACCCAAAGCCTGCAGCACAACTATTATTTAGCTACTGTGTTCAATTTTTTTAATCAAAAGAATAATGTTCATAATCCTAAAACTCAAATAGTAAAGCAAGACATAGAGTGAAAACTAGTTAATCCCTTGGACAATTCTTCCCACTTTTCATAAACAGCTGCTTTGAATACTGTCAGCTATTTCTTTGGACATTTTTGTCCATGTTGCAAAATGACATATTTATTCTGCTATTTCTTGATCTTTTTAGTAACAGTTAACATCATTGGTTGCTATAGATGATTAGAATGCAGTTTTTTTTTATATACACACATATTCCATGCATACTTTTCTTCCTCTCCCTTCATATTCTATGAAACTTTCCTTCTTCCCCTTTATCTTCTCCCAATATAATTTTAGGAGGTTTTATTATGGAAAATTATACACAAAGAAGTTGTGAGAGCCCTGTCATGAACCATGATGTGCCCATGATCAAGCTTCAACAGCTAGTAAGTCGTACTCTAACTTATTTTAGCCCTATCTACTATCTTGCTGGCTCTTTGCATTCCCCTAAACTGAATATTTTGAAGCAATTCCTATAATTTATCATTTCATCCACAAATAGTTCAATACATGTGCTCCTAACATAGTTTTATCATCATTTTTTATTAAATCAATTTTTAGTGTTGACTTTATTATGACCACATGAATATTGATCATGGGTTCATTGATTTCTTGTCTAACCTTGGGGTTTTGGGGAATTGATAATTATATATGTCTATTTGGTTGGTTTTCTAAGAGTCTATCGTAATTTATTCCTAAATACTCTGACCGAACTCTAACGTTGATCTTAATATGCTCAAATGCACCAGGTAATCTGTCAGTTCTATTTCCAATGGGAGACCTCTATCCAGCAGTTATTCAGAATCCTACCCCAATCTTTCTGGGTTGTTTTCTAGGTTTATGACACAGCTGTTATTTTAAGCATATAGTAAAGGTTCTTTTGTGTGTGTGTGTGTGTGTGGGGGGGTGGTACTGAGGATTGAACTCAGGGGTACTCAACCACTGAGCCACATCACCAGCCCTATTTTGTATTTTAGTTAGAGACAGGGTCTCACTGAGTTGCATAGTGCCTCACTTTTGCTGAGGCTTTGAACCTGCAATCCTCCTGTCTCAGCCTCCAGAGCCATTGGGATTATAGGTGTGCACCATGGCACCTGACTTGTAAAGGCTTTTAATATCAGATCTCATACCCTATAGTTTTGGAAAATATATGTGAATTGTTGTGTTGACTCCTTTTTACCTTCTGTTTTCTCCGGCCCCTCTTTCAGGACCACATATCTACATTTTCTTTTTCTTCCTACTTCTCTTCTTACTTCATTTTCCCCTCTCTGTTCTTTTTCCTCAACTCCAATAGATTTAGGATGCACTGGATGAACCATCTCATTCTAAAGTCTCCCTCCCCCAATTTTGAGTTCTTTAATTTTTAAAAAAATTTTCTGTAATGTTCCCCTAACTTTATCTTCCATCTTTTTTTTTTAAAGAGAGAGTGAGAGAGAGAGAGGGAGAGAGAGAGAGAATTTTTGATATTTATTTTTTAGCAGACACATCTTTGTATGTGGTGCTGAGGATCGAACTCGGGCCGCACGCACGCCAGGCGAGCTGGCTACCGCTTGAGCCACATCCCCAGCCCTATCTTCCATCTTTTTAAAAAAAGATTTAAAGATGTTTTCTTTCTACCATCAATTTAAAGAAAATTCCTGACAGTTCTTTCTCATTTCTTCATTGTTTATTCCTTTTTTTGATTTCATGATTGCTATATCTTCTCTGATCTTTTTGAAAATCTCAGTTACAATTGTTTTTCAATTACAATTTGAAAAAAGATTTTCTTTTAAAGCTTTCTTCTATTCCTTGCATTGATCTGCTTCTTTCCAGTTTCTTTTATCTGTTCTCTATTTTTTTGTTAGATGTCAGTCATCTTTGGTTTATCCACTCACACTTATTAGTGAAATATTAAAAAGGTGACTGGTGGTTTCATATAAATGGGGATTTTTGTCAACTGTTCGATGGGTGATCTGGTCTGGTGGGAACTCAACCATATCCTTGTAAGAACCCCCACATGTCAATCTTTAATATAGTCATCAGTTTTATCAGAGTGGAAAATAGCTACATTTCTGCAAAGGGAGACTAAAAGCCAGTATTTCTGGGAGACGAGTTGGAATGGGGTTGGTGATCTCATTGAGTAGCCAGATTTTCACTTATTCCTCTTTTTTCAGGAAGATGCTTCATTCCTCTTTGAGCTGTGCTTGATTCTTCCCAGTTCAGTGCACCCTAGTTCAGTGTCTTAAGAGGGTGAATTTTCAGTCTTCTTTCAGGGTTGAGGTGGAGGGTCATAGACATCTAATTTCTCTAATTTTTCAGCATCTCCAGGGTTCTGCAGTGTTGGCCACCTTCTGTAGGCATTTAACAAAACTGAGAAACCTGAAACATTTGTCCCTCCTTGTCTGTTTGTTCTGTCTTTAGAAGTTTTGTTATCATGTGCTATTGGTGCTGGCTCTTCTCTACACATGTGTATACTTTATTCCTTTTCTTTCATTTTACTAAAGCTTTAGGGAAAGATAGAGATAAGCACTTGTTCCATCCATCATATTTCATAAAATTCTTATTTAACAATTTTAGTTTTGCAGCCAGCTTTCTAAAGCACCCGATATACAAGGAGGCAAAGTTAGAAAGGGGCAGAACAGAACATAAGGAAAGTTCTAGAAGATATGGTTTCTGTTGAGGGAGTGCTGCTAATTGTTGTGCCATTGGTTTCCCATGGGGAATAAACTCAGAAATTGAGTAAAGGCTTTAATTTTATTGCTAGTGGAAATGTATGGTCATAGGTGGGTCTGGAAAATAAGAATAGTGATAGGTGCTGAAAAAAACATTGGTGATCTTCGACTCAATATGGCAAATATTTACTACAAAATGAATCCCAAAATTCATTTTTCATCTTTTAACCAGAATTATTCCCACTTTCTGTCTTGGCTTTATCAAATAAGGGATTAGATTTCTTTTGAATTGAATGGAGAGGAGAATGAAAGATTTTTTATTTCCATTATGGTTTATTCTATCCTTCCAGTAAGTTTCCAATCATCAACCAAAATTTGGGTCCTGAAAAATATATTATTCATTCACTTATTTATTTATCCATTTATTCACTTGTTATTTTTCTTTTAATTTCCAGATGAGGATTACTTTCTTAGAAGATGCTTATGACTTAGGGATTTAAGTTTGTTCAGGTTTGTTTTCATCATTATTTATTTCTGTACAGATTCATAGACTACTTATATGTGGTGTCTTGGTTTCTTAGAATCAAAGTTGAACAAGGGATGATTTTTATCCGCTTAAAGAGTTTATAGTCTCGTAAAAAGCTGGGCCCCATTTAGAGAAAGAAGGGCATTGTGAATTGACAAAGCAATTTTGCATGGGCAGAGGACGAACAGTTTTGGAGCTGAACTCGAGTTCAAATAACTGTGTTAATACAAAATGGTAAATCAGTGGGCTTCAGAATGAGTTAATCCTGGCTTTGAGTCTAGCTTTGCCATTTTTAGTCTATGAGGGGAATACATGTATCCTTCTGTGAGTCTCATTTTCTTCAACTATCAAATGGACATGATGACACTCATCACATGTTGGTTTAAACTTGGCAACACATTTGGAATACCTGGTTCTGAGGAAGAGGACCTATTAAAGAGTAGCTTTAAGGACAGTAGCGAATGTCAGACCAGGGTCTTGAGCTCGTATTCTGTCTCTTTCTAACTAAGTGTTGTTGGATAAAATATTGTCTCTCTGCTTCGGTTTCCTCTTATTTAAGACTGAGATATTATGTCTGTCTTAGGAGTTGCTTTGAGGATTGTGTGAAATGGGTTAATGTGAGCAGCTCTTGTTGTGTATAAGTGCTTTGGATAGCTGTTATTAAGATGTTAGGGAAATCCTGGGTACTGTAGTGCATGGTGAGAGTGTCCCAAGAAAGCTGAGAATTGTAGCTTTTGTACTTAGTAACCTAATCTTTGTGGTGCTTTCCTGGGCTGGGGTTTTCTTGAAAACTTCAATCTAATTGCTCATAGTGAGAAGTTTCCTGACGTGTTCAGGTAGTCCAAAATGATGATGACCTTGGAAATAAATTAAAAGTTAAAAGCAGCTACCTTGGCGGGGGGGAGTTGTGGCTCAGTGGTAGAGTGCTTGTCTAGTGCTTGTGTTCAATTCTCAGCACCACACAAAAAATAAATAAAGATACTATGTCCATCTACTATATATATATAAAGCAGCTACCTTTCCTGGAATAGTATGTGATAAAAATGTCATTTCTTCATTTTAAATACCAAAACCTTCTCTTATGCAAAACATGAGAGTAGCTTTAGAAATTAAGTTATTTGGGATTTTGGTTTTTTTCTTTAGAAGGGTGGAGAAATTATTTCTTTTTTCCCCCCTTTAGTGAGTAATATGCTAATGGAGACTGGAGAATCATATACTTTTGGAACTGAAAAGTAGCTTAGGGACCATCTGATTAAAATTTTTAATTTTATTGATGAAGAAATTAAGCTCAAGAAAAGCTGTTACTTGTCCAAGACATAAAGCTATTAGCTAGTGCAGCCTGAGAACATAGCCAAGTCTCTGCTTAAATTTCAGCTGAAAAACATTATGTAATAAAAGAACTCAATATTATAATTGAATACTTTGAATGCTCTTTAGTCAGTGGCAATCCAGAATAGATAAGTTAGAATCCGCAGAGTTTTCTAAACAAGTTTGTTGAAATTATGCAAGAAAATTTGAAAAAATTAAATTCATCAGTGAATTGGGAGTTAGTGAGCATTCTTGAGTTCTAAATTAACACTCTAATTTTCATATGCTACAGAGCTATTAATTATGTATCTGTTCTTAATTATTTATCTCAAAATGTATCTAAAGGATCACATTCCCCTGTTTTAAGAATTCTGGTGATCACAGCTGCTTATTTGTGGACTACAGTCACAAATGCTTGATAATTTGACCAGACACTCAGTGTCTTTTGGTAGGTGCCATCTTTACTGGGATCCATCATTCTTTTCTCAGTGGCATTTATTGTTATAAATGTTAATACACAAGGTTTTGCAAAGTATCATAAACGTGTAGGAAGGCATGCAGCAGCAAAATCTCTGTGATGTTTGTTTTATCTAGAGAAAACGAGCCATTTTCCTGACTGGCAGTAGAAAGGCTCCAACTCTCCTATGTAACTTTCGTTTCTTAGTTTGAATATGGGCTGTGACAAATAGTTTTTTAAAAAACTCTCAAAGAAGGTAATTCATACATTTTTTGGGGGTGGGGAGGGCTATTTCAATATTGCTGTTTCTTTACATGATGAATAAAGCTCTAGATTTGGAATCCTTTTGCCCTTTTCTACTTTGGCTTTCCTCACAATCCTGGTAGTAGCCTGAGCCTGGAAATGGCAGAATTGGGGCAGTGCCCACAGAGCAACAGGCCCACAATGAGTGCCATGCTTTGGTGAATTGACCCAAGGGCCTCAGCTTCCTTGGCAACAAATGTAGAATTAGCTTTTGAACATCTGATTTTGTATTTGTGTATTTCACTGCCTCCTTCTCCATCTTAAGTTCTGTTTCTGAGCAGTTTGTGTTTCTCAGTTTTCTATAGCCTTTGGTTATCTTAAAAAAACTATTGTAGGGCTAATGCATTCTTCCAGTAAGAAATTCTGAAAGAAAAAAAAAATGTTCAAGGTATCTGTGGACTGTTTTGTTCTCTCTTCAAGCTCACCATTCACAGGAAACACCATCTATTGATTCTTGGGTCTCCCTCTCAACATTTTCCATGTGAACACACCCATGTTTGTATACATACCTACATATTATTCCTTGAATGTGAGCATAGTACACGTGTGTAGTATCCATGCAGTTCTGTGTCTTACCTTGTCACTTACTAATATGTAAATGAGATCTGTTTGCATCACTGCATACAGCTAACTCATTCTTTTCAGAGGCTGGGTGGTGTTCCATCTTAGGGATGGCCTATTATTTATTGATATTCTCACACACTCTCCCATCTTCCCCAGACAGCGTATCTCCTGACAGGTGTTTAGTCAGTTTCTCACTTAAGTTCCAGTTGCCTGGAGTACTGAGTTTTCCAACCCTGAGAAAGCAAGCTGGTGAGAGCCTGGGAGTAGTTAACTGTCACCATCTGCACCTCCTGTAACTTCTTGGCATATGAGGGATGCTGTGTATTTGTGTGTTTGCCAAAGTCAGAGCTGCGGTGATGGCTCCAGGAGGCAGTGAAGCATGGACCAGTGAGTGGGAGGTTGGGTACATCAGTGGTGAATCCTTAGATTGGACATAATGAAGCAGAAAATCAAGGTACTGTGCTGTCAGAATTTTCAAGGTCAATGATGCTGCTTGCTCTCTTTTCAAGTCAGGTTAGCACAGGGGCTGATTCCAGCAGCTTTGCGTGTTTTCCTAGACAGGAAGAAGGTCTCAGAGCTTGTAAAGCCCATCTCAGGAAGAGTGCGCAAATTCCCAAAGGAAATTGAAATGTCAGTTTTACCCTGACTTCAAGCAAGAGTGCTATACTTTGGGCAAGATAAGTAGTTTTCAAACTTTTTTTAGAAGCAGAACCTATTTTTCAGACAGACTTTCCTTTCTATTTCCAGTATATAAAACGGATAAAAATGGAGCTGCAGGGTTTGGGTTGAGTTGGGGATGTGGTTGGTCTTCCCCAAACAATTCCAATGACTTGGCATCTTCCCAGAACGGAGATTGAAAGACAGTGAGCTAGACAGCATTTCTTTTCAACCAAGGTGTTACGATTTTTATCTTTCTTTGTCTTCAAAGAGAATTTAGATACTCTGAAGGGTTTTTGCTTTGCTTGTAATTTCAAAGAGGAAATATTTTTCTCCCCTTTTTTTAAAGGACCTGATTTTAATCATAGAGCAATCTGTTGGTTGAAGATAGGATATATCCCTTTGGTTAACTTTTAGCTACTAAAGGAAAAGTTAAAAGTATCTGAACTGGAGAAACTGGCTTGTAAGGGCAGCAAGTCTTCCTACAAATTCCAAAGCCTGTGAGATTGATTGTTTTACTGTTTGCTCCAGCCAAATGATTAACTAGAACCCTGAAACTAGGACCCCTGGGAAGTGATTTATGCTCTGAGTGCAGAGAGGATGTTTGCATATACCATTGGATTTCTTATTGAGGCCTTTTAAACATTGTTTATCTTGGGGACACCCATTGCTTAGAGCATTTTAAAATCCTTTTGTGTTTTATTGTCTTATGCTAGAGACCAAGGCCAGCCTTAGAGTATCTATTGAGTTTCATTGATCAGGGCTTTTCTAGGGGGCCACTGAACATGGGAAAGATGCTTCAAACTTTCTGAAAATTTTTACCACTGCCAATGACGTAGTGGGTTTACAATTAATTCGTTTTTCTAACTAAAGAAAGAAATACTCACAAACATTGAATCATACTACAATTATTTGGGATTTCAAACATGAAATGTGTCTTGATCAAAGCTGGAACCAGCTTTTATGGAATTTTCTTGCTGAAACCTCTCCTACCTTACAGTTTTATGGTGGATGGAAAGCTCTCATTTTCCCACACTCAAACAGGAGACTTCATTTAAAAATGTTTACTGAGCACCTGATGCCATTCAGCATCATGGGGATATAAAACTGAACACAGCAGGCACAGTTCTGCCCTCAGTAGACTCTCATTCTTGTTCTTGGGAGCTGTTGTTAAAAAATCCAGTGAAGAGTCATCTGTCCTAACCTCCTCAAAAGGTGTCTGAGGGAGTCAGGGTGCTTCAGGGAGTGAACCTGCCATTTTAGGGGGGAAATTCCTCTGTGCTTTCAGGATAAGGCTAATGGAACATGAAGATGATAGCCTTGTTCTGGGAGTGACCTCAAGTAACACACAGGTTCCCAAAACATGCTGCTATTACTTACCTGCAGGTGGAAGAGTAAGACATTGTATTAAAAACATCTGTTCCTCTAGATGCAATGCTAATTAAAAGCATTCCCTGGTAATTCTTTCCTCATAGGGAGCGGGCACCAGGGGATTGAAGATTTTAGAATCCCACCTGGAGCTGTGGGATTCTAAAGGCTTCACCTTGTTTATCCTTCCTTATAACCAGCTAGAGTGTGAAGGCCTAACAGCTGACCAGAGCCTTCAAGAATTCTTACTCATTTTGGGGAAGATATTTTAATTTTTTTGTTTTCTTTTGAAATAAACATGGATGGCTGGAATCGTACTTGGTCAACAACTCTTCTGAAAAGGTCTGATTCTAAGTGACAGCTCAGATTCTGAACCAGTGTGTGCATTGTTCCTTGCACCTATTCTGTGTCACATCACACTATGGTTTGTTGTACTATTATGTGGCATTTTAGAGAAAGAACGGCAACGTTGCCATTAAGAGAGGTTGAAATCTCTGTATAAATTTGAACTGGTGTCTTTTCTGGTGAATTCTTGTGTGTTTGGAACACTGTCTTTTATGTGGATTCTGGAAAAGCCCAATGTATCTGAAGGCAGTTTTTCTGCCCCATTCACAGGAAAGACAGGTGCGGTGCGGTAGGAGAATTGACTGACTTAGGCCAGAGTGCATGGGGGTCAGATTCAGTTTCTCTCCAATGTGCCTCTGTGGAGGGCTCTGGGTTGCTTATTTCAGGATCTAGGAAGAATAAAGTACTTATCAGTTTTAAATTGGGTATACGTTTTAATTTAGAAGTAATTGCTCTTTCAAATTATGCATGTGTATCTCCTCCCCAGCCAGAGGCAGATGTTTTCAGTTCAAGACCCTTGCACTCTTTGTTCCTCATATCACATAGACTAATTGTTTTGTATGTAACAAACCATTCATAAATATTTGTTTGATTGAAAGTGGCAAGTAACTTACAGATAATGACAGAGCCTGTTTTGGAGAATTCAGGGATTCCTTCTATAGACATCCCTGGAGGTCTCACTGTATGCTGAAGAACCAGTGGGAATAATTTGCTCCTTTGGTTGGATTTAAATCCCATGTGCGCATATGAATATGACACGTTGAATTTCACCTTTGTGTGCATCTATAATGCACTCATTTAAAAAAAAACTATAAATAAATAGAAGAAAGACCAGTGGCGTAGAGGAAGGGGTACGGGGGGAGGGAGGAGGAGAAGAAAGGGGGAAGTACTGGGGACTGAAGTGGAGCAAATTATATTCCATGCTTGTATAATGTGGAAATGAACTCCCCATATTATGCATAACTATAATGCATTGTATATGATATGATTATAAATTGATAAACATTTCTCTGAGAAATCGGTCTCATGACTTATAGGGGTGTTCTATCAGCTCTCCAGCCTTGCTCATTTTACTGCCTAAATATAGCACAGAGCTCTCCCTCCCTTTCTGTCCTCAACCACCTGGTGTAAGCTTCAGCTTCCACTATTGTTCACTTGGATTGCCACTGCAACTTAACAGCGGTGCCTATTTCTATTGTGCTCCTGCCCACCCATGGCAACCCTCTGGGCTCTTCTACACTGAGCCTACAGTGGTCTTTCTAACCTGAAGACTGGCTGTATCCTTAGAGGGGTTTTTCTGTGGCATATAAGACCTGCTGATAGCTTTGTATCCTTAATTCCCCACTTTGTTCTGGGGCTGACCAGTGATAGTATTGATTATACTGTGAGTCCTATAAGGACCTGTATGAATGTATCTCTTTGACTCTCTGGGATCCAGAATAGTGCCCATATTACATTTGGTTTTTGTAAGTTTTGTAGAATTTAACTGAGTTATATTTACCCTCTGAAACTAACCTGATTTCAGCTTGTTAGCAAACCAGATTACTTTGCCTTCTGTCTAATCCCTTAAGTTTTTATTTGATGGATTCAGCATTGTTTGTCAAAGTGCTTTGTGCAATGGAAATTAGATGTCTTTTCCCTCTTACTGCTAAACCAAATTCCAAAAATGTATCTAGAACGTTTAGAAGTTGAAGGGTGATAAGATTGTCCATGTGCTTCATTGGGTTGTCCTCCTTATCTGATATGGTGGGGTATTATTAATTTCCAAAATAACAGAAAGGGGGAACGGAGTAGCCAGAGAGTCTCCCACATATTCTGTTCTTCAGCATATCTTTTACCTTTTTGTTATCAAGAGAATACAATGTGTAAGCCAGCTTTAAAAACAAAACATTGATTCTAGAATTTACCCAGTGATATTTAACCAAAGTTTATGGACCTAGTGTTATTTCAAGATCTTTCTTGCTCGATTAGATCAAATACTTTAGAAATCTTTGAAAATTCTTAATTCTTTTGTTGAGTAAAAGTTTACTCCTCCTAACAAAATTGTGGATTTCAGATCATTCACTGATTTGCCTTCTTCACAGACACTTCTAATTTATAGGATGTTTTTACTTTTTCTTATTTCATGTGGCAAAGATACTGCATAGATATGTGTGTAGATGATAAATGGTGTGTCCTTTCTATTTAGAAGTGATGCGCTCACTACCGGGTTTTGTATATTGAGTTGTGTTTCATGGAAACACACAGACAACATGTCACCCATAGTCTGTGGATGTCATTCTCCTCCATGGTGTGCACTTTAGAGGTACACAGAGATAATCTCTGCAAAGAAGAAGAAATAGAGGCTTAGTGGATTTAAGTAATTTGCTCAAGATAACTCTCATCTCTGCTGAAAACCCATGGGATTTTATAAAGGTCTTACACGGAAAAATAACATTATGAGGAACTAACATGTACCATTATTCAGCTTTAAATGCTATCAACATTTGTTTATTAAGGCCCATTCTTCAGTATTATATTTGCTATACACCTAACAATTTCCACAGACATTCAGTTGACACAGAAACAGAAAACATTAAATTTCTTTTTAGCCCATTTTAATTGCATTCATGTAATTATAAGCATGACCATTTTAACTCATTTTTCTTGTTATTTTTTTTAAAAAAAAAGAAAGCTAAGAAAATCTATTTTTAATCCCTAGAGGGGGATAAAAAGCAAAATGAAGCAAATTGGAAATTTTAGCAGATGGGTAATTAAAAAGCAAAAGAAGTAGAGTTATCTGAGAGTTAGTACACACATTTCCATGTACTGAGAATGCATATTTTATTTGGGAGATTAAGTATGCTCACTCCTGGAATATCTAGCAGTGGATGATTGACTTTGTCTCTGAGTCTTCACCCTGTGAACTGAGACTTCCTTCTACTATTTTCCTGATGCAATAAGGAACAGCAGTAGTAGAGTAGCAGCCTGTAAGAGTTTCCTTCAATAATTTGCATTGATTTTGGATGAAGCATTAGATCATTTTGATTATTCACACTGCTTCTTTGTTATCTTCACACAGATACTAAAACATTGATTTGGATAGTTGCTTTAAACTATAAAGTCCTTGAGATCACTGCTTGTCATTTTTGTGTCCCCAGCACATAGAACAGAGCCTGAATCCCTGTAGGTTCTCAGTGAGCCGTGGCTGGAGCAGAACCACACTAAGCCAATACGCCCTGGGTTAAGCATGTCCACGTGATGCTTAATTTTAAACTGGGTTAATATCACCTGAACAAAACCTTTTTTTTTTTTTGGCATATGTTTAGTGTAAGAAAAATATTATTATCATTAAATTATGAAAACATTATTATTTTGAAAACAAAGTGAAAACTGAGAAAATTAAATGGATCTAATTTTACACTAGACACATTGCCAAGAATAAAGTAAAATAGGGTAATTTTTAATGAAATGGGAAGGAGAGCAAACAAAATCTAAGGGAGAGAGAGATTCTAGCTAGAAAGAAAAGATATTTTTCAGAGTGATTATTTCTGTTGTAACCTTTTCTTCACGTTAGCTGGTGACGTAGACACTTGCTTTCTCTAATATAGAAGCACATGGAGCTTTTCTAGGAGCTTGTTTATAATGCCCTGCATCTTAAACACAGCGCATCGTGTGGTCGGAATGAAGTGTCATTCTGCTTGTACCATGCTATCTTTTACATCTGAGCAAATGTATCTGGCTTTCTTTCCCACTTCCCCCTCTTTTTTTCTCTGTACTGGAAACCAGTTTGGTTGAGTTTCTCGTGTAGGGTGAAACCCATGGACTTGTACAGAGTTGGTGAGTGGGCCATCAATGGGATCTCTGTTAGCTCATTTTTCATCAGGGAGATACATTTCTTTCCCAAAGCAGTGATCTTGAAGAGTTGCCAAGCAGCTAGAGTTTAAAAAAAAAAATACACAAAACCCAGCAAACAACGTAATTCTTTCATGTGGCGATCTCTGCCTTTGTGCTCATTATGCTCGTTGCTGGCTGACCAGTTCTGAAATAGAGTCCGTGGGTTCCTTTGCCTTTGGCTATTTCTGGGCTCTTGGAATCTTATTCAAAGCTTGGTTCCAAATAATCATCCACTGACAGCATTCAAAGGGTGGAAGTGTAAGACTCTTTTTGTAGATTGGGAGTAAATTGAAAAACTATAGAAGTTCATGAAAGATTTCTTATGTCTGCTTTTGTGAGCTTAGCACGTGTAAGACATTTACAAAGCTTTTGTGTCCACATCTGAACTTGCGTATTCTTTTTAAAGAATACACAAAGTCCTCATCTGTTTTGATGATGGCGCTGTCTATCTCTTTGACGTGATGTATAATGATAACTTAAAACTCTTAACATATTTTCCTCAGATCTTCACCAGGACTAATATGGAACATGTCAGTTAACACAATTTGGTTTCCATCTGCTTAGTTTTGTGAATATCTCTTTTGTAGTCAAAGCCAGCTTCTGTGACCAGAGGAAACAATGATGCCCACCAAGTCAGTGAGTACTTGAATTTGGCTTGTGTGTAAGATTCCCTAAAAAAGCAGTAGTTTTTCCATTACCTGAACAAGACACTGTCCCCAGGTAGCTAAGAGTCTAAAAAAAAATGTCTTCTGTTTCATGCAAGCCTTTCAGATGATTGAATTGAATCTACCCATTCTTAATGTTACCCATTTGTGAAAAATGTCTTACAATCACTTTTGGGAAGCTGGGATGAATGTGGTTTCAGCTCAACTATTTTCCCATCAGAGTGGCAGCCTGGTGATTGTCCCATAACATCAGTTGCAGGAGGATCGGGTGGGAGACTTCCTGCCAGGGGCGGTGCTATATATTTATTTCCTTCTTAGTGCATTGTCCTTTCTGGTGCTAGAGCCCAAGGTCAAGGTGGGAGGTGGCCACACACTCCCCTGCCTGACCTATGAGTCCCAGCAGCCACTCCTAGGATGACCTGTCTGCCCCAGTTACTCTGCAGAAGTCTCTCTTTTTAGTTCTGTTGACTGAAAAGAGTGATCACCAGCTATGGTGCCTAAGAAGCAGTTCATGAATTAAATTCCCATGACTACATAGTAATCAATAAGCAAAATATTTCTTTTTCACCTTGAAGTTATATTGTACATATGTTTTTAGGCCTGCTATAACATGTGCCCAAGACAAATAGTCCTTGGGTTCTTTTGAATTCAGTTCTTAGGAGCAAAACTAAGTTTTTCTTTACTTTATTGAACTTCCCATGACTTCCTTTCCCAGAACAGGCTGGTCATTGGAGTCTCCTGTCCATTTAATTATGTCACCATTGTTCTAGTCTTTAAATCTCTTACTGGAAAATGGCTGTTGTGTTGATTTGGTGTTAAAATTAGGATGACTTGTGTTTTGGTCTTGGGCATCCAATAGTGATGAAGAGTAGGCACAAATAGGGGTTGGAGTCCTTAGACATTGTCTGTGACAGTTTAACTGTAACCTTTAATGAGACACCAGCAGGAGTTGTATGGCATCTAGAACAGCCCTTCTCAATCACGTATCATGTCAGAGCTGTGTGTTACACACATTCGATGCTGGTGTGATGGGGCAAAATTGGTCAGGATGGGGCTGTTCACAGATACCTCTCCCTGTTCCCCCATTCTCTGAAAAAAAAAAAAAGTCAGTGGCTGAATTCTTGGGAGAAAAGTTGTCAAGTTGTAATACAAACTAACTCCCTTTGGTGCTTCACTGGAGGGGAACTTGGTGTGTGGGAGTATGTAGGATGGGCATGGCAGGCACAGGCAGAGGGACATGGCCAAGGAGAACAGCAGGCTGGTATGGTGAGTTTTTGAGTAAGACGTGGGTGGGCTCCTAAGAGCAGTGTGCTGTTGGAGAACAACGTAAGAGAGGACTTCATGTTACTGGGCACCCTCTTCTGGAACTCCTTTAAATGATGGTGGATGGTGCTAGAGAAAATAGAATTTCTGGTTTGGGTCACATAATTGTGACTTTGTTCTCGACAATGTTATATCACAACTTTTTAACTTTGGTATGATTTACCTTTAAAAATAACTTGGAATGAATTTCACAATTATTCCTACAATAATATTATTCCCTTCATTCTTAATCATTTAAAGTGTTTTTTTCCTCATGGGGGAGAAAGGGTGCACTAGGTATTGTACATAATTTCCAACCTATCTCATCTGTTCTACATCTCAGAATAGGGATCTATTACTACTAATGTGGCAATTACCATTTATTTATACTGCTTGTGATTTTTTATTTTATAGTTTTTAATTTGCCCCTTACTGAATTTTTAATAAGGGAGAAAGCAAGGATAGATGAAGAAAGTAATGTGTCTGCATTTCCATTGACTGTAAAGAAGAAATTCTTTAAGTGTTTTTCTTAGCAAGAATACAACAGTTCCATGGGTCACAAGCTAGAGAGATTGCAGGTCAAATATGTCAAATACAGCCTATAGACATATTTAATTTGGCTTTCATAGTGCTTAGAAAATTTTCAGTCTGTTGCCAACATAGCCAATCGCTAGATTTCATAGGAAAAGCTAACATTCTTGCTTCACTTGAATAGGTGGAAGGTGTGGGAATATTAGGCCTATATTCTTATGACAGCCATCATCTGAATGTGTTGAGTAGTTTTGCTCATTAGGTGGGGCATGTTTGCTGTCACCTCTACAATGCTGTTTTCTTAGGTGTTGGCTGTTTGTTCATGTATGTGTTTCTAACTAATTACTAACTTAAAGGCAGACAAAGCAATGAATCCCAGTATTATTAATAACATTATATACCTGGACATTGTAGATATTATAAAATGAAACTATAAAGTAGAAAATATTTTCTTTAATTAGAACACTTTATTTTCTTATTAAAGCACCTTATCTGAGATATTTCAATGTCTACTTTTGTTACCCAGATGCAAGCATAAGTCATTTATTTTTTTTATTTTTTATTTTTTTTAATTTATTTTTTAGTTTTCAGTGGACACAACATCTTTATTTTTATTTTTATGTGGTGCTGAGGATCGAACCCAGCACCCCACGCATGCCAGGCGAGCGCGCCACTGCTTGAGCCACATCCTCAGCCCCAAGCATAAGTCATTTAAAGATGTAAAAAGATGTTTGGGAGGCTGGGAGTGTGGCAGTGGTTGCTAGACTCTGGGTCAATCCCTAGAACCACTAGTATTTTTTTTCTTTTCAGTGAGCATTTATTTTTCCAGATCACAAACTCGTGGGCTTTATTAGTAAGATGAGTTGGTTTGCATACAGAAACTCTGTTGTTTTACCTTGTAATACACAGAATGTGGGCTCTAGATGAAGACTGGTTAGGTTTGAATACTGACTCTTCTACATATAAGCTGTGTGACCTGGTCAGAGTTTCTCTGTACTTTGATTTTCTCACCTATGATATAGTAATCATTCTAGCATCTATCTTGGAGGATTGTCTTGATGATTAAATGAAATAATCTAGACAAAAAAGTTGGCTCAGAATAAAAATTCAAAGAATATTAGCTATTTATCATTTCTAGATAAAGAGTATAATGTGTTATATACTTTTATTACAACTTAAAATTTTTTTTTCTTTTTCCTGTGCTGGAGGATAGAACCTAAGGTTGCATGTATGTTAAACAAATGCTTTACCACTGGAATACATCCCCAGCCCCCCATTTTTTTTTAATTGACTAAAATCCTAGTGTAATTTTGAGAGTATTTTGGCCTGGTCTGCAGCAAGTTTCAGCAGCAAGGCTGTGATACTCTTCCCCAGAAAGTACTCACGTTTTAAGTCCTACCACCTAAAACTACTTAGGCCTTCTGCTGTAAAAAGAGGAAACTTCTCCTTGCCATCCAGCTAGTAGCATAAAGCAAGGTAGAAATTTTATAGTGATAGTTGGGGCTATTGGCAGAAAGCTGCCACAAAGACTTTGTCTTCCATAAATTTATTTGATGACGATAATTAGTCATCCATTCTCTAATTCCCAATTCCATGCATTTATTAAGCCTTGGTAATCAAATATGGAAAAGCATAAAGTTGTAGCCAAAAGATATGTAAAGCACTGATTTATTCACATAGGAACATCTTTTGTCTTGTTTTGGGATTTTAATATTCTTTTCCTTTTTTTTTAGCATTATTTTTCTTGATGTTCACTTTGACTTCTTGCTGGAAGGAGAAAAAGCAGATTCTACTCCTTTGTCTGAAAGGAATCCACAAGAAAAATGTTTTTAATCAGCATACATGGGGTATAGCACCAACTTGGAGAAGGTGCTTTTCAACAGAAATTTATGGTTATGTCCTTCCATCATCTTGTTTCCCAGAAAAATTTGGTTATAAGTGGGAAGAGATAGAAATGATAGCACAAGAACTCTTTCTCAGACTGGCAATTGTTTTCTTGCACCACAGGAATCCCACATTGCTGAGCGACTACTGTCCTCTGTGAGGAAATAGAAAGCACTATTTCACTGTTGTAAATGAAGATTGAGTGTGATGGGATACCTTTGACAAAAACATCCTTTTAAAT
The DNA here is from genome assembly GCF_001458135.2 of Marmota marmota marmota. Lineage (NCBI taxonomy): Eukaryota > Metazoa > Chordata > Mammalia > Rodentia > Sciuridae > Marmota > Marmota marmota. The sequence continues at coordinate 7,326,638 of NW_026000119.1, read as the reverse complement.
GATTGCAAAAACACAAATCTATCTCAGCTGTAGGGTTTGCAGTGTGGAAAATCTTGCAAATCTGTCTGGCTGCTGTTGTCATTGTTGTTACATTTATTCCATTGCTGTCACTGTCTGTTAGGTGAATGGTTTGCTTTTATCTGATAACTTGGGAAATTCAAGTTATTTCTCCTGAGGCTAGAAAGCAGAAGACTCTCAGGAGCTGGTTCTTCCTGAAGTATGAAGCTGTTGTTCCTGAAGAGAAGATGTGTCAGTGTAAACCATCCTGAACTGGGGAAGACAGTAAACAGGAATGATCTAAAACAGGGACGCTGGGAGCAGCATTCCAGTTGTTTTTATTGCTAACTGGTAGCGATTTGTGGGGTGGGCTCTTTTCCTCCTCTCTAACCTGCTCTGGGACTGAACATGCTGGTCGAGAGAGGAGCTGGCGCCTGAACTAGTATCCAAACAAGCAGCAGCAGGCAGATGACCCACAGTTGTCACTGTGTCATGCTGTCTCTGAGAAGACACATCCGCTTCAGATGATAGAAAAGACAGTAAACACTCTGCTCTTTTCAGAGAGACTGTTGGAATACTGCCACACCCTTATATAAGAGTGTTTTATTCCGTGTTTTCTCATACCATTTTTATTTACCTTTTTATGAATAAATTTATGTGCACAGGCCTCAGATATACACCTTCACTTAATTTATTTATTATTCTCTAAAAATTTTGTCTCTTCTTTCCTGTTATTAGAGAACTCAAAACAATAGTTCTCCTTATTTAAAAAAAAACTATCTTAGTTAAATTTTAGAGTCAAAGATTTTACATATTTCTGGGATCAGTTCATTGAGTTACTAATTATTCCAAGAGTGGGTCATGTTTATAATGGTTTTATGAGTGTGTCGTAACTTAGGGATTGGTTTCTTTCTAACATGAGGACACTTTTAAAAGTTGTTTGGTACTTAGAATGTAGCCCTCCCTGTCCTGCCCCACAATGGGAACAATATTTTAAAGTAGGTAAATGAAAGTTAGATTTCTACAAATCTTTGTAACCCATACTACGGCTGATCTATACTGCTGTAGTTTCTAACTCCTTCTTTGGAAAAATTAGTCCAAGTCACAATATGATATATGACTTCTGTAGCTCCAATATTGACAAAAATATCTGTTGCTCTTCCTTTATTCTTGGACTGGAAGAGGTTTTCCTCTTCTTCCCCCTAACCTGAGTAGTGTGAGGAGTTCTAATTCATTTTCCTCTTTCTGATGTAGAGACATGTAAGGTGTCTTGCAGGGTTAAATCTAACAAAAATGGCCACAGGGAGAGGTTTTTGCTCTGTTTGTCCAACTTTCTAATTCCCATACTCAGATGGTAGGGGTTACATTGGCCACCTGATTGGAACATGAGTTGGGTTCCAAGAGTCTGGAGACAAATCTAGGTTACTTCACTGGACATAGAGAGCTAGAGGGGCAAGTCAAGTCCGGGGGCAAGTGCCTGAGGACAGACATTAAGTCAAATGATCTGAGATAGTATGGTGCAGAGCACAAAGCTTGGTATGAGGCAGAAATGGGGTCCATGATGGAGGAGCATTTATGTAAATCCAATTTCCATTGGAGAGGGTGGGGTATTATATAATGCTTGAACCAGAGGTATTGATTGCTATTTATGTTTTATTTTAAATGTTTTTTAAAGTTTATTTTAAATTGATGCATAAATTTATACATATTTGTGGGGTACCGTGTCATCCTTTCAATACATGTATATTGTAATATTTCAAACCAGGGTAAGCATATTTGCTTTCTCAAAAGTTTATCGTTTCGTTGAGGTAAAAACATTCAAACTCCTTTTTTCTGGGTTTTTTGAAATAGTACATGATCATTATCCATAGTCATTCTACTGTGCAATAGAACAGCAGAACTTCTCTTATCTAACTAAAATATAGAACTCATTGACTGACCTTTCTCCACTCCTCCCTCTTCTCTACCTTCCCCACCTCTCATAATTACGACCTTGCTCTCAACTTCTATGAGATCAACTGTTTTATCTTCTACATGAGTGAGATCATGTGGCATTTGTCTTTCTTTGTGTAGCTTATTTCACTTAATTGCCTCCGGTTTCATCCATGTTGTTGTGAATGACGAGATTTTTTCTTTCTAATAGCTGAATAGTATTCCAGTTGTATGTGTATGTGTGTGTGTATGTGTTGTATAATATCACATTTTCCTAAGCACTCATCAGTTGATGAATATTTTTTTGTTTCTTGGTTATTATGAATAGTGTTTCAATATACATGGGAATGTGGATGTCTCTTTGGCATACTTATTTCATTTTCTTTAGATATATATTAGGTAGTAGGATTTCTAGGTCATATGGTAGTTCTATTATTAAGTTTTAGGGAATCTACATACTATTTCCCATAATGATTGTAATAATTTACATAAGTACATAATTACATAATGGCTATATTAATTTACATTCCCACCAAGTATGGAAAAGCGCTTTTCTTCACATCCTTACCAGCATTTATTATCTTTTGTTTTTTGATAATATTCATTCTTCCTGGAGTGAGTTGATATCTCATTGTGGCTTTGATCTGCCAATTAGTGATGTTGAATGTTTTTTCATTTTCATACACCTGTTGACCATTCATATATCTTCTTTTGAGGAGTGTCTATTCAAGTCTATTGTTCATTTTAACAATCAGATTACTTGGCTTTTATTTTGTGTTGTTCTGCAATTTAGTTATTAAAGTTACATAATATTGTGCATTTTAACCCTTTATCAAATGTATACTTTGCAATTTTTCTCCCATTCTGTAGGGTGTCTCTTCACTGTTGATTGTTTCTTTTGCTGTGCAGATGCTTGTTAGTTTGATATAATCCCACTTGTCTATTTTTGCTTTTGTTTCCTGTGCTTTTAGAGTCCTGTTCAATTTTTTTCCCCATTTCAATGCCCTGAAGAATTTTCCATATTGTTTTCCTAGTTAATTTCATAGTTTCAGGTCCTACATTTCAGTCTTTCCTTAAACCACTTTGAGGTGATTTTTGTATGAGGTATGAGATAGGGCTCCAGTTTTATTCTGCATATAAATATCCAATTTTCCCAGGACTGTATTGAAGAAATCGTCCTTTGTGCATTATGTGTTCTTAGAACCTTTGTCAAATCTCAATTGGCTGTGGATGCATGGATTTACTTCTAGTCTCTTTCTTACTTCTAGACTCTTGTGGATGCTTCCATTGGTCTTGTGTCTGTTTTTATGCCAATACTATGTTGTTTTGATTACTATAACTTTGTAATACACACACACACACACACACACACACTAGAGAGAGAGAGAGAGAGAGAGAGAGAGAGAGAGAGAGAGAGAGAGAATATTTTAATATTTATTTTTTTTTAGTTTTTGGCGGACCCAACATCTTTGTTTGTATGTGGTGCTGAGGATCGAACCAGGCCGCACGCATGCCAGGTGAACGCGCTACCCCTTGAGCCACATCCCCAGCCCCTTTGTAATATAATTTAAAGTTAGTCCCTGTAATGCCACTTAGTTCTTTTTGCTTAAGATTGCTTTGTCTTTTCACAGTGTATGTGTTTGCTTCTGTACAAATTTTGGATTGTTTTTCTATTTCTGTTAAGAATATTATTGGTATTTTGATAAGAATTGCATTAGATCTGTAGATTGCTTTGGGTAGTATGAACATTTTAACAATATTGATTCTTCCTATTTATGAACAAGAGATGAAAGGATGGATGCCTTTTCTTTTTTTGTGTGTCCTTTTCAACTTCTTTCATTAATGTTTTATACTTTTCATTGTAGAGATCTTTTACCTTTTTGGTTAAAATTTCTCCTAGTTATTTTAATTTTTGTAGCTATTGTAGATTGTAAATAAGATTGCTTTCCTGATTTCTTTTTCAAATAATTGACATTTGGTGTCAAATAGAAACATTACTGATTTTGTATCCTGCCACTTTGCTGAATTTGTTTATTAGTTATGACAGTTTTCTGTGGAGTCTTTGGGGTTTTTAGTATATAGATCATGACCCTATAAGCAGTGATAATTTGACTTTCTTCTTTCCAATTTGTATGCAATTTACTTATTTGCCTTGCCTGATGGCTCTGGTTACAATTATTGTACCAAGCTGAATAAAAGTAGGTAGCCTTGTCCTGTTCCTCATCTTAAGAGAGAAAGACTTCAGCTTTTTCCCATCTGTATGGTATTAGCTGTGGGCTTGTTGTAAATAGCCTGTAGCATATTGAGGTATGTTCCTTCTGTGTCTAATTTGTTCAGGGTTTTTATCCCTAAGGTTTGATTGCAAAGATAAGAACAAAAACAAACGGGGAGGGGGGCGGAACTAATTAAAAACTGCACTTGTAATGCATTTCCCCCCATGTTTGCAATTTTTGATGTCCCAATTTATATCTTTTTTATATTTTCTCTCAGCATATTAATGTTTTTTAAATTGTTTTGTTTTTAGTCTTTATACAAAAATAAAAATAGTGAATACACCTTATTTCCAACATGAGAGGATTATGAATTTGTCCATATAGTTGCTCTTACCGGTTAATTTTATATCTTCATTTTTTGTTGTTGTTGTGTTTCATTATTCTGGTTTGAGGAACTCCCTAAAAGAGATGTTTTAAAGTGGTGTGTTTGTAACTCCAGAGCCACCTATAATACTTTGGAGTAATAAAAATTTTGAATTAGTATAAATTAAGGAATATAATATAAGGAATGGACTGCCTTTATGGCTGATTAATAAAATTAATCCTTTCAAAATTTCATAAAATGTTACAAAAAATGAAAGAAGACATTTGGAAAGTTTATGATTTTATAAAATGCTGCTATAAGTTTAGTACTTATATAAAACACTAAAATTGTCCTAAAAGGAAAAAAAATCTTACCTGGGATAATGCCTTATGTAAATGTAAGTTATTACCATATAACAAATTTTCTACAGAAGCAGTATAAAAGCTAAAAGCCTATTTAAAGAGACTATTTTCAATATGAGTAAGTTGAGTTTTTAAGTGGTTGTTTTCATTAGCTTTTTCATTACTGTGACCAAGTCCTCATAAGAATAACATAGAGGAGGAGAAGTTCATTTTGGCCCATGGTTTCAGAGGTTCAGTCTTTGACTGGCCTACTCCATAGCTCTTGGCCCCAGGTGAGGCTGAACAGCAGGACATGGCAACCAGGAAGCAGACAGAGCTCTGCTCACCAAGGACAAAATATAAACCCCAAAGGCCCACCTGCACTGACCAACTTTCCACAGCCATACCCTACCAGCCTATAGTTATCGACCAGTTAATCTGTATCTGGATTAATTCAGCAATTAGGTAAAAGCTCTCTAATTTAATCATTTCACCTCTTAACATTCTTGCATTGCTTCACATTTGAACTTTGGGGACTCTTCATATCTAAACCATAACAATGATGTTTTATTTCAATATAGGTTCAATATAGTTAATATCTTTTCCCTTTTAAAAAATGCTTTAGAATATTTGCCTCATTCCTTTCATCCTCTTTTTCATATAGATTTTTTTAAAGTAACATCACATTTTCTGCCTTCTCCTTTATAAAACCAGTCTAAAAAGTTCTTTCTCAAAACTCCCACCTTCTTGAATTTTTTCTAAAGTTTTCCTGAAGATTAGGATTTAGTCAGTTACTCATTCATTCAGGTTCAGTTCTAGGCTGTGGGAATAGAGTGATTAAAAAAATGTCATGGTTTCTGCCCTTTTACCCTTCAGTCCTTTAAGTCAGAATACAAATTAAAAAGACAAATTCTAGAGTCATTCTCTTGATGCTTTAAAATAATGAGAATTAATCATGTTGGAATCCAATCCTGTCCTCTTTTTTATTTGAAGACTTGTAAATATCCAGGTAGAAATCAGGACTTTCTGAGCTAAAGGTACAATAAAACTGATCAGTGATTTTTCTTTGGACAATGTAAAAGTTTATAACTTTCATCATTGTCTCTGGCATGCAGTAGAACATCTTGCCTTTTATAGTACTTAACAGTTTACAGTATGTTCAAACAGTCTCATTTTATGGAGAGGTCTAACAATTGTACATATGGCATTCTTCAGTGGCCAGCTTTTATGGAACTCTTGTGTTTATGTTGAGCTGAGTAGCCCTAAAGACCTTGCAAATGAAACAAAATGATCTAGTGAATAGTACATGAAACTGCTAAATTAGAAAAATCTGAGTTCTGAACCTATTTTTATTAGTATCTGATTTCACCACTGTGCTGCATAAGCCTTCTCTTTCCTCATCTGCAAAACGAAAGGTTGGGGTAAATGAGAGTAACTGTCTAAAAACAATGAGCAATTATTATTACACAGATTGGAATCTATGGGTCATCTGGGCAGTTCTGCTAAGATGGGTAAGGTCAGCCTGATCTTGATCGGGCTTTCTCATTATCTATCAGACTCACCTGGGCTTTTTTTGTGACCAAAGTATGTGTCCACAAAGTGAGCAGAGTGAAACCTGTCAATTGCACCACATTCTGTTGGCTAAAGGAAATCTGAAAGCTGGCTCAGCTTCACAAGATGCAGAAATAGACTCTGAAGTCTCATAGCAAGGTCATGGAAACAGGGAAGGGTGAAGAATCACAGCCCACTTTGCATTTAATTTACTATAGGCTCCTTTGAGCTTTAACTTTTTCTTCAACTTGTGGTGATCTAGTTGGTTATTTGAATACCTATTGCTGTATTTTGGCACAGAAAGAAATGTAAAAGAGAAAAATAACCCTTGACTGTATCAAAGGCACTTTGTATTTTATAAAACTATTTTCACTTTCCAGAAAAAACGTAGATAACAGATATCTTTGAGGAACTTGCAATGTGGTTAAGCAAATAAGGTCCATCTCTTAAAAAACAGCATACATTTCATGACCATCTTTTCTTGGGGGTTGGAGATTTGTAAGTGCTTCAGGATACAGAGTGGTTCTTTTTCTTCTTCTTTTTTAAATTAGGTATATATGGCAGCAGAATGCATTTTGATTTATTGTATACAATTGCAGCACAACTTTACATTCCCTTGGTTGTACACAATGTAGTGTTGCACCGTATGTGCGATCATACATGTACCTAGGGTAATAATGACCATCTCATTCCACCATCTTTCCTATCTCCCTCCCTACTTCCTCCTCCCCTTTGCCCCATCAAAATTCCTCCATTTTTACCATGTCCCCCCAATAAGGATCAGCATCCACTTATCAGAGAGAACATTCAGCCTTTGGTTTTTTGAAATTGGCTTATTTCACTTAGCATGATATTCTCCAGCTCCATCCATTTACCTGCAAATGCCATAATTTTATTCTCTTTTGATGCTGATTAATATTCCATTGTGTATATATAACACAGTTTCTTTATTTATTCATCTATCGAAGGGCATCTAGGTTGCTTCCACAGCTTAGCTGTTGTGAATTGTGCTGCTATAAACATTGATGTGGCTGCGTCACTGTAGTATGCTGTTTTTAAGTCCTTTGGGTGTAAACCAAGGAGTGGGATACTTGGGTCAATGATCGTTCCATTCCAAGTTTTCTAAGAAATCTCCATATTATTTTCCAGATTGGTAGCACCAACAATGAATGAGTGTGCCTTTTCCCCCACATCCTCATCAACCTTTATTGTTGTCTGTATTCTTTAGAATGTTAGATAACTAACATTCTGACTGGCATGAGATGCAATCTTAGAATAGTTTTAATTTGCATTTCTCTAATTACTAGAGATGTTGAACATGTTTTTATATATTTGTTGATCAAATGTATATCTTCTTCTGAGAAGTGTCTGTTCAGCTTCTTAGCTTATTTATTGATTGTTTATTTTTTTGGTGTTTTTGAGTTCTTTATATATCCTGCAGATTAATGCTTTGACATGTATGTGGCAAAAGCTTTCTCCGAAAATGTAGGCTCTCTCTTTACCTCATTGATTGTTTCTTTTACTAAGAAGAAGCTTTTCAGTTTGATATACATACTTTGAGTCCATCCCATTTATTAATCCTTGATTTTATTTCTTGCGCTTTAGGAGTCTTGTTAAGGAAGTCAGGGCCTAATCTGATGTGATGAAGATTTGGGCCTTCTTTTTCCTTATTAAGTGCAGGGTCTCTGGTCTAATTCCTAGGTCTGTGATCCACTTGGTAAGAGATAGATAGGGGTTTATTTTCATTTTGCTGAATATGGATTTCCAGTTCTTCCAGCACCATTTGTTGAAGAGGCTATCTTTTTTCCAATGTATGTTTTCTCCATTTAGAATGATGTTGGCCTTGAGTTTAGCATAGATAGCTTTTGCAGTGTTGAGATATATTCCTATTATCCCTAGTTTTTTTAGTGTTTTGACTATAAAGGGGTGCTGTATTTTGTTAAATGCTTTTTCTGCAACTATTAAAATGATCATATGATTCTTTAAGTCTATTGATGTGATGAATTACATTTATTGATTTCCATATATTGAACCAAGCTTGTATCTCTGGAATGAACCCCACTTGATCATAGTGTACTATTTTTTTAAAATATATTTTTGTATGAAACTTGCCAGAATTTTATTGGAAATTGTTGCATCAATGTTTCATCAGGAATATTGGTCTGAAATTTTCTTTCCTTGATGTCTCTGCCTTGTTTTGGTATCAGGATGATACTAGCTTTGTAGAATGTGTTTGGAAGGGTTCCTTCATTGTATATTTCATGGAATAATTTGAGGAGTATTGGTATTAATTATTCTTTGTAGGTCTTGTAGAACTCAGTTGTGAATCCGTCTGGTCCCGGACTTTTCTTGGTTGGTAGGTTTTGATGGCATCTTTTGTTTCCTTCCTTGAATTTGATCTGTTTAAATTGTGTATGTCCTCTTGACTCAGTTTGGGTTGATCATATGCTTCTAGAAATTTGTCGGTATCTTCAAAGTTTTCTACTTTACTGGAGTATAAATTTTCAAAATAGTTTCTAATTTTCTTCTGTATTTCAATAATGTCTGTCATGATATTTCCTTTTCACGAATTTTAGTAATTTGAGTTTTCTACCTCCTTTTCGTTAGGTGGCTAAGGGTTTGTCAACTTTATTTATTTTTTCAAAGAACTGGCTTTTTTGTTTTGTCAATTTTTTTGAATTGTTTATTTTGTTTCAATTTTATTGATGTCCACCCCAATTTTAATTGGTTCATGTCTTCTACTACTTTTGGGGTTGGTTTGTTCTTCTTTTTCTAGGACTTTGGGAGGTAATGTCAGGTCACAGCTTAATTTTACTGGATAAAAGATTCTTGGTTTGCATCCATTTTTTTTTTCAGAGCTGTTGTTCCAGGATCCTCTTGGCTTTGAGGGTCTGGGTTGAAAAATCTGCTGATATTAATTGGTCTCCCCCTATATGTGATCTGATTCCTCTCTTACAGCCTTTAAGACTCTATCCTTATTCTGTATGCTAGGCAGTTTCATTATAATGTGTCTTGGTGTAGATCTGTTGTTATTTTGTACATTTGGTGTTCTGTAAGCCTCTTATATTTGATTTTCCAATTCATTCTTCAAGTTTGGGAAATTTTCTGATATTATTTCATTGAAGGGATTGTGCATTCCTTTGGTTTGAATCTCTGTGCCTTCCTCTATCCCAATAATTCTTATATTTGGTCTTTTGATGCTATTTCATAATTCTTGGATATTCTGCTCATGGTTTCTTATCATCTTCACTGTGAGGTCAACTTTATTTTCCAGATTGTATACTTTGTCTTCATTATCTGACATTCTGTCCTCCAAGTGATCTAGCTTATTGGTGATGCTTTCTACTGAGTTTTTTATTTGGCTTATTGTTCCCTTCATTTCAAGGATTTCTGATTGGTTTTTCTTCAGAATCTCTCTCTCTTTCTTGAAGTAATCTTTTACTACCTGTATTTGCTCCTTTATCTCTTTGTTGTTTGATCAATTTTTGCCTTGTATCTGCTCATTTAGGTATTTCTTTAACTCACAGATCATTTTAATTATGTATATTCTGAACTCCTTCTCTGACGCTTCATCAATTGCGCCATCCATGGATTCTATTATTGTAGTATCCTGGTTTGTTTGGAGCACTTTCTTCCCTTCTTTTTTCATGTTGCCTATGTGTCTTCCTTTCTTGCAGTGCATATCTGAGGTATTAGAGTTTCTACTCTATAATCTTGTAATATCTGTGCAGATTATCTCTACCTCACCTTGGTGTTGGGCTTCCAGACCCTGCTGGTGTTCCATCATGGATGCTACTGCAACTATAGGTGGTGCTAGCAATAGTGGAGGTAATTTGAGATAGCAGTAGGGAGGTCCAAGACGGATGCAACCACTTTCAGAGATGGGGCCGAAAGGGTGGGCCTTACAATGGCTTTGGGCTGTCTGTTCTGAGATGCAGCTGTCTGTGTCGCAAGGTGGAGGCTACTGCGTGAAAAGGGCTATGGTGATAGCTGCAGTGTCCTGAGATGGAGGTGGGCTAGGCCTGGGCTCCCAGGTGGGCCCAGGAGGTGGACCTGGGCCTAACCTGGGCCTGGGCTCCCATGGGGAAGTGTGTGGTGGAGGTGGTCCTGTGCCTGGCCCTGAGCTTTGGCATGGATCTGCTGGACAGTGGGCACAGAACAGTTTTTAAGAGACAAACTATGGGCTGTACCTAGACCAGAAGGTGAGGTGTCAGTGGCTAAATTTGGACTGATCACTGTTTTCTTTTTAATCACCTCTAACAGTTATACACAGAATGAGGACAAATGTTATTTTTAATTAAGCAAGGGAAATAAATGGTTGCTGGTGAATAATTAATTTCCAAACTTACATTTTGTTGGTTTAAAGAAGAAGCTATATCTTGAATGTTGATTTTCATAAACAAAAAATATTATCAGAAGAATATTTTACTTTTTTCAGGAGTCACAAAATATTTTTACGTGGGGATTCCTTGAAGGAAGCTAATGGGATTATTTTCAAAGACTGCTGGCTGTTCACCAAATTACATTTTCCCTTGCAAAGCTCCCAGCTTCCTTAGCTGTTAGTGTGTCATCTGAGTTCCATCTAATGGGATATGCATGGGAAAATGTGTGCCGCTTCCCAGCTTGTTCCATAAAACCTCCACCACGGGCTCTTCCCTGCTGGTTCCCTTTTCTGGCTGACTGGGTTGGCCACACACAGGGTGACTTTGGAAGCCATAGGTTGATGTTGGAAGGCTTGTTGTCAACCTGTGTTCCTAAATGACTGCCTGGAGCAAAACCCCTCTTTCATAGGGAATACCTGCCCTGGGTTATTACCTGAATGAGACCGTGAACTCTATTGTGTTTAACACCTTCTCTGATGGTTTGTTCATCAGTATAACCCTAACTAGTATGGTAAATAATACACTTGCTTGAAAAATCAAGGCAGGAAAGTGTAATTAAAGAATTTTCTCTCTGTTCACATCTATACAAAGTTGAGTTCATTAAACATTATCGACTCTTTTGCATGTGCGACTGCTGAATGCATTGCTGGTATATCTGCTTCAGGGAGATCAGTTTGATAAGATAAACTTATGTATAAACAGATGATTATTACACAATGTAGTAAACCTACTTTGGGGTATGAGCAAAAATAATGTATCATAGAGACCCCAATATTCAGTGGGTCAGACAAGATGGAAAATTCTTTTTCTGAAACAGTTCAGAGGCGGGTAAGCCATCTAGGGTAGCAGGTAGCTCTGCCCTAGAGAGTTATAGTAATAACTGATAAGAAGGATTATTGTTGGTAGTAACAATTATTATTATAGGTAGCATTAATTGGCACTTATCACTTGGTAAGCTCAGTTTCCAGTCTTTAGGTATAATAACTCCTTTAAATGTTACAAAACCCACATGTATTATGTGCTGGTTCCCAATTTGATAGGTAAGGAAACTGAGGCATAGGTTGCAAGTATTTACCCAGGTTCACATAGTCAGGAATTGATTCAGCTGGGCTTTGAAAACAAATGATCTGAGTCTAGGCTGTTAACTACCATGCTATACGTAGATGAGCAAGTTAAAACCATGAGTAGTCTTTGTTGGTGTGGGGATATCCACTCATTTGCAGATATGGTGGACATTTGATGCCTTCAAACCATGTTCCTTTAGCTTATGCACTCAGGCTACAATGGTTTACTTGGTCCTTCTGGGAATGCTGCATTGCATTTTTGTGCCATTTGATGTTCTAGATGTATCAGGATTCATTGAATCAACTGTCCCAATTTTTGTGGATCTCTGGTGTTTATCTAATCCATATAGGGAGTACCAGTTCAAAAATCAGTGATAACTATTTGCATGTGTTGTCTTCCCAAGTTGACTTTTTATGGGTCTCTAACTTATTTAGAATGTATGAAACTGACCCTTGTCCACACCAAGTGTCAGGTAAGCATCTTCCTGCTGAGCAAACACAGAATAATCCTCTACGCAGAATTCATGTCCCTTGAACTTCTTGCATCAGAAACATACTTACCCTGCAGGTCTTGCCCTCTGCATCTGCCTTGCAGTGCTTACTGAGACACATGACAGTATCTTAAAGTTCCTTACTTTCAGTCACTACTTAAAGAAGGCTGAGTTTAACAGAGAGGACAAAAAAGTGCCTTTACATAGTATTTTTGCTTTTTTCCTTCCGTGATATTTGTATTTGCACAGAATGGTTTTGGCAAATATAAATCTCATCTAAAAGTTCAAATTCTATTTTTCTTCTGTAGCCTCAAAGTGTGGGAAATGTCTTTTTTTTTTTTTGTTACTCTACTCTTCACTACATTTTTTTCCCCATTTTATCATGTTGGATCCTTTTGTCTGAGGCTGATACCATATTGGTTTCCTAGTGGAGGTAATTTTAGTTTTCCTTGAAATATTGTGACTGCTGTCCTATTTTTTTTTTTGTCTTTCTCCTATAATAGTTTTTCTCCTATAGGGGATTAGATGCTGGGAGTAGATGCTGAACATCCCGTTGGTTGTGTTCTGAATGCCCCTGGCTTGTGAGCCAGCCCTTTGATAAGGAGTCTAGGCAGGTGCTAATATATTCTTGGAAATTCTCTCTCCCTGGGGCCATTGAGTCTGGCTAATTCTGAACATTGTTAGACTCTGTGAGGTTGCTTTGTGTTCAAGACATCTGGCCACAACAGAATAAAGGAAGAAATTGGGCAGGGTCAGTTTACTAAAGTTGGCAGCTCTTCACTGGGAAATTTAGATGTAAATTATGATCCAGGTTGGGACTGCTGCATGTGCTAACAAGAAGGGTGTTGAGAGTCCAACAGGTCTGACAAGGGGGGAAATTGTAAACTGCAGGCTGCCTTTTTATTCCTTCAGTACAAATGACTTGAGCCTTTGGGAATGAGTTAAGTAATTTTTCTCAATCATCATGTATTCATCACATTTGCCCCAGTGGTGTTCCAGGTTAGGTTAGTGAATGGGAGGTCAGGAATTCTAATTTCCATGACTGGGTCTACTTTTCATTGGTCGTCTTACCTTTGCCAAGTTGTTTTACCTGTGTTCTCTCTCCCTACAACAAAGCTAGCCATAGCTCAGGGAATTCATGGGTTGGTACAGGGGATGGCACTATTAGTGGGTTGCATTGGAGTTTGGATTTCCACTCTGCCACTTACCTAATGCAATCTTCATCTGGTTGCTTAGTCTCCTGCCTTTTCAGATGCCACCTCTCAAGTGGGAGAGTAATGTGCACTTTATAGGGTTGCTGCAAGGATTCTATAAGGCAATATATGAACCTCATCAAGGACAGTGTCTAGCACACAGTTGTCACCCATTAAATTCTAGTTATAATTATGTTTAATAATTATTATTAGCTGTAATCAAGCCCTTCAACTGGATGGGATGCTGGCAAAATATCAACAGAGGTATAGAAAGGTTATTTTATGAAAAGATCAATCCTATTGCTATTTAACTGAACTATTGCTCAATCCAATAGTAATTATGATAGTAGTGTTAAAAAGTTTTTGTTCAGAGAATTATTTTCATGAACAAAAGAGAGTAACTTCGGACACCATCTGAGTTGAAAGTCAGTGTGGCATCCTGGAAAGAGTGTGCGATCTAGCTTTGCATTCTGCAGCCGTCGTTTATGAGCTGTGACCTTGGAAAAGTTAATCAATCAACTTTGCCAAGTGTTAAGTTTACTTGTCCGTAAAATGGAGATGAGATGACAATGTTGATTTAAGCAAAATTCATTTTGAGGATCAAAGCTAATATATAGAGTTGGTCAAGTCTTGACATAATATGTGATTCATTAATAGAACATGACAAAATATTGCCATATGCTTTCTTAAGGTGTTTTAAAATGTCATCCTGATAACAGGGATAAAAGGGAAGATCAGTAGTGCCGAAGAAGGAGATTGAGAGGTAGAATAGAGGGATGAATAAGGAGAGGCAATGCAGAATGAACTCATAAAAAATCAGGTTAAGTGCATATATAAATATATCACAGGGAATTTCACCTTTACTCATAGGTAAATAATGATATTTACGAGCAAAAGGAAGTCTAGTAGAGGAAGGAATATAGGAGATGGAGGGAGGGTGGGAAGAAAAAGGGGGAGGATCATGAATTGAAATCGAATTCCATGCATATATGAGTTTGTCAGGATGAACCCAGTTACTATGCATAACTATACAGCTCTAATAAGCAAGAAAAAAAAAAGTCATGCTGAGCTTCCAAGTTCCCCCAGTTGGGTCCCATGTCACTCTGTTTTTAAAGCATTCCATCCTTTTCTTTAGTAGCACCTGGCATGGTTTTCATTCATACACTACCCGTATGCTTGTGTACCATCTAGGTCGAGGACTAGGTCTGTGTCTGTTTTATTCGCCATTCCACTGGCATATAGTTGGTGCTTAATAAATCTTTGCTAAATGGCCAGATGAAAAGATAGCAGGATAGCAGGATAGCAGGAAGGGATAACAACCAGTGGTGATATTTCTCCTCTGTAAGCACATATCAATTATTTGTCACTTCATTTCACACTGCCTTTTAACACCACCTGTTGTCTTGTTAATTAGCTCTTGTAAAATGGCTAATTATTTTCATATCCCCTCTGATAGGTTGTAAGCCCCTTAAGTGCCTGCACCATAGATAAGATCTCTAGTGCTCTCACAGGTTGTACAGTGCTTTGCATAGTAATTATTTGTTGAATAAATGAACCAGAAAAGGAAAGAAAAAAAATTCATTCTGGGAATTTCACTAAAGAGTAAACTTTGGGGGAAATGTCATAAGTCAGAATGCATTTACCACCCTCTCACTGATGTCTCCATCTATTGCATTGGCATAGTGATAACTGATGTTCAGAGAGATGAAATGACAGTTCACAAAGATTATCTCTCTATCTCTTTGTCATTCTGTATATGTTCCCCTAGGTGGTTCCAGCCTTGCCCCAATGGTGGCCCCATTCCAAGGCCATACTGCCTCTTTGGGTGAAATTGCTGTGCATTTAAATTCCTCTCCCAGGTTACCTCTGCCCCTCTGTCATGAGCAACTGCTCTTTGTCTTCCTTTTGGCCTCCAGTTTCCTGGTCCACTTTCTCTCTGTCAGTTCTCTTTTCATTTCTAACCTCTGTCTTATTTTCAGGGCTACCAACCTCTGCCACATTCGAGTTCACAGTGAACCGGTTACTGTAGGGATCAGGAATCTCCTTGTAGGTGGCTTGAATCTGGCACTCTTTTGGCTCCATCTTGGTGTCTTGAAAACCATGAACTCTAGTCTCAGCTGGACCCTCATGGCTGCCAAACAATCTTTTATTAATTAAAAAAAAATCCGTGTACAACACAATTCCACATCTTCTCTGCTTTCCTCAAACTCTCCTGTCTACCCCTCCCAGGGAAGTTAAGTAATTTGTCCAAGGTTGCAGAGCTGGCAGTTAACCCAATGGGGATTTGAACCTGGGCTTTGACTGCCTTTTAATGTGTTTTATATATGCCCACACAACACACACAAAATAGGTGGTATGATGTTTCAATGATTTTGCTTTTACATAAACATAATTACTGTGCTTAGAATTCTTCCACTTGTTTTTTTTTTTTTTTAACTTAACAAAATATTTTGGAGTTGAAATTATTCTTAAACCTCCTTCCCTTCTTACCACATTTCAATACTTATCAGATGTCACCAGGGACTCTTTGTAGTTTCTCTTATCACTCTTTTCATGCCCAGGACACCTCCAACTGTGCTTAGGTCACTTTGCCTACCATTTCAATGTTGTTTCCTGGCTAGCAAAGAAAAAAAATTAGCATGTGGCTGTGAAACTGCCACCTCCTGCCTGATGCCAGCCATGCTCCCCAGCATATCCCCACAGCCTTCCATGTGTTTCCAAAGTTCAACTTTGATCACATTCCTTCCTGCCTCAGTTACTTCTGTGGCTCCCTGTTTCCCACCAAGTGAAGCCTAAATTCCTCTTCCTGGCCCTTGAGACCTTTATAATGCAGCCATATATGATCTTTCTCGTATCTGCACCACCCTGCAAAATTCTCTGTGCTTTCTCGTGGACATTCCTGTCTCTTATTAGTTTCTAAATCAAAGATAGCCTCCTTCTATCTTTACCTGCAACAGCCTTGTTCCCCCTTCATCCCACCTTACACACTGCCTTCCCCTGCATGAAGATGGGCCTTGATTCACTGACCTCCTATGTAAGTCTCCTCTTCCCTCCTTCCTGCTCCCCTCCCCATTTCATCTCCTTCCTCACTCACCCACATGCTTGCACAGGCCCTTGGAACATTCCTTGATCTTCTTGTTACAGTTTTTATTCCCTGGCATAGTGCTTGGACATCAGTTCAAGTCCTAAATGTAGTTTCGTTTTAATTAAATAGAATCATCCAAGAAAAACTGTTGAAGTGTGCACATATGAATATACAAATACATTTTAGAACATTTTTGGTAAGATGTGACATCAACAGTATTCTTGTTTAACCAAAAATTTAGGATTTATTGAAACAAGATAGCCTTTGTGATTTCTGTTTAGTTAATTAAGGTTGCGTGTTGTCAGCTTTGTGTCACGGTGACCAATATACCTGAGAAGAGCAACCTAGAGAAAGAAAGGTTTATTTTGGCTCATGGTTTCAGAGTTCAGACCATTGCTTGGCCGACTCCTTATCTCTGGGCCTGAATAAGGTGGAACAACATGGTGTGAGAGTGTGGCAGAGGAAAACAACTCAGGACATGGCAATCAGGGAACAGAAAGAGCTTGAATACAAGGAACCGGGGTAATATAATCCCTAAAGGCATGGCCCTGGTGACCTACTTCCTCTAGGGACACCCTACCTGCCTGCTGTTTATCACCCTTTAATCCATTCAGATTATTAGTCCATCAAATGGATCAATCCACTGATTAGGTTACAACTCTCATAATTTAATCACTTCATTCTGACCAGCCAACATTGTTTTACACATGAGGTTTCAGGGGACACTTCATATCCAAACTATCACACATGCTTTTTCTGACCTAGACATAACTGCTAATTGGAAAACAAATATAAAATACCTTGGAAATTTGTATTTAGTTTTCAATCTTGGTAGATAAGCTGAATTTTGTGAACCCCAAATTGTTAAAATATAAGTGTCAGGACACAAAGAAGATGGAAAGATGGAGTATGTTATTTCATTCTGACATTGAATAGCCATTTAAAAAATGTTTTTTTTTTTGATAAAGGGATAAATTTAGTTTTCTTTCAGTAAGTCATATTTTTAAATCATTATTATTAATATAATACTAAACTAAGAAAAATCACCATTAAAAATCTCTTTCCATTCATTTTATTAGCCTGAAGAACATTAGTCTATTGAGATTCTTTTATGAAGTTCTCAATCGAAGAGCTCTTTGGGGGCCCCTTTAGATTTTAAAACTGTACTTTCTGTCAAAGTGTCATTATTTGGGGATGAATTTAAAATACAATAAAAACAACGTCCTTATGGTCTTTGTGTTGGCACTAGTATTTTACCTATGAGACCCAACAAAGAGAAGCACATTGAGAAATGTTAACTTGGAAGATGGGAACCAATCTGGGTTCACAACTCAGGTAATCTAGAAATACTGATCTGCATTCCATTAACTCAACACTATTTCTGACTTCGAATCTCTATACTGTCAGGTGGGCAGAAATACAATAGCCTCAGTTCTTTTGAAGTGCTCCTCTCTCTTCCTGGGATTTTGTCACAGTCTGAGGTCTTACTGTAGTGCTAGATCTCCAGGTCTTCAAGGAGGTGGCTCATATCTGTCTTGAGACCAGACCAGTTACCAGGTGATGTCTTCTCCCACACCCTTGGTTATCTGCTTCTGTTCCACCCTTCAAGTGTGGTTATCTAACCTGAGACTGTCTAGGGAGCCCTCTGTAGGGCACCTGGAACACAGCACCATTCCTTTCCGGAGGAGTCTTGTGTGGTCGTCGGGAAGCAGGGTCCAGACTCTGCTCTTGAAAAAGCCTTCTCTTGCAGTCTCCTTGCTTTTTCTAATTTCTGGAACTACCCCTACTCATTTCTACTCCTATCCCTAAGAAATATCATGTCTTTGAAACGCAAGAAGCATCTCAGAATTGAAACTGAAAAGCAACATATCTCTTGTAATTATTAGAAGGATTATTTTGATTCTAGAATACTTCATCACTACTTGTTCTTACTCAATCCACGTCTTTGTATAAGGTACATAAAGTTGAGACCGTTTACTGGTTAGTGATGAAAACTGACATCTCCTAATGGGAAGAGCTATTAGTCTTTCAAAGCCACTCTCATTTCTTAGTGAGAAGCTATGGCACGGGTGTTCATATTTAAAACATTGTTTTGGAGAGCCATCATGGGCAAAAGTGACGGGCTGGCTGAAATAATAAAAACATTTTTATTTGCACTACACTGTTATTCTCAATGTGCTTAATAATTCTTACTAATGCTCATTACCAGTTACTATGCACATTCAGCTTCATTGTACAGATGGTGTGGTTGGGTGCTACGTGACTAACTTTTGATTACCATGTCCCTCGGTGTCTCTGGTGTCTCCTGTGTTTCAGCTGAACACACAGCAGCATCTGTGAGATCAGAATAGCAGCTTCTTTTATTTTTAGGACCAATCTCTGATGCTTAGCCTCTCTGAACCAGCCTTGTGTTTCCCAAGAGCTGTCTGCAAATTGAATTTTGCTGTGTTTACTGCTTCGGCTTGGAAACGTGTTGCCTAATGTTCTTGACTCTAATGAGTCATTGTCCACTTAGGTCACTAAAATACCTTATTGTTAATTTAGGGTGTGACAAACATTCCTATGTCAATGTCTCTTTTCCATATTTGACATGATTATGAAAACTGCTTAAAGAAGACTTGAATATCACTTGAATATACAAGACTATCATGTGTCTGACCAGAGGATAATGAGGAGACAGCTTGATGGATAGTAATGTTTCCTGCCAGGGATGGCAGCTTAAGCACCACCCCATGCCCACTCCACTCCACAAGACTCTTTGTTTTTCTATAACTGGAAATTGTTAGCTACTGATATAACCAATATAAAAGGAAGGAGAAAGATGGACGGGGTATATTCACCCATCTGTCTCAAAAATGCTGAGCACACCAGTTGCCTAACAATTAAGATAAGCCAAGTATTTGGCTGACTAGTACTGGTCGTCTTTATGCATTAAATAAAGTAACCTGGAATATAATCTGTCTTGGGATATAATGACAGGATTATAAATCTTTAACCAGGCTCTTTTAAAATCCACTAAGATGGAAAACTGAATTAGGTCAGAAGTCTCAGGCAAGAGAACACAGTCTAAATCTTGAGCCATTTGCTTGAAACCAGAATACCTGTGTAGGAATGGTTGTTGGGATGGATGTTTTCAATTGGAAACAAAGCATAAACCCTAAATGTAAATCACTGAATTTTCTCCTAGCAGCATCAGAATAATGCATTACATTCATTCACAGGCTGCAGTATTATTGAGGCAGAAAGGCATTGCTATATTCAGTAATGTGCTGTGAAGATTTTCATTATTGCATCTCAGCAGGCTTGGTTTTAGGCAGAAAGATGAAGTAGGTGAAGTCAGCCTTTGCTACCCACTTCTTCTTGCAAATGCAGGCGGCTTGTCTCTGTTGGCCCATCTTGACACTGCCTAGCAGGCTCCTGGCTCCTTTTCCCATTGCCTAGTGACTATTTTTTTTTTTGGTTGGAGGAGAGCAGGATCTCCCTTTGGGCTCTTTTAGTATTAATATACTGACTCTTATTAAGATCCTACCGTGTCCCTGCCAGGAGGTAAGGTGTTCTGCATACATTCTCTCTCTCATATTTGCACCCCTAGGGCTGGGGAGTGCTTCTCTCACATTGTCCTGTGCTGGGTTCTTCTTCCCCATGTTCCCCATGATCCCTCCATGGGATCACATGTTCTCCTCCCTCCTTTGAAGTCCACACATAGACAAATCTACGACTCCTATACCAGAATTCCATAATTTAATACTCTTAAATCTTCTTAGAGACAACTAAGTTAATAAATTTGTCCATGATAATATTTAGCATTCATCACATACTGTGGGCTGGATTTCTGCTGAACATTTTATCACATTTAATCTTTACAACCTCTCAAGGTAGAAATAATCATCTCTGTTTTACAGTTGAAGAAAGTGAAGCTAGGAAGGCTATGTAAACATCTCCAAGGTCATTGGCTAGCAAATGTTAGAACTAGGATTTGAGCTTGAGGTTGATTGTAGTCCGACCCACTCTCTGGGTCCAACAGAGCGAACAATAAGGGAGAGGAAGAGGGAGGAGGAGGGAGGGGGAAAGGATGATGGAGAAGCGGAGGATGGATCCTTTTCCTTTTTTGTTTCCTTTTAGCTGACTTCTGCATTGTAGTAACAACCCTCCGAAGGCCCCATTAGTCTTAAGCTGCTTATCACCAAGGAATTTTAGACTAAAAGAAGAAATGGCAGGTTGGATATTGGACATATCAAACTAGGAAGGCAAAGCAAAGTGGTCCAATCTTGAAGTTTAAAAAGAAGCTTTTCTAAAAGTAATCAGAAAGTAGTAACATTATCACATTCTTCGTGTCATACCACATGTCTTCTTATCCAAATCTCATCAGATGGAATGGAGACTAGTTTTTTTAAAAAAAATTTTTAAAAAGAAAGATAAAAAGCTTTTTTCTCTCAGTTCAGTTCAAAGAAATTCATTTTCTAAATTGACTGAATTGTGTGATGTGCACGTATGAATATGTCACATTGAATCCCACCATCTATACTCCACCTCAAATTAATTTAAAAATAAAAATAAAAAAGTTAAAATTAAAAATTTATTTTCTTATGGATTGATGTGATTTCCCCTACCGTCTGGTTGCTTCTGATGTTCGTTCCATGATTAGACAAACATTGCTGGAGAGACTCCCCACAAAATTCCCAGAGTTACAGCATCTCCCACTTGGGTGCCTTGGCAAGGAGGGACCCACTTCCTCTGCCAATGGATGCACATTTTAGCATGTTGGTCCTGACAGGTATCTGGCGCATCAGGGCTCTGGCAGGAAAGACTACCTATCTACATTGGGCAATTTGAAGGGTTTAATAAAGGGACACTTTTCAAAAGTGAAGGCAGGTCACTATGTACAGAAAACATAGGAACAGGGCAGTACCCCAGGGTAGTTGCCACGGAGAGCCAATATTAACCTCTCCTCTGACAGGGCAAAGGGAGGGAGCACTTACTGATACCTGGAGGCAAAGTCAGCTTGTGGAGAGGGCTGCCTACAGGAGCTAAGGCCTCAGAGGAGAGATCTGGCCAGACCAGGATTAGTAGGGAGGGAAGCAAAGGAATAAACAGCTTCACTGATCTTCTGCCAGTCTTCCCCTTTGGCCAAATCCCACTGCATGCCTGCTGATGTGGTTGGTCCTTAGAGGCCAGCCTGCTTTGGCAGGGAGTAGGGGTAAATGGAGGACATCTAATACAAGGGCTCTCAAGCATGTGACATAACTACACCCCTAAGAAATGCTAGATTGCTGTCTCTTCATGGGTTTCATTTTCCAAATCAATAGGATTAAGACCTTAGCGGCTCAGACATTAGTGAATTGAATGTCAAAGCTGCATTAGCTCTCAGGGGAATTTTTATGTGGAGACCAACCAAGTTAAAAGTAACAGCTGTAGTTTGGTTGTATCTTATTTTTTAAAAAGCAAAGCATTTTGGGGGCTAGGGACATAGCTCAGATGATAAAATGCTTGCCTCTCATGTACAAAGCCCTGGGTTCAATCCCCAGCACCACAAAAACAAACAAACAAACAAACAAAAAACATTTTTCCCCCAGGGATCAAACTATTATATGTGAGATGTCATTACATCATATATCCGTGTTTATCAAAATTGGTAGTAAGCAAAAGGACTGAAAAGTATGACATCTAGAATGTCAGAGTCGTGCACTTGGAAAAGCAGCCCATTTAGTCTTCCTAAGACAGAAATCCCTCCTGAAGTACCCTCAGGAATCAGTGGTGAGAGGACTTGCTATCCAACCCATTCCCGTTGCCATCAGGTGTAACTGTTAGAAAGAACTTCCTTATCCTGGATAAAAACTGACTCACTATTCATTTTTCCAGTTGTTCGGATTTTTCTGCCAAGAGTCACACAGCTTCAATTTCATGTTCTTTCAATATGTGAAGACAGTAATCATTTCATTTCCCCCTGATACCATCTCATTTTTAGGCCAAACATTCCCAGTATTGGCAACCTGTCCTCAAATGGTACAGACTCAACAACCATTTATGTAGACCTCAGCTACAGGCAAGGCACTTGACCTAGATTCCAAGAAGGCATACCTATCTTATGAAGCTTACAGTATATGGGGGAGAGAAAGGTAACACTTAACACAATACAAGATAGAATGGAATGTGCTGAGTAGAAGTTTAACTCACGCATTTCATTCAACTCATGGGTAAAAATGTTTAACAGGAAGGGAACAAAGAAAAGGTCATATAGCATGTTAATAAAAATAAATATAGCATGTTAATAAATGTAAAAAAATGGGTTAACTGATTAATGGGTCCCCATCTGTCCTTATTCAGATGGGGACCCATTAATCAGTTAACTCATATTAGCGAGTATTGTCTTTCAACCTGCTCTTAGCCCTGGTCATCTTATTGCACCATCAGGACATCACAGAGGACCTTTGTCATGCTTTGCTGAAACCAGTGTTCATTGTGTCTGCTCCAACAATTCTCAATCATGGGCTATACACTTCCATGGTGAATATATGTTAGAACCCCAAAGGTGAATGGAGAAAGAGAGTGTTGTGAAATTTTTATATGTATCAGAACAGGGGACATGGTTTAAAACAAAGTTGAGAAACAGAAATGTTAAAAAAATTATTGAAGCTAAATGGTAGAACATTGGAAATTCTTTATCTTATTCTATATGGTATGTTTGAAATACTATAACTTTTGTAATGCCCTGGCTCACAGTGAAAGCCATGGCATAGACAAGTCATGAGACATGTGATAAGAGGTTGGGGATATTGGTCTATGGGTGGCATTCTCTTGTATCTGTTTAGTTTCATTGTTAAGGTGGCTCTTTGATTGAACTAAAGCAAAATGAGCAAGCTTCCCTAGGTGAGGCCACTCGGTAGCATCTCGTTTCTGAATCACCACTCCTGGGCTGTGTGCCTCAGGAGTGGCCTTTGGCAAAGGAGGATCTGCCTGCTATACTTGAGCGTGCTTGCAGAACCTGAAGCTCCTGGTTCGAAGTTCCTAGACCTGTAACACCTGGTCATCCTCACCACATCAGAGGATGCAGCCTTCTCCATCCTTGACACCTCCTCCTTTGAAAAGCCTCCCCCTCCTTTTTCAGACCATACAGATGGGTTCTGGATTGCTCATAGCATGCCACCTCCTGTGTGAAAGCTATACAACATCATGGATCTCCAGTTTCTGCATCAGTAAAATGACAATAATGACACCTACCTTAGGATTTGTATTAGTTTTCTAGCATGGATGTAAAAAATTTCCACAAACTGAGTGGCTTAAAACAGCAACCACAGTTCAGGAGGCCAGAAGTCTGAAGCCAAATTGTTGGCAATGCTATGCTCTCTCTTAAGGTTCCGTGGGAGAATCCTTCCTCCTTCCTCCAGCTGCTGGTGGATCCTGGCATTCTTTGGCTCATAGTAGCATGATTTTTTTCTCTGCCTTTGTTTTTACATGACTGTCTTCTTTTGGTGTGTCCTCTTCTTTTCTTCTAAGAATACCAGTCTTGGATTGAATTTAGGGTCCATCCTAATCCAATGTGACCTCCTTTAGATGTGACTAATTATATTTATAAAAGCCCTATTTCCAAATGGGTTCACATTTTGAGTTTCCAGATATACATGAATTGGAGAGGCACTATTAAACACACACACACACACACACACACACATCTGTAGATTATTTTAAAGCTTAAATAAGATACTTTATGTGGAGTACATACATACGTACATAGGTATGGTTACACAGTAGATATTCAACACAGTTTTCTCATCCTCTACTGTTGATGCACAAATCTTTGAGGAGGCAGGAGAAGGTCTTTACTATATAGTCCCCTTGGAATAGCCCATGGGTTGACCTTCAGAATACTTTTCAGTACCTCACTATTCCTATCTTCCAAATAGGGCCAATCACTTATCCATAAAGCATAAAGCATTCTTTTTTTTTCTTGTTTTTTTTCTAGTGTTTGAATTTGAAACACAGCAAAAGAAAACTTGAAAATGTATCTTAGAATAAAATTAGGAAAATGTAGTTGTTCTCACTGTCTGGAAGCATACCATCCGTTCAGGCCCCTTAGGATCATTTGAATTCTTCTCATTCTTTCGGCCGTGGGGCCTTTTCTTGACGTCTGGCTCTCCACAGAGAAAGCACCTGTGGTGGCCTCTCCTTTTTAATATCAAGTGCCAGCAGGTAGGGAGGCAAGTTATGCTGAGACATTGCTCACAATCTCCTCAGGCTTTGGATGAAAGAAAGTGGAATTCCCCTGAATGAGCGGGAAGCATTTCATTAAAAATCTCTGTTGCATAAAACTCTCTAATGTGAAGCTTTGAAAAGCCATTGTTTCCTTGCTCTAGGAATATATTTAAAATGACATCTCTATAAACTTTGAATGTGTTGTATGTACAGAAATTGAAAAGAAGTAAATAAAGGAAAGATTCCAGACACTCATTTAGTCCAAATAACTTATCTCAGGTTAGTTACTTTCATCTGAAGGTGGAATAAAGCTTGATTCTATTCAGAGACACCTGTTGTATGTCTCTAAGCATTTAAGGTACCACACTAGCAGCCACTGTGAGACAAATGGACATAACTGTCATCACTGACAGGCCCTGTAAATAGTGGCTACCCCTGGGAAGCACAGGGAGTTAGGCAGCTTGTGTAAAGATGCTGTGACAATTGGTGGGATTTGTGGGTAGAAGTGGCTGAGAAGATTTGAATAATTAACACTCTTGCATAAATGAAGCTCATTCTTTGACTACTGGTGGTACCACTCTATCTATATTATCTTATTCAACCAACCATTATTTATCAAGCTCTTACTATGTACCAGACATTAGGGCTACAGAAATAATGGTCAGTTATTTCTTGTAAGGGGCTCCTAGTGGAAGAGACACATGGTAGACATTCACACACTGAACAATTCATGGTACAGTATCTCAGGTATGGGTGTATTGGGTGAGTTGAACAAGATACATGGTCCCTGATGTTATGAGACCTTCAGGCTAGTGGGGAAACACATTTAAAATTATATAAATAATTGCGCAATTATAATTGTAAGAAATGCACAGGGTACAATGAGTGCATTTAACAGAACTTTGTTATTGTGGTTATTTGTTTCCCAACTATGATACGATGGGATAATTGCTGCACTGGAAATGTACATAGGGAGCACATAGGGGCATGGGAGGGGAGCTTTACCTGGGCTGAGGTGCATTAAGTTAGGGTTCCTGAGAGAGGCAGTGTCCAGATGGTGGAAGATGAATAGGAGGTAACCATGTGAGAAGAAGGATGGCCTCCCGGGTTTTCAAGTTTTCCCTCTGAGTAACTGATCATGCTATTTAGCAAAACAAAATTTAGGAGGAAAGTATGTTTAGGGGGAGTGACAGTGAGTTTGATTTGGGTCACTTTGAGTCTGAGATACTTGGGGACATCTAGGTTAAGATGCTCCAAACGCTAAGAACCATATGGGTCTGAAGCCCAGCCTGAAGGCCACTTAGGAATCACCCGCAGCACTTAACAGCTTGGGAACAGATGGAGAGGGAGAAAAACAAGAACTTGGATTGAGAAGACGTATACAGTGGAAGAGCCGGAAAATGAGACTTGAAAGGAGCAGCTAGAGATACAGGAGGAAAACCAGGAGAGGTGATGTCACTGAAGTCTCTGAGGTTGAGATGGATTGGTAGTGTCCAGAGCTGTAGAGTGGACAAGTCAGCTATGGACTCACATGATTGCTAGGTTTGGCACAGGGAGGTCATCTGCATCTTCAGTAGGTCCATTTTCATGGACTGATGAGAGTGGTAAATTGAATGATGGGTGTGGACATGGGAACAAACATCCCAGTTTCTGAAAATCATGTCTCTCGAGAAGGTATTTTTATTCCCAAGAAATTAAGCCTTAAACCACAAGAACGGTGTTGTTATCATAGAATATGAACAGTCACCAGCTGAGGGAGAGTTGGGAGTGTTAGTCTTTGCACAGGTTTTGTCTTTGCTTCTCTAGAAATCACACCACCTGTGCACATAGCAGGTCCATCATCCTGCAATCTTGGTCAGGAAGGTACTCATTGTGCCCAGGAAGTGTAGTACATGGTTTCTGTGTTGGCATTTGACTATGTTCTGTATTAGACTCAATATATAATAATCTTGTCTTTCTCTATTGTCAAATGATCTCTTAGTCTTTGGTGTTACAGTGTGTCTTCTACCAATTGAATTGTAAGTGATGCAGGTGTCTGTAAGTACACCTTAGTTCTGGATATGGGGTATGGGAAGGCATTATTTAATATTTGTTTTTTGATATGTTTTCTGTTTTTATTCTCTTTGTGTTTTCTTATATTACAGCCACCCAGAGCTCTAGAAGGTGGCTAATACATTATATATTTCAAATGCATTAATGGAAAAGCAAAACAACAACAACAAAAACCTGAAGATTGCAAGTAAAGAGGTGGTACAGAGAAAGAAATTAACATTGGTTCAGTGTGTATTATGTTCAAGGATAACTCTTGCTAGTCAGACTGTGTCCATTGGCCAGTGGTGTTAGCAGCAACTGTGAGCTTGTTAGAGATGCAGACCTGAGGTCGTGCTCCACATCTCCCTTCTCAATTGCATCCCCTGTCATTTGTGCTCACAATAGAGTTTGAGAAGCACTTCTGCTCTGGGCACTTTATAACCTACCACATTTATCCTCCTAGCAAATCTATGACGTACAGATAATTAACCCATGGATCAGTTGGCTTTACCAGAGAAGCAGAAACAGTAGGAAGTAATTTTAAGATATTTATTTCTAGACATTGGCTCACTTGCCCGTAAGGTTCAGTGAGCAAATCCATATCCATAGGACGGGCAGTCAAGAAGGGAAGATGGTGTGTTGATCAGGACCCTTTGGCATGAGTTGAAGTTGTTTTTCTTAGTCAGTGAGGAACCATTCATCAAAGGTCGAGCAACTGTGGACCCAGGTGCTATGTAGAGTCTCATTGCCCAGGAAGAGCCTGTCTCCTTTTAAGAGCTCGCTTGATTAGGTTAGGCCCACTGACGATGATGTTTGCATAAATGAAGCTCATTCTTTGACTACTGGTGGTACCACTCTATCTATATTATCTTATTCAACCAACCATTATTTATCAAGCTCTTACTATGTGCCAGACACTAGGGCTATATAAATAAAGGTCAGTTCTTTCTTGTAAGGCAAGGGACAAGTCAACTGTTTAGGGACTTTAAGTACATGTGCAAAATCCCTTTATAGCAGCACCTAGAATAGTGTTTGATTAAATAACAGGATAAAAGTCTATGTATACTACAAATGACTCTGGCCTCGTTTCTATCATTGTAGTCTAGCCTAGCCAAGTTGACATTAAAAAAAAAACAACATCTTAATTTTTCAGCAAACAGAAGTCATGCAATTTATTTTGGTTCATAGAACTGGTTAATGGTTCCCTGACATTCAATCCCAGGACAGTCTATCATGCTGCCTCTAAGATTATCACTTTTCAGAATGTGTTGATAGGACCATGGGAGTAACACTGACTGTCACTTGCATGCAGAGCTCTCCTCATATCTTGTGTAGGAGCCTGTGGCCCGTGCTGAGCCAGGAGGTGTCACTTAGTAGAGTGCAAGTGAAGTAAAGCACAATTCAATGGACCATAGTGGTGTAGAGTAGGTAGCTGTTTTATTGGCTTGAGCTTTGTTTAACTTGATTTATCAAGATTATTGCCTTGCAGAATCTAAGTGGAATGTCCTTGTGCCAGAGTTTATAGATTGCGAATTAGTTGTTAGCTTTTTCGAATCAAATTGCAAATGGTGTTTGAATCCCTATGTTTGTGAGCACCCCTGCATCCCCTTTAGATGTCTTTTTTAACCTCAGGCTATAAGCTTTAAAAGGGACTTGTGTTTTTTTAGTCTAATAAAGTTATTTGCTTTTCTTGATTGTTAGAAAACGTGCTCCAATAAGTTGTGACACTTTGTATTGCTGACTGGGTGACTGTCATCCAGTTCATGTTAACACATACATCATTTTGACTAGCATGAAAATTACCTAAACTTGATGCAGATCAGGACAAGCAAAACCTTTGAACCACAAACCACTAAGTAAGTGTAATTTGCCACTTCTTGAAGATCGTCTTTGCTTTGACTCTTGTCTGTTCCAAGATTTTCCTGTCTTCATTGTCAGACTCTCTTGCTTTTTCCTGATGACCCACATTTCAATCAAGGCTTAATTTGGCACTTTTTATTAAAAATGTTTTTGTATTTCCTTTTGAGGTTCTCTTCTTTACTGACCCCCTGCCATAAACCTACTGATCCTCATTATTTTCTTGGGTCTTATGGCTCTAAAGAGGACTTAGCCCTGAAGTTGAACTCTCCGTGTCTGTCAGGGAAAAAGGTGAAATGTGATGTGTGTTAGAAGTGCCAATCTTTGGTAATATCAGAAAGTTGGGGTTTTCAAGATAAATAGATGGGAAATTGAACTATAGTTCAACTTGCAGAAGATTCGTATTTGATTTTACCTTTCTACAAAACAGCTTTGATGAATGGCTGATTTTTTTTGGGGGGGGGGTGGGGAGAAGGTGAGAAACAGCTGTTAGACAGGCTGCTTGGGAAATTAAGATCTTGCTCATATTCCACCCCCACCCTCCTTGAAATGGGGGACTTTGATAGGATCCTGGACCAAAGAATACTAAATGGTGATCAGTTATCAGGGATATCTATTATAAATGCCATCTGTTCCAGGCTTTGCATATATTTAATGACATTTTTACTGGAGTACTCTGTTTATCATAAAACCTGTCACTTGTGAACTATGTGAAAGTCTATATTAATTTGGAGCCAGCGTACTAAGTTTGAATCACATGAGGCTTATTAGCATTTACCAGGTCAGGACTTGTTTGGGCTCTTGCCCTGTGTCTTTGTATAGATGTAGTTTTTTAAAAACAAAACGACAAACTTATGGTTATTTGTTCACCTGCAACTTGTCAGCCAGACCACAGCAACAATATGCAAAGTGACACAAATCACGCTACAAATTGTGTTGCAGCCCTGTTGTTTGGTGATTTCCCTATAGACAATATCAAAATTGTGTTCTGATTAATTACTTTTCTAGTGCCAACTAAATATATAAATAGCAAGAAGACCTTCGTTTGATGGCAGTTTCCCAGGGGTAAAGGCTCTCAATATATCATGCCATTACTATTCTGTTTTTCCTCTTCTTTTCATTCTATCTCTGCACTATGTCAAACTCTGTCTAAACTCCTGTAGAATTTTTATTTGTGTATTTTATGCCAACTTGTATTATGGTAATAAATGTACTTAGCTTCTCTCCAAATCAGTGAGTCTAAAATCTGGTCTGATTTATTTTAGTTTCTTCCAGAGCACTCAATAAATATTTTTGAGTGAATAAGTGCACAAATGAAAATGTTGGTGAATTTAAGGAGAAGCTATTGTTAA
Organism: Marmota marmota marmota; assembly: GCF_001458135.2. NCBI lineage: Eukaryota > Metazoa > Chordata > Mammalia > Rodentia > Sciuridae > Marmota > Marmota marmota. The sequence goes on along the minus strand of NW_026000119.1, from coordinate 7,296,595 downwards.
CTCTATGGGAAAGGTGAGTGGGAGCTGGAAGGAACTCTTTCTGAGTCCAGCATCCATTCTTGCTGGTTGGAAGTCCAAGCAGAGCTTCAAGGACCTTTGTATTGTTCCTCACTATTCCTCTACTAGAAGAGGAATGCTTTAACCGATAATGTTTCAGAAGGGACGTACATGGAATAGAGAGAGGGAAAGGGCCCCCACTATATTGTCCTGATCACCTGGGCAACCAGAAAGATGAGTCCTTCATGCCTGCCCTTCCCATTGCGAAGGATGAAGGTTCATAGAGCTCACTTACAAAGGTGAGGAGAGGCAAGAGCAGAAAACTAAGGCAGTGGACTTTTAGTCGAAGGGATTATTACTCAAGTTTATCTCCATAATTTGCAGCCCCAGATGTCCCATGTTCTGTCCCAAATGTTTCTGAGGGATAATTCAAAGCACTAAACTTGTTGCACTAAAACTGTTGTCTATATAGTTAAATAAGACCTAAAAGCAGCTCAAAGTATGTGCCCTGTAGATATGGTTTTATTTTCCAGCCATTAACTAATTAATTTTGTTCAGGTGAAGAGGTCTTGTGGTATTGCTGCTGAATTGCAGGTAATGCATAAAGAGGGGTAAAAGGCTTGCCCATGTTAGAGGATGCTTAAAGACTTAAATTCAGCATCAGAATTATTATTTTAAGCTTCTGTTTCTGTACATCAGATTTAACAGAGAGGCGCTGTTGTCTATATAATTAAATAAGACCTAAAAAACCTGGAACTAAAATTTGGATTTGCCAGCTGTATGGAGGATGTGATTAACAAGAGGTAGAATTTGTCCGACTGAGGTCTTACTGACTTGTCAACATTTATCTGCCCTTTGCTTCCCAGGTGAGAAGGAAGTAACTTTTTCCATTTCCCCTCTATGGAAACACACTGTTTAGCTGTAGTAGTATGCATTTACATAAATTTTGATTTTTTTCCTCTATGGAGAAAAGGAATGTGTATCAGCTTGCGTTCTACTAGAGAAACAGAATCAATAGGGAGATCTAGATGTAGATATACATATACATGAATATAGTTTTTATGAGGGGCAAGAAATTGGCTTATCTGATTGTAGGGCCTAGTCAGGCCACTGACCCTGTAGTCCACAGGAAGTATTTCTTCATCCTTAGGGAACCTTTACTTCTACTCTTAAAGCCTTTCAGCTGATTGGATTAAGCACACCCAGATTGTTAAGGAGCTTTACCTTTATTTAAAGTCAGTGGATTGTAGGTGTTGATTGCGTCTATAAAATACCATCACAGTAATGCCCAGAGTAGCATTTAGTTGAATAACTGAGCACTGTAGCCTAGCCAAGTAGACCGTCATAGGAAAGATTTTGCACATTTGTGTTTCTAGAGTGCATGTGGACTTGTGACATGGAACTTTTTGCATTACTGCAATGAAGGGTCACCAATTCCAAAGTCACTGGTTTAGTCCTTGTATTGGTTGACATTACTCTGTCTCCTGTCCTAATGTTACAAAAGGCCATAAAAGGGCAGCAGCATGGATGAACAGTCATAAAAGCACTAAGATAGGGCAAAAATAGCTCAAAGTATGTGCCCTACAGATATGGTTTTATTTTCCATCCATTAACTAATTAATTTTGTTTAGGTGAAGAGGTATTGTGGCATTATTGCTGAATTGCAGGTGATGCACAAAGAAGGGTAAAAGGCTTGCTCATGTTAGAGAATGCTAAAAGTCTTTGTGGGGCTTGTCTTGGGATATCCTTCATCCACTTCCAATTCTGACCTATTTACCTGTACACATTGCTTCTTTTGACTAATCTGACCATATGCATAATTATATTACATCTTGTTAAAAGACACAGTTGTAGACATTATGTTCATTTAATTTGGTTTTGACCTTTAAAGTATAGAAGGTACCCTTCTGGCTTATTTGTGTCAGAAATTAGTGGACAAGTCAGTGCATCTGTCTTAGATTCCTTTGGTTCAGATTAGACTGCCTTATTCCTTTCCTTTAATATTCCCATAATAGGCTTTCACCCTTTTGATCATTTTTGTTGAATTTCTCTGAGTTGTTCCTGGAGTACAGAGGTTTTAAATATGTGCACAGTTCTCTAGGTTCAGAATATGCTATAAGAAGAAGGCAAGAATGTGATTTTCATCATCTTTAGAGTATTTTTTCTGACTGCTTCTTTATTAGTTGGTGTGCCTGGGTGATAACTGAGGCCTTCTTGCCTAGCTATGGGGTCTGCCTAGGTGCTCTCATTCAGCTTTGTGATTCAGACAGGTCATCTGTACTAACTTGCAAATTCTTCTCTCTAGTCTCAACCCTTCTGCAGCAGATATGATGGCAAATCTCCATTTTACTTCTCCATTTGCATGTCTATTGGATCTTCAGACCTCACATATTCAAAAGAGAGCTCTTCATTCTGTACCCTTTTGCAACCAATTTCTATCTATTTATTTTTTGGCTTAATAAAAATATCTCAGTTATTCATAATTCTTCCAGCCCCCATGACAATGTCCTGTGAATTCTGCCTCCTAAAACAGACCCTAAGCCTTTTTCTCTAATTCCATTGCCTCAAATCTCTTCCCAAAATCCACCATCTTTTCCCTACAGTGATGTATTAGCCTGCTAACCTAGTTTTGCTGCTTCTGGGTTACCTGGCTACATCCTTGCCTGGCCTGAGACAACCCCAAGTCATGACAGTGTGTTTGGATGAGTCCCTTCCCTGCTTGATTCCCTTTGATGCCTTCCTGTTGCAGTTCTTTTAAAGTACAAACTCTTCATCATGGTCTCTAGCTCCCTGCCTCCTTCTCAGGCCTCAGCTCATATCTACCCTATCACTTGCTGCAGACCAAGCATCCCAACTTTGTTCCTAACATTTGTCAAGCTTATGACCAGCCCAAGCTTTTGTGTTGTCCACTCTTTCTCCCTGAAATCCTCTCCTCAGAAAGCTCACACGAGTGGATGTGTCTCTCCGATCCCAATGTAAAATTACTTCCTCAGAGAGGTCCTGTGCAGGCTGTCTACTCTGGTCAGTTCTCCCCAGTCCTTCCTCATCCACCCACTCACTGCTGGTTTTTCTTTATTTGCACACTTGGTTATTTGCTATTGATCATCATTTACTAGAACATACTATTGGTAAGCCAGGGTCTTTAATATCTCCTGCCTCTCCCTCCTTCCTTGTCTTTTTTTCCCTTTTCTTTCTCCTTCCTTCCTTTCCACAGCATAAGATAATGCCTGACAAAGTATTTACTCAATAAATGTGATTCAAATGATCAAATAAATAGTTACTCTTTTATTGGGCTTTTGGTCTATAGCAGTGAGCGAGGCTGACAGCTTTAGGAGGTGCTATGAACTAAATTTTGTTGTCCCCAAATTCGTATATTCAAGACCCGATTAATGCCCAGTGTGTCCATACTTGGGGATAGGGCCTTTGCAGAAGTAATTAAGGTTAAATGAGGTCACAAAAGTAGGGTCCCTATCCAATAGGAGTAGTGTTCTTATAAGAAGAGGAAAAGACTCCTGCTCTCTATCCATGCACACACTGAGAAAAGGCCACGGAGCCCTCGTGATAAAGTCCATCTTCAAGCCAGAAAGAGAGGCCTCACCAAACCCAAAATAGCCAGCACAGTGGTTTTGGACTTCACAGACTCCAGAGAACCATGAGAAATCAATTTTTCTTGCTTAAGCCACCCTGACTGTGGTATATTGTATGGCAGAGCCAACAGATTCAGAGAGTGACCCAGAGTGGCTATCAGGTTGCTTTTGTAGGTCTTAACACATTTAGACCCTATAATTTGGTTTGGATTTTCCAAAATGTGCTGATCGTTTCTCTTATTATTTCTTATTTACCAATTGTCTGTCTTATCATCTAGCTCTTGGGATCTCATATTAGTCTGGCATTTGATTTCTCAGGGGAGTTAGTTTTATATGCTGAAATAGAAAATGTATAAATACATTAATATGCTAAAAGTAATATAATATTGAAAGAAGGCTGCTCCCACTGTCAGCTTCTGGGAATCTCTTTTCATATCTAGCAAAAGCCTCATTATTCTTATTCTTAGTAGTTGTTAATTTGAGGCCAGTTCCTTATTTATAACAAGGGCATGTCTTATTGATTGTAGCATCTCTTGAATGTAGGGTGGTAAACCATCTCCTTTGGAACACAGTATTTACTCAAAAAGTTTATTGAATAGATAAATAAAGTTTTCTGTACTATTGCAATTTTGGTCTGCCTTTGGTATAAAACCTAAGAAAGATTAAGTAAATTACAATTTTAGAATAATCAGTATTTACTCTTAGTATATCTTTAAGTTTCATCTTTTTTCTTATTCAAAATTAAAGCCTAGAACTGAATAAAGAGGATTTCTTTTTCTTCCTGAGTCGGTTTCTCTATCTTTACCTTATTGGTGTCTGTGGGCATCCTTCTACAATATTGTTGATGGCGACTGCATATTGCTTTCACTTCAAAATTTCATATTTTCTCTATTCCCTAGAAGTGTTGCAGGAGATGAAAAAAAGTATGTGAAGAATTTGGAATAATGGCCTCTTTAACATATAAGAGACTTGAAAGACTTTAACATCCACTCTTCGGGCTTAAATGAGATTTCCCCCTACTCTGTAAACTTCATAAAGGTTAAATAAAAACTGTGATTCCATAAGCATTGTTTTGCACTTTTGAAACTGAAAAATTGTGATTCCATAAGCATTGTTTTGCACTTTTGAAACTGAAGAATGATTTAAAAAAATGGTTGCAATGAAGAGAGGTCTGAAAAACAAAAGAGTTGTGTACAGAAATAATTGGGACTAAGTAGAGCAGAAATGTGGGTGAGATTCCCAGGATAGCATGTGCTGGATACTTTAGATGAAATTTTGCCAGTGTTTGCAAAAAATCTTCTCATCTTTTTGCTTCTTGAAGCAACTCATTGTTTTTACCATATAACCATAATTATCACTTAACTATGGTTATTATTTATTATTTTTGTCTATGCTCACCCTACTCTTTCTGCATAATTAGTCTGGTCTCTGAGGTCAGACTGCCAGGATTCATTTAAACTTGGGTTCCTCAATATAATATGTTTGTGACCTTGGGCAAGTTACTTAATTTCTCTATGCCTCAATGAAGTGAAGACACATTTATAAAGTGGAGCAAACGGTTCAGAGAAATCGTCATGGGCATTATATGAGTTAAAATATGTAAAGGACTGGCATATACCATGACCTCCATAATTAGTTATTTTTGTCATCCTTCTTATGGTTATCATCTTCGTTTCTAGGGAGCCTAGCATGGTATTGTTTTATTAATTGAACAGTTTCTTTCAAGTGATACATGGCATTGTAAAAGAATTTTTAAAGTGGAAAACCTCAGAAGTCAAGCACTTTGTTGGGTAGAAAAAAATAGCTTGTTTCAGATGCATAAAAAGTGGGTAAGAAAGAAGGATGGAGAAAGGGGAAAAGTTGAGAGTTCAGAGTGGGCTAAATACAAGACTTTTAGGGAGGACTGTGTAATAGGTGCTTTTGATGCTTCACATTGTATCTCCTCTGCTCACCTCTGGTTTCAGCAGCTTTCCTGGGGAATTCCAGGGGAGGGGCTGTGATAGTTCCATGGGCGCTCAGACTGACTCTGACAGTGCCCCACCTTAACCTCCAGGGAGACTTTCTCTCGTTGTATCTCAGAACCTTCTGGAGTTAGCTTGGTCAGCAGGCAGATGTAGCTTACAAGTGGAGTGGATTTAGAGGAGTGAATGTATTCCCACAGCCTTCAACCAGGAGCTCCAGCCTTCAGCCCTGTGGATGAACATCCTGGGAGATGATCTCCTTTCCTTGTACTTAGATCCCACTGGCAAGCAGCCCCAGTTGACTGTGACCTTTGTGACACTCTCTCATAATGGTATGTCCTAGACTCTGTCTCACTTTTCCTTCCCACTTGCTCATACTTTCTGACACATCCCCCTGGGTGAATTACCTGTGCAGGGGTCCTTGGCTTTGACTTAGGCTGTGTTTTGGGAGGAACCCAACAAAAATGAAAGTGAAAATAAATATAGAATCTTGATAGTCAGCATTCATTTGAAATGCTTTTTTTCCTGTTCTCTCCAGTACATTGCTTGCTAGTAGAATACCTTAGAAATATTGTCGTATTGTAACTTGTTGCAACTACATTAAAATTTTCTTGAGGACAGGGGCAATTTTTTAACATGTGTTTTGTATCCCCCAATTTCTGTCACCCAACAGTACGCATATTTTTAATGGGTTGGTTTTCTAGTTGAACTTCACAGTTTCTCTTGGGACAATTCAGAGTGATTTGGTTTTACTAGAGAGGAGTCCATACAAATGACAAATGAGTTCTATTAGTAAGGGAACTTAGTTTTTAAGAACAGGAGTTTTTTTTTGTAGCTGAAGGACCACTGTGGCTTCTGCATGTAATTATCTCTCTAGAGACTGTCACCTCTCTGGACTGTCCCTTATCTTCATGTCCCTTCATGTAATAGTGAAGTTTCTTGGCTCTCTGTTTTCAATCTGTTCTTATGAGAAAGAAATTAATTCTTTGGGGATCATACTACTGGAAAGCACTTGTATACAGAGCATGAAAGCAATTTTTTCCAAATTACTGACTGAACAAATCAGCAAAAATGGTCAAAATAAAGTTAACCTAATCAGTATTTCAAAACATTTAGTAATTCTAAAACGTCAATTTTACCGTTTTTAGTCTCATCTCATATTCCCTCATAAGATTCATGAGAAGATCTGTGGACTGGCATGGTGTTCAGACTTCTGCCTCCTAAAGAATTATCCTGACATTGATATGAGAAAATAAATCTCTCTCAGGATCAATGATGGAGCCAGGTGTAACCAGGCCTGTGAGGTTGTAACGGCAGGTACTGTTCCAATGATTTCATCCATTGCTTAGAATTGTGCCTGACACATGGTAAGTACTGTGAACGTTGACCCTGACAATGATAATGGATGGATAACAACTGCAGAAACACTGGGGGAAGAGCCCTAATGCCTTCAGCTTGTATTTTTCCTCTGTGATTGGGATTATAGGTAGAGGATACCTTAAGGTTAGGCAGAGGGAATTCCCTGCATTTGACAAATGCGGCTTCTATATGGAAATACAAGTAGTAAGAACCATCAGAACCCGAGCTGCCTGCCCATTCAATATGAGGAAATTGAAAGCAGATCCTGTCTTATGGCCGGAGTAATGTGAATTTGATTTGGGACAATGAAATGGGACTGTCAACTGCAGGTTTCTAGCCCTTGTCAGAACCACATTTTTGCCTTGGTTGTTACTACTGTAAATAGATGCCAACTTAACCAAAAATGAACAGAACTCTTTCCCTGAATATAGCAAGTGTTCAGCCACAAATAGTTCACTCTAGGCTTCTGGGAGACATGAGTCTGTATGTCATATTTTAACACAAACAATATATGGAGCCACTGACAGATATGACCTCTGTCATGTGTTATCGCTGACATATTTCTCCCAGTGCTGCGCTGCTGATTATTATGAAAACAGGGCCAGTTGGAGTGCAGAAAGGATATGCTTCAGCTGAAAGAAAATAAAGAGCAACTTCTAATGCATCTTTGGAGGCTGTCTTTCAACTTTTCCCCTGTGTTATTTTGAAGCAAGTACAGGCATTGCTGCAATAGTGGTGTGATCAATCTATTCAAGAAAGTAACATATCCAAGTTTGTTCTAGCCCCTGAATTACATTTTTTTTCAGACAAGCAGCTGCCAAAGAAGTCAGCGAGCCATCAGTTTGATGAAATGTCTTCTAGCATATTGCCATTTCTAATTATTCAATATATTTACCTCCACAGTTACGTCTTTCATCACTCAACATAGCTGTACTTCAAGGGGAGATGTCTGTAGATGAGACTGTTGTAACTTGAAGTTTCCAGCATGCTTTTGAATTTAATCTTTGTTTCATTTGTCCCCCAATCTGGAAGGCCAAAAGAAAATACATATATATATTTTTTTGTCATCCACCACTGTTCTCTTTTCAGCCATTTCTTTCTCTCAAATGTAATGAGTTCTCAGTAACTATTTGAACTTTTGTTCTTCTTTTCCTGACCCTGGATTTTTCTCATTACATTTTCACAGAGCACATATTTCAAGGTTTTTGTTATTTGCCTATGTTCTTTGCCTCTCCACCTTGGGATCAGGGACCATGTCTTATCCTTTTTGGTGGAAAGCCTGGTGCTTTATAAAAATTAGACACTCAAGAATCATTACTTTGATGAATGTTTATTGAACAAATATTAAAATATTGGAGTTATTTTTATTGAGTATCTGTCCTCAAAGTATGATGTTCTTGAAGAAGAAGCTAAATAAATAAATAGGAGCTAGATAAATAAATCAGGTATTAGGAATTAATTGAAATCATGAGATTTTTTAAAATAGCATATGGAATTTTAGAGGAACTTGAGACTTTAGCCCAACTTCTTTGTTTCATAGATAGGGAATCCTGACCTGCTTTGGATAAGAAGCCCATGGAGTCAGGCACTACAATCTTTTGGTGCTTTGACTAGAAAGCTGAAGAACTGACATACGAAAGACCTGTTGTGAAATTAATTCTAGGAATGTAATAAGATCTTTGAACTCTCACCCGGTAGCCAACTCTCTGTGTATAATGTGCATGAATTCTAAAGACAAGACTCAGATCAATTGCTTCTGAAAATTGCTAATATTAAGAACAAACTCATGTGAACTTCATAGACCAAAGTCTGCTCATTTTAACTGACTACAAAGCGAGGTTTTAAGGTGTCAGACAAGAAACAAAGGAGATGTCAAAAATGACAGAGCATTGAGGATGTTGCTGAAAAACAGCTGGAGCTTTTCTTCTCTGAGGATCCCGTGTGCTTGGGAGAGAAGATGAAGAAGGAAAAATAACTATTTTTGATAGCCTATCTCATGTCATGCCCTATAATTTTTATTAAGTCCAACAACCCATTGAATCAGTGCATCTCAAAAAGGTGATTTTGTTCTTCCTAATCCCCCTTCCCCCTGCTCCCATATCTCCGATTCTGTTGGCAATGTTTGGAAACACTTTTGATTGTCATGACAAGGGTGTCATGGGTAGAGGCTAGGGTTGCTGTCAAAGCTATTACTATGCATAGGACAGCCACCATAACAGTTATCCAGCCCAAAATGTCTGTAGTGTCTCCGCCAAGAAACCCTGTAAGCTAAGTATTGTGTTGTCCTCATATTTACAGATGAGGAAATGGAAGCTCTTGGCTAATGAGTGGATCGGCCCCTTGAACCCAAATCTCGTGACTTTTAAAATGAGTACCTGCTGTCATGCCCATTTCCTCGATGGAGCAGGGAATACCAAACATGGGTTCACTTAGGCATTGACAGGAGATTGTTAAAAATTCAGCTCTTTGGAACCCTTCTGAGATTCTGTCTCATTTGGTGTGGAATAGACTTGAGATCCTCATATTTTATCCAGTACTCAAGGCTTCAGACCCTCGGGGTGAGAAACACTACCCCAGGCAGTGGTGTCTGTAGGTATCCAGAGCTGCTTCTGTTATTCCTGGGGCTGGAATCCAGTCATTTGGTTCCTCCTGCTTTGCTGTGGTTTCTTACCTCTTTACTATCACATGTTCCCCTCTGACTGTGCTTTGGGTAATGCTAGGTAAAAAAGATGTGGCTGTGAATGTTCCAGAAGATACTGAGTAAAGCGAGGGAGTAGAGGCAGCCATTTTCTTTCGTGGGATGGTATACATTTTCTTCATTCTAGGATGCCATTATTTTTAAGATTAAATAGTGCTGTTCGAACTTTGGGTATTGAAAATAACTATTTTATAATGCTGATTTTGGGTAGGAGTTACTAAAGTTACCTTTAGAGTCAGACTGGTTTTATTTATTTCTATGAAATCTAGGAATTTTACTACACTATTCCCAGAGAATAACATGCGGTAAAACAGGATAAGATTGGGTGGACATTAGGAATCAAGAGACCTCACAATGGAACAAGAAGTCACTTAGAGATAGGTAACATCTCTATTTGTAGTATCCTTCAAATAGGGGGGAAGGGGCCACAAACCAAGGAATATAGGTGGCCTCTAGAACCTGAATAAAGCAAGGAAATGGATTCTCACCTCAGAACCTTAAGAAAGAACTATACCCAGGGAAACCAATCTCAGACTTGTGACCTCTAGAGCTACAAAATAATAAATTTTTGTGGTTTAAAGCCACTAAATTTGTTACAGCAGTCTTAGGAAGCTAACATATTACGTGTGTTTGTCAGCTTTCTGTTACTATAACAAATACCTGAGGTAATTAGTTTATAAAGAGAAAAGGTTTATTTTGGCTCATAAGTTTGGAGATTTCAGTTTATGGCTGGTTGACCCTGTTGCTTTTTGGCATGTGGTAAGGCAGTGTGCCTTGGCAGGAATGTGTGGAGGAGCAAGCAGCTCAGCTCATGGCATTCAGGAAGCAAAGTGAGAGAGACAAAATGGAGCCAGGGTCCCAATATGCCCTTCAACAGCATACCCCAATAACTAAAAAACCTCCTATGAGGCTCTCCTTCTTAAAGATTCTACCACTTCCCAATTGTGCCACGGACTGGAAACTAACCCTTTAACACATGGGCTTTAGGGACACTTATGCAAACCATAGCACTATCCAAAGGGCATGTTTATGGTACTGCTGTTATGCTATTTCCTTTATATACTGGTTCACATCACAAATCTTTTGAGCAGCTGTTTCCTCACATTTCGTCTTTTCTCTATCAGGGTAGTTTAATGAATTTATTTAAGCATTTTAACTAGGAATGGCTGGGAGAAATCATAAAATTGTGACATTTAAAGGGGTCTAAGGAAAATTTACTCTAAGAGATTAGTTAGCAGGGTATAAAGTCTTGGTCTCCTGACTTCCAGTCTAATGGGGATAGAATATGAATCACGTTTCCACTTATGGCCTCTTGGGAATTTCCTGCCTCCTTTGTGAAAACGATTCAACTCTGACAGTTGCTGCCATATGTGATTGTAACAGTTCTGAAGACTTTTGGTTGGTAGCAATAAGGCCTGGTTATTCTGAGCTGCCGCTGGGGGTAGCTCTGATTTTATTAAGGACAAGAAGGTTGGTATGAAGAAATAGATACCAGCTGGAATAAAGATATTTATAAAAATTATACCAAATATATAGTTATCACTAAAGGACTGCAACATGTATTATACCCTGATGTTTTAAGCCTTCATTAAGAAATGAAAGGACTTTTCCCTGAACTCTGTAAGCCTTGTAATCCAATCCTTAGTCATCAAATGCAAAGTCTTGAAATAAAATGGAATGTTATAAATTACCTCAATTAAAATTTTTTTCTTTTGTTGTGTTCTTTTGGAGACTAATCCAAGGAGAATAAGAATGCACCAGAAATCAAGCTTGATTATAATACTCTCAAATCTGAGACTAATTCAAAATTCTGCTTACTTTTAAACTTCTGTCTCAGATAAAATAGGGTTCAAGGGAATATTTAGGGCTTCAGAGAGAAGGAAGCTTTTAGAGCACAGTCTTTTTTCCCCCCATCTAAGTGGGGAAAATTGTAATCCTGATACATCTCCATATTTCAAAAATAGTGTAGAAATGCTGATTTTTAAGTTCCTTGTGTTTTTAAACAGAAGGAGGAAGATGTAGTAATATGAAACCTTTGCTTCTGGTAGGTTCTATAATCCTCCCAACAGTCTATGAGGCAAATATTGTTATTTGATTTTGCTTGTCAAGAAACTGTATGTCACTGAGCTAATTAGCAAAGTTACAGTAAGCAATTTGAAAAGAATTCAGGTCTCAGAACTCTAGTGTGAAATCAGTTTCTTATCATTTCTTCTAACTTGGCATTCTCTTCTTTTATATTCATGGGTCTGTGCAGGATATGTGAATACCTGGGGCAAAGGCAGAGTCAGCCTTCCTAATTCATGACTTTCATAGTAAACACATATCTTCATTGATGGTATTTTTTACTTGTGAAACTATCTATTTCAAAAATGTGTGTGTGTGTGTGTGTGTGTGTGTGTGTGTGTGTGTATTGTACCAGAGATTAAATTCAGGGGCATCGGACCACTGAGACACATCCCCAGACCTATTTTGTATTTTATTTAGAGACAGGGTCTCCCTGAGTTGCTTAGCACTTCGATGTTGCTGAGGCTGGCTTTGAACTCTAAATCCTCCTGTCTCATCCTCTGGAGTCCCTGGGATTACAGCAGTGCGCCATGGCAAAAATGCATTGTTTACATACTTATATTAAACTTTTCTGCATTGTGATTTATTTTACAATAATACATGCTAATTGTAACAAATCTTCAAGGCAAATAATGTTAAAAGTATGGATAATTCCATAACTTTCTCTAGATTCATACAATGTAGAACTTTTAAGGAAAAGTGATACTTTGTTTAGGTCCTACTGAAGAGGGAAGAGTGAATTGTAGTTTTTTTTTTTTTAAGAGAGAGAGAGAATTTTTTTTAATATTTATTTTTTAGTTTTTGGCGGACACAACGTCTTTGTTTGTATGTGGTGCTGAGGATTGAACCTGGGCCGCACGCATGCCAGGCAAGCGCGCTACCGTGTGAGCCACATCCCCAGCCCTGAATTGTAGTTTGTATACCATTATAAGTCATTGCCCTTCAAATACTGTATCCAGTTTGGTCTATTCAGTAGTTCTTGAGATTCTCTGCAGTTTTGCTTATTCGCAACCTAGTCTGAGATACCTCATATTTCTAATGTAGTTGCTCATGAATGAATGAGATTTTGCTGTATTATCCATTCTCTTCACTGCACAGCCACTCACCTGGGTATTTACACCAATCAGATCAGAGTCCCTGAGGAAGAAGCTCCTTGGGCTCATGGGAAAATGTCTCAGGGTGATATTAGGACTCCTCTGTGTGAAATGGGAGCTGCTGACCTATGGCCAGCTGGCCTTCAAAAACCCATTGTAACTTGCTTATCAGAGTTCACCTCATGTAATATCCAACTTCTCAGGTGGTTCATGTTTGTGTCTTTGAACTTTGGTCTTCAGAAAACTCCTTAGAATTGCTTCAGCCTTCTGAGAGTTCCCAATCCTTTCCCTATTTCCCCTGTTTATTCTTTCTGTGTAACTATTGGAAATAAGCCCATTCTTACTCCAACATTCCCACCTTATCACAGCATTGCTCACCTCCAGAGAAGATGGCAGTGGCCTGCTAATCATCATCAGACTTCACCTTTGCCTATTTTGAGACTAAGGCTATAGAGACCAAACAGTAGAGCAGACTAAGTATTTTGGCTGGGTATTTTTTATATGTCTCTCCAAACCTACCACTTACACTGTTTTGCAACCCTGGAGGTTGCATGCATTCACAGGCCCCTGCCCTTCTTGCTTCCAGTTGGGTGTAAGTGATGGGAGACACTGGTCAGAGATCCAAGGGCTTCAGGGTAGTGAGGTAAGGGTATTTATCCTTCCAGTTCCCACCCGTGAGTTTCCTCTTGCTTGGGTTCCTCTGTCAGCAAAGGTCACACAGCTCTTCTGGGTTCTGAGAACCATTCTCTACCATTTCCATTCAGGCCTGGTGATGGTGAGGGCTCTTTCTGTTTGCCTGAGGCTCCCTTTGCCCGGCCTCCTTCTTCATTAACAGTGTCTGCCTTGCATTTTCCTCAGTACCTTACTGTAGGGAGCCATCTGTTTTATGCCTAAATCTCTGGCCTCTCTTTCTTAAGAATTTTCTTAGTCTGTTCCCCCATGTTTATGTGGCTCCTTTTTTTTTCTTTATGTACTAATACTTACATACCTCTTTCCCCAGTCCCCATGGTTTATGCAACTATCTGTAATCAGTAATTTCTACCTTAGTAAGAAATGATTTCAGAAAGAAGTATTAGAATGGAAAGCATTCGAGAAGTCATGGGGCCTAATGAGTTTTTTTTCCTCTTTAACTCTTACATGAAGAAAATGAGGCCACAAAAGATTGGTGTCTTGCTGAAATTCTACTATATGTATCTAGTAGCTAATCCTTTGTTTTTCCTCCTTACAAATGGAGATGGGGAGAAATGTCCCAAAAAAGAGACCTTTCAGAAATTAAGGCCAAAAGGGCTGCCTCCTGAAATTGAAGCCAGTAAGATCCAATATTAAATAGTGGGAAATTGCCCTTTGTAGAAATAATGCATTCTAAGAGGAGAAACTGGTTTTGGAAATGGGTTGCTGATAAGTCAAGCATGTTTTACCGTCTTTAACTAATTGGAAGTTTTCCAAGAAGTTAAGATAGTCTTCAATCCAGTGGATTTAACATGCACAAAGGAATGCATCATCATAGAAGGAGGATTATTTTCTGAAGAAGAGAGAAATGTATAAGACTTTATTTATGTGTCTCTGGTGTTGATTAGTTAACTCAAATATCATCCTAATTGACCAACTCAAGTATTCTGAGTCATTTCTAAGACAGGGATATGAAGTCTGTTAACTTTAAGACGGACCCTTCTTAGTGAGTTTCTGGGTCTTTCCAGGAATTGGATATATAGAGACCTTCTAGATGTAGATTCTTCCTTGAGGCAAACCATAACAGGGAGAGCACAAAAACAATCCATTTTGATGTAGACTGTATTAGGCTCTCTTGTCATGATCTCTTATAGGCTTTTCTCTTTTTCAGAATACCTTTCGGCTACGAAACTCCTGGGAAATTGCTCCTTGTGGTCTTTATTCTCATGCTCTATTAATGATATCAGCTGCTCTGTAGCTGAAATCAGACCAAAGTGGGTTGGGGAGCACCAGTTTTCCCTGGGGTTTCTTTCTAGGTTGTTCGCGAGAATATGCAGGGCTACTTGTTGGATCCAGCTATTGCTACATGGGAGGAGATGTTACCTCCTCTGGCTGGCACATAGTATGGACTCAGTAAATTATTGTGTTCTATAGCTATTTAAAGCATACCTGTTAAGTGCATTGGAGATGTAGGAGTCAGTAAGACCCAAGTCCTAACCTTCCTGGTGTCTAGGAAGAAGGTTTTTGAAGAAGGATTCCTGGAGAAAGTGGTGAGTCTTAAAAATCAGAGAAGCCTGGGGGTAAAGGGGGGAGGGGCAGTCAGATTCCTGGCTGGCCAGTGGAGCTGGAGAAAGAGGAGATGGAAAAACCTGATAGAAGTTCAGATTCATGTCAATGTTGGGTTACTTTCCCCTGAGGTTTGTGCATTTCTGTGGATCTGAGCACAGAACCTTAACCTGCCAGGGTGCCCCTGGATACTTATTTGTTATTACAAGGGTTGTAACAGCAGGATCATATCTCAACTGACCTTTGAAAATAACTGCTTTTAATTAAGAAGAGTATTCGATTCTAGGTGAGTCGTCAAGGAGACTAATTTCATTTACGTTCTTTACTGCTGGCCTGCCTCCCAACTGAGTTGGCAAAAGCCTGTATTTTCCAGAACAGTTCATCAGCTCTGTGCCCTTTAGTTTCCTGTGCCACAGTTCCCTGTGGTTCTTAGGCTGTGTTCTCCTTGGGGTCCACATGGCTGTCGCCTGAGTTCTCTGTGTTCCTTGATCAGGCCTCACCTGTCTTGCTCATCCTCATCTCCGTCGGTTAAGCCATGGTGCTGTGCGCCACACTGCCCCTTCTCTCTCCCTGTGTGGCTGCTTCCCTAGCCCCATAGTGCCCCTTTAGTTAATCTGTCTAACTGCTCTCAAGACTCAATCCAGGTATCATCACCTCCCAGAAGTCTTTTCTGCTTTCCTCAAACAGGGCCACAAAGGCCCTCTTCCCTCTGTTCCCATTCTAAGCCACAAATGCCTCTGTGGCAGCACTCATCGCCTGCATATAAACTAGCCACGTGATCAGCTTTGTATTTAAACTGACTGTTTATTCTCACCATGCTTCTCTAGGCCTAAGTCCAGAGCTTTGAAGCCTCAGCACAAAATAGCGTGGCTGGTGCATATTAAGTAGACCTAATGCATCCTGGGAGAAAGTGTTCTGATTTGTAAGAAACAGCATTTATGTTTTGGGGCTCTCTTGACTTCCACGGAGTCTGTCAGCTTTTTGCTTTGCCTTCCTCTGCCACCAGCTCTTCATATTTCAGGGACGCTTGTGTGCCCTGAGAAATTGGAGCCATTGAGGTGGCTCATGTGCCATTGTCCTGTCCTTGCCTATCAGGAAGATTACACAATTATGGGAAATAGGTTTCCTTTCTATGAGAGCATCTGAGAGAGAGGAGAAGTGAATTACATGTGTAATCAATCATCACAGGCAGGGGAATCATAGGTGTCTGGGCTCTTGGTGGGAATCAGAGGATGTTAACTGATAGAATCACAGGGTCTGTTAGGTGACAGTGCCTCAAGAGAAATGGTAAGCTGCTTTCTTCCTAGGTGTGAAATGTGGAGTATCTGTTGGCATCCCACGTCCATACCCACTGGGGCTTCACGTGCATGGCAACTTTCTTTCACTGAGATGGAAGCGTTCTCCTCCTGCTGTGCATATAGTGATGGGCATTATGGCCACTCTGAGAGTAAGATGGCAATTGTTGGCAAAGAAAGGCATCAGTAAGGAGTTTAATCTTGAAAAATAATTATGACGCAACTAGTAGATGTTTATGAAGTTGGAATGGAAGTTGTTTTGGGAAGGGGTGGATTATAGACTGGGAAAAGGTGTGAAGGAAACTTCTGGGGTGCTGGACAAGTTTTGTATGGATACTTGCATGATGGTTACAAAGCTGTCTATGTATGTGAAACTATCACCAAACCCTGTGCTGAATCCTGCATGTATTTTGTGTGCCAGTGTCATCCTTCAGCAAACTTTAAAAGAGAAGTTGCCTGTTAAAATGTGTATATTGTCATCGAAAACTCAGGAAGGCAGGAGGGAATTCTGACACTTCATCAAAATGTCCTGTGACTAAAATGCCACCTCCAGACTTTCTGATTGTCAGGCTGACACAGGGTTGGGGAAAACAGACGTGCAGTGCCTGTTTGGTTGAGCCCCTTTCGCTTAGAGTACTCTCTGCTCACACCATGCACCCTGGCGCCCTGGGGCTGGGCAGTTGTTTGACTTTTCTTGGACTTAGACTGAATGAAGTGAAGCTTTGACATTAAGTACAGTCAGTGCTCCATACCCATGAAATCAATCAATAGCAGACTGAAAGTATTTTAAAAATTGCACCTATACTGATTATGTACAGACTTTTTTCCTTGTCATTATTCCCTGAACAATATAACAACTATTTGCATAACATTTATATTATTTTAGGCATTATAAGTAATCTAGAGATTATTTATAGTATATAGGAGGATCTGGATAGGTTAAATGCAAATATTATGCTATTTTTATATAAAGAACTTGATCATTCACAGATTTTGATGTGTTGGAGGTGTCCTGAAACCAATTCCTCATAGATACCAAGGAATGACTAATTCTTTTTTTTCTTAACTTTAGTAAAACCAGATATAGCATAGAATTTGCCATTTTAATATTTTAAAGTATACAATCCAATGCCATATAATTATACTCACAATAGTTCAACTTTAAAATTTTTCATCACTCCAAAGAGAATCATAAAGATTATAGCCATTAAGTTGTAACTCCCCACTCTCCTGTCAGCCCTGGTGATTTCTTATCTACATTGTCTCTCTAAATTTGTGTATTCTAGATATTTCATGTAATGTTTTCCATCTGTGTCCAGCTTATCTTACTTAGGATGATGTCTTCAAGGTTCATCCATGCTGTAACAAGTATCAGAAATTCATTTTTCTTTGTGGCTGCATACCAGTCCATTGTGTATGTGTATGTTTCATTGTGTTTCTATATACACACTTACCACATTTTGTTCATTCATCTGTTGAAGATAATGGGTTGGTTGTGCATTCTGGCTATTTTGAATAATTTTTCAATGAATATTGGCTAAATTATACTTTTTTAAATTGTGTAAAGCTTGAAGACTGTCATCTTTGCAAATGATCTCTCCTTCAAATCTCAACTAAACCATTACCTTCTCTGTAGAACTTTCTGTGATCTCCTTCCTCTTGCAGTTGCCACATATTTTGTATTACCTCTTCCCTTCCTATAGACCTGGGCTAGTGCCTTTTGTCTGGAGCTGAAGACCCTGCATCCCCCAAACCAGGAGAGAGAGTAGCTTAAGTCAGAGGATCTTGAGAAAAGATGAGCCTGATAAATAAAACAAGTAAGTCTGAATAGATCATCTGAATAAAGGAATTTAAGGTTCATCTTAAGGAAGCCAGGGAATTAGTGTATGAGAATGTTGAGACTTGGATAAAGACTGATTTTGTTCTTTTTTCAATGTGGTGTGGGGCAGACCTGAGGGCTTTTATGAGACCAGGTATAGTCAAATCTCTATAACTACCCTATTCCTTATTTGCATGGCTTTTACTATACATTTTACACATGTGCAAAGTCTAGGGTGTGATAACTTAGAATTTCTACCACTGAGCTCAGCACATAATAGGTACTTGGATTGGTTGAAATATAGGTCCTGCCTGCTCTTACAGAGCAAATAATAGTGGCTTATTGGCTAAGGTTGGGTTCCTTGAGAAATAGACTCTTGGGCTGAAAATTGATGTGTAGTTGAGTGTTTTATTGGGAGGTTCTCTTGGGGTAAATACTGAGTGTGAGAGGAGAGAAGTTAAGCAGAGGGAAAAGTTGCATTATGACAGTTATAGCAGAGCCAGCAGTGATTCCACTGGAGCTCTAGAGTGGGGATGGTCCTTCAGAGTTAACTGTGCATCTAGGGAAAGACACCAGGGCTTTGCACCTCCTTATGCAATCAGTCACTGGATGCAGAACATTTCCTTCCTGAAGGGAGGTGTCCAAGGGACCTACCACAGCTAGAGTGTGGCTCCATAGTTTTGTAGAGCTGAGCTCCTTCTATCTTGTGTCTCTTATAAAACACAAATGAAAGAAGACAAATGATAATAGTGGTTATTTTGAGTCTTTATTTTTTCATGTCTTCTCAAGTTTTTTTGGAATAAGCATATAGAGCTTTCATTGTCAGGATAAATTAAAAATGTAATAAATGATTAAATATTATATAACATTTTAATGTTATAAATGATTACTGGAAGACTGTGAAATTTTAAAGGGTGAATATTTAACTGGCTTCTGTATCAAATATGGAGACCACAGAAGAAGTTGGCAGACAGTTGCCTCAAATGACATTGAGTAATTATTTATTTAATTCATTTTTTTTTAACGGACTTTGAGCATTCTTCTTGGATGGGGGAAAATTTACTTCTACTTCTGTTAGTTTTCATTGGTCAACACCTCTGTGACTTCCTAAGGTCAAAAGTTAGTCCACACAATGGATTGCTTTTCGTTTTGGTTCTTCTTTTATTGTTTTTTCCTGTACTGGGTGTGAATCCAGGGGAACTCTAGCACTGAACTTCATCCCCAGCCCTTTTTATTTTATTTTGATACAGGGTCTCGATAAGTTGTCCAGACTGACCTGAAATTTGCTGGGATTACAGATGTGCATCACCATGCCTGGCTGTGGATTGCTTTTTCAAGTTAGAAGCATTCTTGGGAGTCAAATGGGCAGATAACTTTAATAGTTGTTGGGTTTGTTAATTATGGTTGCTATCGGATTTACCATGGAGTTGGAGTTTGGCCAATAAGAATCATCAGTACTTTCCTCACTCTGGGGGATTTGGTGGGGGGGCTGACTTTCTGCTGTGGCTCCCTTTCAGACTGAATTAATGTAGCTGAAAGAGGCAGGGGAATAAAAAATGTCTCCTTTCGTACGTCTTGTTCTCTTTCCTCACCTGTACACTTGTGTTCTATTACTTGTTTTGTTCAAAGACACTGTCACGTTCTATTGATAGTAAATCATCTTGCTTAATTTTATAGTAACTTAATGGGTCAGGAGTAATCTAAATTCTGTACCTGTCTTGAAGTCATCCACAAGTCTGTCATAAATTGTTTTGTTACATGTACATTTTATAAAGTAAATTTTTACTATGGAAAATTTCAAGTAAACACGAAAGTAGAGAGGATAGTACAGTGAACCTCAACTTCATGTAACCTTTATCTAGCTTCAAGAATTATCAACATTTTCCAATCTTGTCTCATCTACCTTTCCTTTTTATTTTTTTTCTTTGCAGTGCTAGGGATTCAAACTAGGGCATTAGTGCATGTGAGGCAAAAATTTTGCCACTGAGCTACATCTCCAACCCTACTTTCCCAATTTAAATTTTGTGCTAGAAAATTTTGAAGCAAATCCTTCATTGTGTCTGAACATCCCACATACATGAAAATAGAAGTAACACCCTTCATGAGTACCTTTCAGATTTTTTGGGGGGGCTGTCTATGAAAAACTGCCTGTGTTTTAAATTTTACAGCAGAAAATTTCCTGGAGCCAATGGGTTACTTGTGCCAATTAATTTCCTCATTCATAACCCAGTGTAAAAGTCCTGTTCCATGTGCAAGTGAGTTCCACAGCCTTTACCTAACTTTGCTGGCTGTTTATTTTAATTAATCTGTCCTCATACTGCATTACTAGCCAGTCACCTCTTGACAGCCTTTAATGAACAGGGGACATAGAAACAACCTTCATTGCACCAAGGTGTCCTCCCACCTGGTATGACCTAGGAGTATAGTCTGTATTCTTTGAGATTAATGACAATTCAGAGGTGTCCCCTCCCCCAGCCTTTCTCCAAAGTAGTCCATCAGTAGCCAGTTTGTAAACACGTCTTTCTGGATGTTGGGCATCTAGGTGTATCAAGAACAGAGCTTGAGGGTGCTACCCCAACCTTGCCCAGCTTCACCCTGGTCTACCTGCTTATAACATATTTTTAAAAAGTTTAATTGTGGTAGAATAGGCATAACATAAAATTTGCCATCTTAACCATTTTTTTACAAAAAATTTTTTAGTTGTTATAGATCTTTTTTTAAATTTAAATTTAAATTTTATTTTTTTTTATTTATATGTGGTGCTGAGAATTGAACCCAGTGCTTCACACATGCTAGTCAAGTGCTCTACTGCTGAGTCCCAGCCTCGGTCCCTTAACCATTTTTTAACTGTACAATTCAGTTATGGTAGTTATATTCACATTGATGTACATCCAATTCAGTGCTTTTTATTTCACTGAATGGAAACTCTATACCCATCCAGCAAATCCTTCTTCCCCCAACCTTTGGAAACCACCATTCTATTTTCAGCTCTATGAATTTGACTACTGGAGGTATCTCACAAAGTGGAATCACACTATTCGTTCTTTTGTGACTGATTTATTTTACTCAGCTCAATATCCTCTAGGTGTGTCATGTTAATACCCTGTATCAGGATTTCCTTCCTTTTTAAGGTTGAATGATAATCCATTGTATTCATAGACCACAGTTTGTCTGTTCACTCATCTATCAGTGAGCACTGGAGGTTGCTTCCATTTTTTGGCTATTGTGAATAATGGTATTAATGAACATGGGTATACATAATTTCTTTTTGTAGGTGAAGCCTTTTTCTGGTCTGAAATTTGATGCTTCCTCTTCACATACACCACTGGTTGAGTACTCTCCTAGCCTGGAGTTATTGCAGGGCCTGTAATATCAAACCATCATTTCTTTCAAATCTAGGACTTTATCTGACCTGCTGTGTAGCTTTCCACTGACATGCCCCCTGCTTTACATGGTGCCTAAGACACAGTGTGCTCAGTAGATATTTATTCAGTAAGTGAAGAATAAATGAATAAAAGAGTACAGTAAAATTAAATAGAAGGAAAAGAAGTTGTTCTTTTCCATGAAATGGTCGGAACTCCAGACCTCTCTAGATATGTTCCCTAATATTTCTCTTTGAAATATTTGGTCCATATTTCAATGTAAATGAACTCAATATTGATTAAAATAGTTTTTTGTATTTATAATTTTCAACATGCACAAACCCAAAGCATACCTCTTTTCCTACATTTCTTCTCATGGTTTGAACATAGTAGGGGCTCAATATGTATTCACTGTTAATCAGTTATCAATGAATGAATGCATGCATAAGGGAATGATTTCATGAATAAGCCAACTAAGAATGTATGATTTGGTGAGTGGTATGTTTCTTGGACCCACATTATTTTGGCCCTGCTCTTGAACCTTTACTGTGAGAGGAGAGAGGCATGGGAGGACAGGGCAATGGGCCACCCACCATTCATTCTCTCATCCTACAGTGTCTGCAGTTATGGGCACCCTGGGTTCATTAGCAAACCAGACAGGCCTAATTTCTGCTCTTGGGACCTTATCTTCCAGGGAGTGAATCAAACATAAATGGAATGGATTTCAGTAGTTTATAGAGCCATGAAGAAAAACAGGAAGCCATGATCGAGAATAACAAGAGGCCTGCATTGTGTAGGGGAATCAGGGAGGACATGGATGAGGACATAAAATCTCAGGGATGAGAGAAGCTGAGTAAGGAGAAGGGGAACAACTGTCAGAAAAAGGAAAAACCCAGCTCCAGAGGAAAGCATTTCAGGGATCTGGTGGAAGGCCAAAATGTTGAGGCCATAGCGCAAAAAGTGCAGAGGGGAGGTTGGAGCAGTCAGGGTCATGGTAGGCCATAGTAAGGAATTTGAATTTTTAGTGAAGAATAGTGAGAAATCCATTGACAATATTTTAACATGTTGTATTAAGGTTGTCCAGAGAAACAAAACCAAGAAATTATATATATGGCACCTGAGAGTTGTGGACGGATTGAAAATTCATCTGGAGACAATAGATGGCCTTCCTCATCTCCCATGTTCAGTCTGCTTGTGCCTGCATTTATTTTGTTGCTCTAAAGGCAATTCCTCAACATCTGCAGAATCTATTGCTGCTTTCTTCCTGCCATTTTTATGAGTGATTTAAGCTGGAATTGTATCAGATGTTTAGCACTAGTTTGATGGACAAGAACTATTGCAAGCTCCTGTCTGCTCTCACTCATGAACTCCCCCACCATTTCCTTCTTACACTGCCCCCTACCAGACAAAAAATTCCATATTTTGCTGAGTGAAATTTGATAATTCTGTCCATCCTGGACACCTCCCTTTGACTCCTAAGAAGCTTCATTTTGGAGAACATACACAAAGAGGGGAACAATTACAGAAAGATCTGTGTTTAAAATGTAGCCCAATATTCTTCCCTAGGCCTCCCTTTTTGTTCATAGAGGGTGGTGAGAGTTGGGTATATCTGGAAACATGCCTACATGTTCTCTGATTTATTTGGCCTATTTAAAACTGGAGAAGAATGAGAAGACTATACTTTTTCTGAGTGTCATGTAGTTTATTTTGTGAGTATTGCAGCAACAGGCCAGAGGTGGACAGTGACCAGAGTGACATCAAGAAGAGTGTATGAGAACTGATGGCCAAAGTGTATTCTTTCCCTTATGATACCTGGTTGAAAGTGGGTTCTGATCTAGCTCTTGGATCTTATCTGAGGGCATATCTTCTTAGAGTTACTTTGTAGAATCTGTGGACCCACCATCATTTTGGCCCTGCTCTTGAAATTAAAGGGGGTTAGCCCAGAATCAATCGAACCAGTCTTCCTGGAGATTTGAAAATAAATGATGATCTAGCACCTCTCCAAACCCAGAGCCACCCACTTTCCACCTGTGTGGGAAGTATGGAAAATCAGATGGCTTTGGGGATCTCTGAGAAGGTGATAGATGTAGGTTTCTTGCCTCAGAATATTCTGAACCCTGCCTACCCTAATCTCTGTGTTATTTCCAAATACACATGTGAAATTTCTTAGGAAATGATTATTAAAACTGATTCTGTATCTATCCTTTCAATTAAAAAACTTGTGAACTACAAAGAGCATATTATTTCCCATCAGGGCTCAATTTCCCTAATATGGAGTTTCAGCCCACAAAATTCAGATCTACTTCTATGGTAATCACATGCTTTTGTTGATTTTTAAATTTTCTCATACTGAAGATGATTTTGTTTTTTCATTCTATAAACAAAATGCTACTTATTATGGATGATCAATTAATATAGCTATAAACTGTAGCCCTATTTATATATCTGTTATCAGGGCGAATTGTTTATTTGCTTAAGAATGAAGTTCTACCTCATTTAAGGCCATTTTTTGTCTATTAGTAAATGAGTTCTATTTGAATTTTCATGAGTATGCTTTACTTCACACCAAAGACCCATTATTTTAGAAAATCATTACAACATTTAAAAATAAACAAAAATATATTATCTGCTTATAAATAGCGGAAGTAGAATCACAAATAATATATTTCAGGATCGCTTTTTCATTTAGATGTAGCAACAATTGATCATGTATAGTGTTGATATTGGCCAGTTTCTAGGACAAATTATATATATATATATATATATATATATAATATATATAAAACTAAGCAAGAGTATATTTTAAAGAAAGCTTTTTTTAAGAGCCACCTGCCAGGTCAGATTGATCAAGCATCTAAATAACATGTTGAATTTGCAATATATTTGTGTGAGATACTTGCTTCATCCTCAAAGAACAATAACAGACTTTGTTGAGAAGGTGGCGCTTTCTTGAGTTTACTTGAGATGTCAGGATAAGTAATTGCCTTGCTGCTACAAATTTGGAACTTAACATTTTCTTGGACCTGTTTTTGCTGCCACTCCACAGATAATAAATTTCGTGAAAGATCTTGCCATGGCAGAAGTTAGTTCCTTTTGTTTTCTCTGCAGAAAATGAGTTGCTTTTCTCTTTTGATAGACAGGTATCCAGGCACTAATACTTTCCTTTTCAGTCTAGAATCAGGTAATGACAGCCCATCATCCTCATTGACAGCAGAGATGACAATTCAGCTTGTCCCATATCTTCTAGTACAGCTCAAGGACAGGAACAGTGGCTGGAATTTTATCAGCAGTCTCAAGAGCCTGGGGGCAGGAGTTATATGGATTGGAATAGATGATTAACTCCTGGACGGCTGCTCTCATGTTATCTCCAAATCAACCAGAGCCCTTAATGTCTGCCTTCTTTTATCCCTTAATGATTCCCTTTTTCCCTCCCTCCC
>NW_026000119.1:7132039-7271664 GCF_001458135.2 Marmota marmota marmota | reverse complement strand
ATCCTCTTATATGTAATTTTGTATAACAATGAGGGTCTCCTTCCATTTCCATGCAATTTCCCTTCTCTCTCCCTTTCCCTCCCACCTCTCATCCCTGTTTAATGTTAATCTTTTTCTCATGCTCTTCCTCCCTGCTCTGTTCTTAGTTGCTCTCCTTATATCAAAGAAGACATTTGGCATTTGTTTTTTAGGGATTGGCTAGCTTCACTTAGCATAATCTGCTCTAATGCTATCCATTTCCCTGCAAATGCCATGATTTTGTCATTTTTTAGTGCTGAGTAATACTCCATTGTGTATAAATGCCACATTTTTTTAATCCATTCATCCATTGAAGGGCATCTAGGTTGGTTCCACAGTCTAGCTATTGTGAATTGTGCTGCTATGAACATCGATGTAGCAGTATCCCTATAGTACGCTCTTTTAAGGTCTTCAGGGAATAGTCCGAGAAGGGCAATAGCAAAAAATTATCTTTTAGTTGTACACAATACCTTTATTTTGTTTATTTATTTTTTTATGTGGTGCTGAAGATCGAACCCAGGGCCTTGCACGTGCTAGGCAAGCGCTCTACTGCTGAGCCACAACCCCAGCTCCCCTCTCCCTGTCCTTTTAATGCTGGGAATTGAACCCAGACCCTTGGTAAGCATATGCTTTACCACTGAGCTACACTCCCAGCCCTGCACATTTCTTTAATGGTCTCCATTAGTATTCTAAGGTTTTTATCTTCCTCTGTAAAAAATCTTTGCCTATTATAAGTATGTACACAAAGCTAACTTGATGGTAAACAACTTCTGAGCTGATTAATTGATAGTTGGATTTTTTTTGCATATGTATTAGAAAGTTTAAAAACTTTGCTTATGTTCTGTATTTATGCAGAGTGGCTAAATACAATGCCATTTACTGCATTTATAGAAGTTATCTGTTAGCTCTCTGGTAGACATTTTAGAATGCCTTGCAAAGGACCTTGATCCTCAAAATACTATCATTTTCTACAAATACACATTGACCCTTGCCAAGCCTCATTTCATTCATATCTTTGCATGATGTATCATCCTCTCACCTTTAGGATGGGGTTGAACAATGTGGTTCGTGGGCATATTGCTCTCAGAGTTGGGAGACCTCATCGAGGGTTGGCAAGCCCTGCTTTGCAATTGTGCACGTCCTCTTTTCCTACATTTGACATTCAGCTTCAGGACAAGGTCACAATACCCCTTTAGTACATATTGAATGTCAATCATGGGGCCAAAAATATATAAGAGAATAAATTATTATGTATGCTCTGCCTTTAATGGAATTGTTCCTCAAGGGTGCTGGAAATTTCAGGCTAGTGAGCAGTGTGGCCAGGTAGAACTTTCCCAGGCCATTTACAATGTCTATGATTAACCTCCTATAAGCACTGAAAGAGTATGGATGATCAGGGCAGAGGTGGGGAGGCTGGCACTGAGGCACTGGTTGATTCTGCTCAGCTCTGGAAGAGTTAGTTATTAAAATCATGCCAGAACTTGTGAGACTCCAGTGGAATGTATTAGACAGCCCCCACCCCTTGAGGATTTAGCTAGGATTCTGACACTAGCCAGTAGCTTTAATGATTCAGTTATTCCAAGTTACTGGGGTCCCCTCTGTCCACCATATGGTCTTGTGCTTATTTCGTGTGTGTGCGTTTAATTTCACTGAGGACACTGTGGGCTCCCCCTGGAAATTCATTGTCTAGCCCTTTAACAGCTCCTGAGCACTAGTGGGACTTTGTACACAGTAACTCCTCTGTAAGTGTTGACTGCAGGGCAGAACTGGAGAGGATGAAGTTCCCAGGAGAATGTTGTCTTTTGCATGTATATGCTGTGTGATGTTAATAAGTCTCAGCTAGACCTTGCAGTAAGCAAGTTCAGGGGCAACAATTTAATTCTCTTTTCATTAGTACAATAAGCAGTAGGTGGGATGGGTGTTAAGCTTAAATGTCTCTGGTGCACCATTTAAACCATACATGCCACCTGTGGGTGTTCCACTGCCTGCCCTTTTGTTGCGGTGGGTCCCCTAATTTGTTTTTCAGTCCCTTTCATCTCATCATTGTTCTGGAAGGCACAGCTCTGCAAACCACATAGAGACCTTTCAACTTCCCCTGCATTTTATTTTATTCAGCCAATTGACTAGTACTGTCAGCTAATTGAAGTGGAAATGTAAAATGAAAGCTGTATTATTCAGCTGCCAAGGCCCCTCACTTGGCAGGGAGTGGGGTGATGCTGGTAATTGTACCAGAAGTGTAATTGCTCAGGGTTTTGCCTCTGGATTTAACAATGAACCCTGGGAGGGTCTTCCTCTGAGACACTGGATACCTGCTTCTCTCCAGTGGCTTCCTGGCGAACAGTGAGGCTAGAGGCAAATCCAATCAAGCATTCCTGTGTTCTTAGAGAATGACCACTATGTATTCTGCTGACTGTGGGAGTGGATTGCTTGGTCTGAGTACTTAGTCAATATGTCATTCCCATTATAACTGGCAGTTAATTTCCTCTTGGTGCAGAATGGGGGTGGGACCCACATTCTCAGAGGCAAAGATGGTAAACTCACATGCCAGTTGTAGCCCGTGCCAGGGTGTTCTTGGGAACAGTTGCTGATGCAGAACAAAAGCCCATTTTCTAAACTAGTTATGACTGAGGAAAGGTTTACATGTCTGGAAAGAGTTGAGAAGCTTAATGGAAAAATAAGCAGAGTAAAATGTTCATCATTAAAGTTGAGCATCTTAGTGGATTTGGCCCAACAAACTTTCTTTCTTTCTTTCTTTTTCTTATACACTTTAATTCATGAATAAAATAACAGCCGTGAACAGTACTTTAGGATAGATTATGTTGGGCTAGCCTATGAGGAACATATGGGGCAGGTACCTTCATTTCTCTCCACAGATTATCCCTCACTCCATGGTGGACGAGACAATAATCCTTCCCACCACCTACCTGGTCAGAGCTTCAGTATCCTTCTCAACACAACATCTTGGATAATTATTCCCCAAGCAAATATATCTGATTAAGCCGGTTTTACCCTCTCTAACTTGAAAATTAGAATATTTTTTCTACTGTGAATTCAAGAAATGGAAATAAAGTAGCTAAGTAATTATTACACTACTTATGTGCCAAGTTAAAGGAGGTTGATTTGAGCGTAGTTGTTACTGTAACATTTTGTTACTATATCATTATTATTTTATTGCATCATGTGTCTTTATGAAAAGCTTCCTCAAACATTTCCAGAGGAGAGGAGAAACTGCTTTTGTTTTCCTAAACAGGAAGATCTTGAGAAAGATATTGAGAATAAGGTTGCTGAGGCAGGGCAGGTTGCCAAGGTTGATCCCTAACTCTCTCCTTCCCAGAAATCCTTGCCAGCTGCAGAAAAGGTATAGGTAGAAGCAGTAGCCAAAGTCAATTAGGTCTATTGATCAGAGAGACTCAAGCCTGTTGAGAACTGTTCTCTCTGGAACCAATGTCATTTTCCAGTTGAAAAAATATGGACCTTAAAAACAAATAGTCATGGGTTCTAATCCTGACTTCACCAGTTATATGATAACTAACCAAACACTTTCTGTAATTTTCAATTTCTTGTTTTAATAAGTAAAAATTAATTGCTTCATAGAATTTTTGTATTTTGTGTCAAATATAAATACATACTATATACATATGCATGTAATGTGTAAATGTATGTAATATGTACATTATAGCTATTTGTATAGACCTATAATATATGCATATCCTACATGTATATACACATATGCATATGTATGTAACATGTATGCAGTGGTTGCTCAATAGTATAGTACCTTACATATGATCTAGAACTTATAGCTATAAAAATATATTAAGAGCACATAGCTTGTGTAGTGACATTTTAAAATGGGACTTGAGAGGTTTTTTTTTTTTTAAGTCAACAGTATCTCTGTGGATGTGACATTTTGAAAAGTAAGCTTTCTAGCTTATTTATACATTAGGAGTGGTCGTATATTGATGAATGTGGTTGTGGAATTCACACAAAAGAAGAAATCCAGTGCATGATGAACTCCTTTATAAATTCCGTGCAGGGGTGTACTTTGATAATTCCTCTGAGAAACAGTTCATACAGAGATTTGTCCGGAGTGGACAGAAATGTCTGAGGACAGCTTGCTGAGAGGAAAGTGATTTATCTTTTATTTTCCAAGGAAGTGATTTATCTGTTGACCCAGGCTGGTACTGGTAGAGCCTGGTGTAGAATCCAGTGTGTCTTTCTCTATGTTATGTTCTTTCTCAAGTTATTTTCTTTTGCTTTGTTCTTTGTTTCAAAAGTCCTGCCTCTCCAACCAGGTTTCACATTTAAGAGCCAATGTAAGGGACTGGGTTGTAGTCTTTCCTATCTGGATTGGATTGTATTTGTCTATTTCTTCCACTTTGCTTAACACAATGGTTGGTTCTTAGTAATTCCTGGTGCCTTGAATTTGTAACATCCTATTTTGAATGAGGCAGATGTGTGAATATATTCAAATATAGATATGTGTGCATTGGGATTTTTCTTTGCAAAATTCAGTTCACACTATATAATCATGGCACTGAATGTTATTGGATTCACTGCTTTGTTTGTAGTCCAGTCTGACAGTATTTCTCTTTTAATGTTTCATTCATTGTAGTTACTGGTATTTTTAGGTTTATATCTTCTATCTTACATTTTGTTTTCTATTTGTCATTCTGGTTCTATGGTCTTTTCTTTTAAGTTGTAAGTTTTTATTTATTCAATTATTTATTGAATAATTTAATTTGTTTTATTCAGTTATTTTTATGTGGTGCTGGGAATCAAACCCAGTGTCTTACACATGTTAGGGAAGTGCTGTACCACTGAGCCACAACCCCAGCCCTCTTTCTCTCCTTGTGTTCTTTGGATTAATACATTTCCCCCCACAATTTCAGTTACCAATAAGTTAATCTGTTAGTTATACATATTTTTATTATTCCTCTAGTGATTATCACAGATATTACACCATGCATTAATCATTTTAATTATAATCTAGTGTTAGTACCTTATGATTCCAATTTTATTCACTCCTCTTATATCTTGTGTCTTATTGTTGATATGTCATTTATATTTACGTATTTTACAAATAATACATAAATCCCACAAGGTGGTGTTCTTTTTGTTTTGTATGGTTATTATTCATTTAGATCTATGCAGATATTTACCTTCCAATTACTCTGAATTCCTTCCTAATTCCTGTGTTCCTACCTAGAGTAATTTTCTTATTGCCTGAAGAACTTCCTTTAGTATTTAGTCTGAGTCTGCAGGTGATAAAGTCTCATAGGCTTTATTAAAAAACATCTTTATTTCACTTTTATTTTTTGAAGGATATTTTTGCTGGGTATAGAATTCTATGTTGGTGATTGTATTTTGCTTATTACTTTAAAGATTTATCTTCTAACTTTCATCACTCTTTTTTGGTGAAGAAGTTGTCAGTTATACTGTTCTTTTTTGAATATAATTCCATATTTCTCTATGACTTTAAGATTTTTCTTTTTGCTTTTATACTGATGCTGATGTACTTAAATTGTTATTTTCTTTAACATTTATTCTGCTTGATAGTTACAGAACTTTTTCAATCTATGGCTTGACATTTTTCTTTGGTTTTAGAAAAGTATTGCCCATATTTCTTCAAGATATTTCATTCTTCCCATATTCTGCATCTTGTCTTCAGAACTAAATTACCCTGTATGTTAAACCTTATAACATGTTTCATGTGTCTCCAATCTTCTTTTCTGTATTCTCTATCCTTTCATTCTTTGTGTTTCAGTTAGGATATTTTCTATTGATCTAAATTCTTGCTTACCATTATTCTCTTTAGCTGTAGGCAGTCTTCCATTAAACAAGCTTAGTATTATTTGATTGGATTTTTATGTTTTATAAATTCTGTTTAATTATGTTTATAAATATTTGTTTTCTGAAGAAATTTCCTAGTTATTGAAATATTTAAAATATAAGCATCTGATATTTCTAATATACGTATTGTTTTTTATTATCTTCATAAAGTTCTGAACCACATATAATACAGTCTTTCCTTAAGTTACATGGTAGCTAAATTTTGGGTAATTCAATGTGTGATCATGGTGTATATAAACAGTATATAATAATCAGATAAATATAGGTAGATTTTTTACTACATGAACATTTGGTAGGACTTTTAAAAGTCATGTCGAAGGGGGATAATTTTTATTTGTGCAAGAATGCACACAACATGATATCTAGAATTTATGATCCTAGTTCATTGAATACTAGTAGCACCCCAAATCTTCTGTATTTAAAGCAAATGTTCTGTGTCTCTTTGAGTAGCATGGTCCCTGTTCTGGAGTCCTCACATTAAATAGTGAGAATCAGCTACTGGAAAGGAAGCCTTTGATTCAGGATGTCTGCCAGTCCTGACCTGAAAATAGACTTAGTATGTCAGTCTTTGTCTGGTCAAGAAGTGCAAGTATCAGTACAAATCCAAACCATTTGCTTTCACTGGATGGTCTGTTTAACTAGGACTACTGCCAAGGGGCTGGCTTGAGGAAAAGTTAGGGATTAAAGACACACCAAAAGAGCTTCAGATGATATGACACAGTTGTGGCATGCTGGAACACAATAGTATCAGCTTGACATTTAATCAGAAATAGAGGGGCTCTTTTAGAATAAAGGTCTTAACTGAGATGTAAGTCTAGAAGGCAAGCTCTCAAATATTATAGATTGAAAATGGCTATTGCAGCTGCAAGACTTTTAAAGGGCAGCATATTGAATGAAGTGCTGTTGTTTGTGCATTATTTTTTTTTTTTAGCAATTACATCATAAAACAGCTAGCAATTCTTTAAGTTTGGGAATATTCCTCCTGCCATTCATTTATTATTTCATTCAAAAATATGTGTCTGCTATGTTTTAGTCCCTATGGGAATACATAGCTACATGAATATAAAGAAATTGTCCTTACTCTTTAAAGACAGAGAAGTAGAAAACTAAAAGAATAAAAGAAATGATAATGATCTAGTAGAGAAGACAAGAAAATAAGTAATTTTAATATGGGCAATAATGGTATAGCTATAATTTAACTTTATGTGCAAACATTTTGAATGTTTAATTTTTCCCCCTACATTTGCTTTAGGAATATGAAATGAAATCTTTGGGAGCTGAATTGATAGAATAAAAAAGTAATTACAAGCTTAGCTACAGTAGAATCTCCCTAGTATCTGGATTCCTTAAAATGGAAATATGTGACTGAATTAATCAGTAATGAAAAATTTTCTGTGGTAATTGTCTCCAGGAATTTAGGAGAGTTGTCATTTGGGATGCTCTTAGGTCAGACTCTCACTATAACAGGATTGTGTCAGAACAAATGGAAAGTTGGGTGTTAAGTAATAATAGATGAGCTATAATTAAGCTTGTATTTCAAATGTTTCAGAATTTGGAATGGGGAGTACATCATTTGGATGTTTATTTTATTCTATATTTTAAAGATATCTTAATTATTTTGGGCATGCTGTATTGCTGTAGGAATACAGTTTACATATAACTTGATAGTAGAATATTGTGTAAACATGTAAGCCCCAGGAAAGTGAACTACCCCGTGTCTTGGATACTGGAGATTCCAGGGAGACTTTCTACAGGTCTAAACACTAACTCTTTCCTCCGTCATAAAAAATACAACAGGTGAAGCTTATGACATGTGTCTAAATTCATAGGTAGCATCGACTGCGTGCATCTCATGGGAGGGTCTCTGGACCAAGAATATTAGTGTAGTTCATTCTTACTGTCACTTGATTAGGTCCTCTCTTTTACTTAATTTACATACTAGGAAATGGAGACTCAGAAAAATAATAGATTTGTTCAGCATTCTAAAGCTAGGAAGTAGTTGAATTGGTATTTAACCCAAGGTTACCCACTCTACCATGTCAGCACTGCTATTTGAACTAGTGCTGTGTAACCTTGTGTTCCTAGACCAGGCTGTGGCTACAGCGGTGATAATGTATGAAAACAAACTTTAGAATCAAATGGGTACACCAGTTCAAACACAGGTACCAAGGCTCATGAGCTTTGGTACTATTGCTCAACCTCTCTGAACCTTAGTTTCTTCATCTATAAAATGGAAATCATGATGAAAATCTGTGTAAAGAGGTTTTAAAAAGAAAAATAAAATGATGTAACTGCCAAACAATCTAGAACCCAGAAGGTGCCCTCTTCTTCCTTGTTTGGTTTCTATGTAAAACAAAACTGGGAGGAGTACATATGTCTCTCTGGAATTGGGAGGTGCTTTGAGAACATGAAGCAGAGGAATATTGACTTGGTTGAGGAGGCAGAGCAGGCCTTCTTGAGGAAGTGATATTTAAACTGAGACCTGGGGGCTGTATGGAAGCTAGATTAAGAGGGGTGGGAGTATTAAGTAGGTAGGTCACTTAAACCTCACATACTCTTCATTGTAAACGGAGGCAGCACTGCCCTAGGTGTTTCTCAATTTTAATCAGTTAAAGTCAGAAAGTAGAACTAAGAGTGATTTAAAATGGTAAAGTTGTTATACATTATAGTACATGATTATTGATATTATATAACAGCAAAACAGGAAAAAAAAAGAAAAGAAAAGAAAGAATGGGTTTGAATCCCAGATGTCTCAATTACCAGCTGAGCTCTATGCAGTTCACTCAACCTTCTATGTTTTATTCCCTCAGTAATAAAATCAGGGTCATGATACCTTGTCTACAGGATGCTGTGAGGAGTAGTAGGATCACGAATGTTTGGAGAATCTGGGACACACTAGCGCTTGGAAGTAACTTGTTCCCTTTTCCTCCCTCTCCCTGCCTCCACTTGTGGTATCACGCTATTGTAAGACATCTGTACAAAAACGTGATGCTAACTTGCTGTTCAGGGTCTTTTGAACAAAGGCACTTTCAGTTATATATAGCAGCTATCTTTTCATCTGTGATGCTTGCTGTTGTTTCTGTATCCAAGCTGATATTCTTACAGTGGATGCCTATAGGTTTATCATTTTTAAGACAGGTGAAGGAGACCGGGTACAAGCTAATCATCCCAGGATGCTGAAATGGTCCTTGATATGTAAAACAAGAAGTTCTATAAGTGGGTATTATATGGAGCAAATCTGTGAAATAGGTCTCAGACAGAAAGTGGTTTGTCATTTTCTCTTTTGTGGCATTAACTTGTACTTACTCTTCCTGAGAGGAGATAATTTATTGTAAATACAAGATCCCATATCTTTTCCTGACAATATATGCCCTGTCTTCCTTCTTATTTGGGACTGAATGAGGAGCTTTCCATGAACTTTAAAATGAGACCAAATGAAAAAGGTATTGTTTATCTAAGTTGTCTGAAGAAGGGCACTTGGGAAAAGCACTGAGCTCTAAAATAACCTTATGAAAGTTATCGATTCGTTTCTTTATGGTTCCTTGACAAACAAGGACCATTATTTCTGTGCCTGAACTGAAGCTGGGTCAAAGAACCCTTTTTTATGGATTATCTTTCTTGAAAACCAGACTTGTCAGGAAAATGAACCTCCAGAAATGAAGACATGGGCCCCGGTTGAATATTGTATTTCTTTCATTGCTTTGAAGGACAAGTAGGGAGTACAGTTAATTTTTGAAATTTGACTGAGTTTGGGGATAGCTCAGGAAGTTTAGATAAATCACCTACTGTTATATATTTAGTAAATGGTTTTATTTACCCTCTCTCCCCAAGCTAGTTTAACACCAAAGCCCAGTTTTGTCTGGGTCTACGTTTGTTGGGGGTAAAAAAACCTTTTTTGTTTTTGTTTTTGTTTTCCTACCTTATATTTTTAAAGTGACTTTAAAATATCACATAAGTTAAATATGAAATAAAAATAGAAAATACAGATAAGGATAAAGGACAAAACAAAAACTCACCTACCACCCACCAGTAATGACCACCCTTTGCTTCCTGGGTGTTATGATTTGATATCAGGTGTTCCCCCAACTCCTTTGTCAATGCAGGAACATTCAGAGGTAAAATGCAAGTGGGGTATGGCTGGAAGGCATGGGTCATTGGAGTCATCCCTGGAAGAGTTTATCATCTCTGGGCCCCTTCCCTACTCTATTTTCTGGCCACTGTGAATGGAGCAGCTTCCCTCCATCACATCCTTTTTCCATGAAGTTCTGCTTCACTTTGAGCCCAGAGCCATGGAGTGTACCATTCATGGATGGAACCCCTGCATCATGAACCAAAATAAACTTTTCCTCCTTTAAGTTGTTCTTGTAGGTATTTTGATCACACCATTGAAAAGCTAACCAACACCCTGGTTATGTAAAATCACATAATTTCACACTTTGTTTCTATGCATTTAAATATATTTTTATTCCAAAAAAGCATTATAGTCCACATACTATATTGTAACTTGAAAGCACAGTTTTAGGGAACATTATTCCTTCTTTCTCATTTTTGCTCTAAAAAGCCAAGGGCATTTAAAAATGAGATGCATTAATCAATAATTAAAGTATGGTTATTATAACATTTAGATGAAAGAAAATTTATGTTGACAGTTGATATTCTGCTCTTTAGAGTACTATAAATAATTTCCCCCAGAAATTTGAGTCCTGATGAAGGGTATATTCATTGTTCATTTTTAGCACTAATCAAATGTTCAATAGATATTTGACAAGTAAATAAGTTTCTTTTTAAAGTACCCTTGTACTTTAAAGTATTTGGGTTTGGAATAATGATATTATCTGAAAATTTTATTCATATTTTATTAAAAATATTGAAACTGTTTAAATAGACCATATTTTCATTGCTTTTTAGTTTTGTCATAATCTAATCCTTTCATCTATATTCTAGTGAAAGACTCTCTTAAGAATATACTTTTGCAGAGTGTGTTAAACTGAAAGAGAAGATTATAAAGTGATAGAATTGCAGTAGTAACATGAAAATCTGTAAAACTTACTTTACAGTGTTATTTCTTTGGATTTTATGGCTTTATCCAAAGTTTTAGCTATTGAGGAACTCCTGCGTCCCTACTTTCATAAAGCAATTTTATGGCCTCATAGAAATTGATCTGTAAAGTTTTAAAACTAAAAAGTATATGACCATCTATCCAGGCTTGGGAAAGCATTTATTTTACTTAAAATTAACCATAAATTATTTACCTCTCTGAGGATATATTAATTAAGGGCATAAAATTAAGAACTTTTTTCTTTGGGTTCAATGCTTAGATGAAGAAAAGTTTTCTTTAAATATAGTTAGACCCCAGGAATGTCATAACATCCAACATTATAAGGATTTTGTGGTGATATCAGTTAAACATTGTTTCCTCAAGCTCTCACAAGCCTAACTAGAATATATGAATTTATACAGGTAGATGTTTTCATGAGGGTAAACAAGTACCTGAGTTGTTTATTAATTAGTTCAGACAACATTTAGGAACTGGGTTAAGTTCAGGGGATCTACAAAGAGGAGTAAAATGAAATTTCCTTTCTTGAAGACTCATTATCTGCTGGGAAGACAGATATGGAAACAGATCAAGAAGGCTTCCCAGATCCAGAAAAATTGAAACATTGAATTGACATGAAGAAAGATTATGGTTTTTGTGAATGAAAGTGGGAAACTTACTCTCTGTTCTCAGAAGGTCCTATTTAGAATTCAGTAAGCTAAGTGCAATAATTGAAGGCTGCTAAAATGTGTAATGGGCTTTTAGGAACTTGGAGGTCATTGTGAACATGATTGAGTGTAGAGAAGAACTTGAAGTCTGGTGTTTTGAATGTTGCATCTGGAGAGAATGAAGTTGGTTGGCCCAAACTAAGATGAAGAAAGCTCATATGACCCAGTGTGGCTATTCATGGTCTAAGTTAAAGAAAGATGAGGACTCATGCTGACTGCTTTGTGAGACAGAGACCTTTCTAATTACCTAATTGTCTTCAAACTCAGTCTACAGATTCATTCCTACAGGTCTCTCCCATGGCAATGTTCTGGATCCTTCGAGTGCAAGAATACCAATTAAGAAATAATCTTATTCCCCTAAGTTTTACTTGTATAGAGTGAGAACATGGGAAAATCATGATACTTATGGGACTGTATTCACTTTAAGAAAAGGAAATGTTTAGAAGATGTTTGTTGAATGCCTATAACATAGTAGAAAGCCTTTGGAGCAAAACCAGATTACATTTAATGATCTCTTAGTAAGTCCCAGACAATGTTTATAAATCTTTAAATACAGCATCTCACGTGATGCTTCTAAGAAAACTATGGAGTAAGTACCTTTAGCATCTACCTTATTTTAGTATCCCAGTTTCACAGACGAGGAACCTGGGACACAGGCACTTTAACCACAGATGCACAGTTAGTAAATGATGACATTAGGATTTGAACCCAGGCAGTCTGGCCCCAGAGCCTGTGTACTGAGATCTTCTAAGGACTTTTTGAACTTGGGGAAATTTTTCCATCTCTCACATCCTGTTTCCTCATCTGTAAATTGCATTGGAGACCTTTACATAGGGCTGTCCTGCAGGTAAGAGCTTTGCATGGTACCAGCACATAGCTGTGTTCCCTGGTCTTCCAGGACGATGGCAGAGTTTGAGAAAGCCTTCTTCCTCTTGTACAATAATTGCTCTTCCTGCTCCAAGATTGGTCAACATAAACTAAATTATCAATAAATGGTAGTAATTGGCTTTGTGAAATTGTCATTTTTATTTAATCTGTATCCTAAAACTGGAACTATTTTCTTGAAATCATCAGGAAACATATATTGCATTGTGCTTAGAAATGAACTTCATTTTTCCTCACTTTCATGTCAGTGTTCTTTGGGTTAAGACCATCCTGTAGTTGTCACATTATTGTCAAGTTTGAAGAATGTGCTATAATGATAAGGAGAAATTCAGAAGTAATCCAGGCAAGTTCTGGTATTCATTTGCTTTGACTTAGAATTTGTGAGTCAGCCACTGGGAATGTCATCTTACCTCAGATACATATTATGTGTCTAAAATAACTTTGGAAAATTACCTGTATTTGAAGCACATTCTCTGAGTGATTATGAGCGTAGTGTTTCTTGACCTGAGAAGTGACTCTGTGTAGAGTGTCATGCATATCCATGTAAATCTATACAAGTGTTGGTACATTAGTCATGGTTATGCAGATAAATAGAACCGATAGGAGGTGGGGGTATTTAAGGAATTTGTTCATTGGCTCATGCACTGGCAAGTTCAAAATCTACAAAACAGATGAGCAAGCTGGAAATGCAGGCAAAATTTCCATGTTGTAGCTCTCTTTTCTTTTTTGGTACCAGGGATTGAACCCAGGATGCTTAAGCACTTATCCACATCCCCAGCCCCCATTTATATATTTTATTTAGAGATAGGGTCTCACTAAGTTGTTTAGGGCTTTGCTAAGTTGCTGAGGCTGGTTTTGAACATGAAATCCTCCTGCCTAAACTTCCTGAGCCATATTATAGATTTAAGGTTGAATTCCCTTTTCTCTAGAAAGCCTCAGATTTTTTCAATTAAGGACATTAACTAATTGTATGAGACTCATCATGTTATGGAAAGTAAACTCCTTTATTTAAAAGTCAACTGATGGTACATGTCAATCTCATCCACAAAATACAGATGTTCCTCAATTCTCAATGGGTTATATCCTCATTGATTGTAAGAAAATATTAGTCAAAAATGCATTTCATGCAACTAACGTACCTATTACCTGTACATAATAGCAACACAGGATGCTGTAGGGTATTTGTTGTTTACCCTGGTGATCTTGTGGCTGATTGGGAGCTGTGGTTTGCTCTGCTGTTCAGCATCTCAAGAGAGTATCACACTGCATATTGCTAGCCTGGGAAAAGATTCAAACCCCAAATTCAAATTATGATTTCTATTAAATGTGTATTTTTTTGTACCATCGTAAAGTCAAAAAGTCAAAAGTTGGGGACCACCTGTTTCTTCACTGCAACATCTAGACTAATGTCCAACCAAACAAATGGGCTCCATAGCCTAGCTGTGTTGGCACATAATATTAACCATCATATTTGGTTTCTGCCATTGCATGTAAAAGTGTCTGTTGTGTCCACCCATCTCCCAGCCCATTCCCAGCTCAAGTCAAATACTTGTGTTCTGATGACGCTGGCAGGAGCTTAGAAACTTCTCTTTCTCTCCCTGGAGTATTGAGTAGCACTTGGATTTTGGTTTATTGAGGGAAAAAAAGGATGAGAAAGTTTTAAAGGGAGAATAAACCTTCACTAAGCAACTTATGAACTATTAACTCCTCTTTTTAAGGATCTGCAGTGTAGCAGGCCAAGTTCATGCTTCAAAGGATTTACAGTCTGCTCTGGCAAGGCTAACAGGCATTTAAATGAGTGCAATAAAGTGTGACAGTGTGTGCAGGACAAAGTGGGGTTGCAGGGGAGTGTCAAAGAGCTGCATGGAATAGGGGTAAGAATGATTCAACTCTGAGGTTGGCGTGTAAAGAGAGTGTGGGTTTGCAAACTCCTCCAGGAGAAGTCAGGGAGGAGTAGGGATCCCAGCAGGAGAGCGAGATGTGAGACCAGGTGAGAGGAGGCAGGGCTGTCTAGTAACTTGACCTAGTTGTTGTGAATGGATGAAAGCCTCAGGACTGTGAGGTTCAGCAAGCCCAGAAAGCGAGGTGAAGGCCTGATTGTAGGGTCTGTGTTTTATCCCATCTGAAGCAAAGATGAGCCTTAGAGTAGTTTTAAACCAGAGAATAGTACAGACAGCATTCTCAGGTTTAGTGTTTAAAATTCAGTCAAATAGTTTGGCTATTTTCAACTCATGTAGAATAGGAATAGGAATGTCTGGGAAAATGGATTTCAGTACATCCTCTAGTGTCTTTTTGCTTAAATTCAAAGTCATCATAGCAACATTTCAATGGATAGAAAAGGTCTCTGTGGAATCTCTGAGAGAGTTGGTCTAAAAGTTACTTTAAAATAGTAGGATTGAAATAAGGATTCAACATGATAGAGGGTGAGAAATAGGAAGGAAATTCCTGAGACCTTTATTAGAGCCTGGATTCTCTTTTATGTTCACTATTTTTCTTCCCAATTTGTTGGATAATCACATTTTTGTTTATTTAACGTTCATGATCCAAAATAATGTGTGAGATCTTCATAGACGGTCCCATACTTGGACTTCATTAAGATCCCAATTAAGATCACAAAACAGCTGCTCAATGCATATGTGTTTGGTGAACGTATCTTGAAAAACAGATCCACTTACATACATCTGTCTCTGATGAGCATTGAAGTATGCAGTAAGCAGAGTGAGGTCTGAGGTGCTTTTATGATCTGGTGGCAAATACTGCTTTTTGAATACTGATTAGAGCTAGACAAAATGTCATTTTCCACAGGACGTGGTGGTACATGCCTGTAATCCTAGTGATTTGGGAGGCTGAGGCAGAAGGATCGTGAGTTCAAAGCCAGCCTCAGCAAAAGTGAGGTGCTAAGCAACTCAGTGAGACCCAGTCTCTAAATTAAAAAAAAATACAAAATAGGGCTGGGGATGTGGCTCAGTGGTCCCCTGAGTTCAATCCCTGGAACCTTAAAAAAAAAGTCATTTTTCTTTAAACCTTCTCAGATAATTTGTGCTAGTTAACAGCAAAAAGAAACTTCAAGTCAGGGAGCAGCATGTCCTCAGAG
Organism: Marmota marmota marmota; assembly: GCF_001458135.2. NCBI lineage: Eukaryota > Metazoa > Chordata > Mammalia > Rodentia > Sciuridae > Marmota > Marmota marmota. The sequence continues at coordinate 7,256,051 of NW_026000119.1, read as the reverse complement.
GTTTGTGGCTAATCGATACTTTCTACTCTGGGTATTGACAGCTGTGTGCTGAATGCCCTTGTCTTTGGCTATGTAGGTTGACTATTGTGAAATGGATCATACTGCTTTTATTGCCATTCAGGGTTAATCAGTGCCCAGAGAGTACTGTGTGTGGTGTGCCTGTGACACTCCTCTGCCTTTTAATTGTTCAGGATGTGGGGCTTTTGATGGTGTTGCCTTTGTGTGCTCAGACCTTGACTGATCAGTTTTTAACTCAGAGCTTATGCTTCTTTGCAGGATGCCACAGTTTGGAAGCCTGATTCATGCCAAAACTGCCGTTGCCATGGCAACATCGTTATCTGCAAACCTGTTGTTTGCAGAAACCCTCAGTGTGCCTTTGAGAAGGTATGATATCCTAATGGTACCCTAAATATATTGGATTAGTCTGTGAAGGGTCAGGTTTTTGTATCTTATTGATCATCTGTTTTCAACATTCAGCTCAATCTCTAATTGCGAGCTTTAGGAAATGCATGAGAGAATTTTAACATATCACATGTAAGAATATATTAATTTTCATTTATTGAGGACAAGGTGCTCAGTTAAAGGTTTACCAGTTGTTATCCCAGTTAGTATTATGGAGAGTTGGTGCCTTTACCCCCACATTACAGATAAGAAAGGTGAAGCCTGGAGATTTTAAGCAATTAAACAAGATGGTACAATTAGTAAACTGCTGCCCAGAGATTTTTCCCTGATTTTGACACAAGCCAAAGATGTTGACATTAATCTCAACAACTCATCACACCATTGCATGAGTCAAACATCAAAATTGACTTCTCAAATACTATTTTCTAAAAACTCCACTTGTGTCTGCCCCTGATGGTATCACTGTGTTGCCAGCAGGTTCCTGAAGAAGCAAGAGAGTCCTTGATACAAGATTGTCCTCAAATTTGAACAAGCATATGCGTGATATGTCCTCCTTTATCCTCTGTTAAAACTTTTCAGTTTTTTTCTGACTATAAATGTTTTGTTAGAATAATTTATTTTCTAGCTGTTGACTCTTTTTAAAGTCAATATATATTTTTTAAAAGGTGTAAGTTTGAAATTCGAATGTTTGAAGCTCCCTAGAGAAGACCGATTATTTTCTTAAGAAAGCATTCTGTCAATTTCACAAGTACAGTTTATTTTTCTGGTTTCCGCCCCCCCACCCCCCAGTAATTAATCTTGAGACTTTCTACATCTAATGCTAATAATAAGGTTCCGTTTTTCCCTAACATTGGAATGAAGGTGTGCCTTTAAGACTATTTCTCATTTTCTGTGTGGGTGGATTTCTGAGAATCAGGGAGTACACAAATGTTAATATTTTGCTGCATATTATGAATCCTTCTATTGTATGGAGTCAGTACTCCTAAGAAATCACCAATTGGTTGATGGCAGAGTCTGTGTGGTGATGTAGGGGCCATGCTGTGGTATCACAGAAGAAGTCCTAAATTAGTTGTAGAAGACATATTGGTGAAACTAAAGTGTTTTATACCAGGAGTCAACAGAATAAATGTGGCCTGATGCATATATTTTTATGACCTGTAAACTAAGAATATTTTCTTTATTTTTAAATAGTTGAAAATAGTCATGACCAATAACTTATGAAAGTTATATGAACTCAGTATTTAGAATCAAAAACTAAAAATTTATTGAGACACAGGCATACTCATTTGTTCATGCATTATCTTTGGCTGCTTTTATACTTCAGTGACAAGCGTTGTGATATAGACCCAATTGTGAATCCCAAAGGCTAAAATATTTACTGAAAAAGTTTCTGGTCCTTGTACTCTACTGAGCTCACAACTTCATCCTTTTTAGTTTGTTCTCTTCCTAATTCTTCTCATCTCAGTAAATCCATTCTCCAGGTACACAGGTCAGAAATCTTACACTATCTTTGACTCCTTACTTTCTTCCCATCCCACATCCAGGACATTTGTAGATCTCCCAGCTCTTCCTTCATACAATAGTACATTGCAAATGTGAGTTCTCTGCTCTCACTCTGGTTTCACCTGTTACCATCTTTTGCTTAGTAGCCTCTCATCTGGTCTCACTGCTCCTGTGCTTGCTTTCTTCATTGTAATGTTGGTGTAGCAGCCAGAATGATCCTATTAAAACTGACATCAGATCATGTTGCTTCTCTCCTTAAACCCTCCAGTGACTTCCAACGGCTTCTCTTCTCAATTGGAGTAACTCCTCATGGTGTCTTTTAAGGTATTACTGCACCACTCTAATCAATCTTCCCCTAGCATCTTCTTGCTCATTTTGCTTCAGCCATCAAGCCTCTTTGCTGGTCGCTGGATACAGGTACACACAGATACACACGCCACATATCTTAGAACAATTTTGTGGGAACAGTAAAGTGAAAGGCTCTATGGCAAAAGTGTTTGTCTGTCTGTCTGTCTGTCTGTCTATCTATCTATCTATCTATCTATCTTAATCTTTTAGTTTAAGTCTTGCTGGCATGATTTTCTGTTTAAAATTGCTACCCTTTACCACCTACCTCACATTTTGTATCCACCTTCCACGTTTTTCTTCGTGGTACTAACTACTGCCTGGCATACTATGTGCTTTTGCTGATGATATCTCTTGTTCACTGTTTCTTTTATTCACTATATATCTTCAACACCAGCAATCATACTTGATATGTGGTAGGTATGCAATAAATATTTTTAATTGAATGAATGAGGGATGAGGCTAGAAATTGGTAAGTTCACAGTTATAGAGAAGTTTGTAGGCTGCACTATGGAGCTTAGAATTCTTTTCATGGTGATGGAATGCTAATGAAGGTTTTAGGCATAAATGCAGAATGGCCAGGTTTTCTTTTAGAAGGATACCACTGGTGTTTCAAAGATAAGCATAATATTAGAAACAAGGATTTCAATTTAGAGGCTATGAGAATAATACAGATGAAAGGATGAGTATTGTTTGCAAGAATCAGGGGAAAAGTCACACTCATACATTGCTGGTGGGACTGCAAATTGGTGCGATGACTCTAGAAAGCAGTATGGAGATTTTTCAGAAAACTTAGAATGGAACCATCATTTGACCCAGTTATCCCACTTCTTGGCATATACCCAAAGGACTTAAAATCAGCATACTATAGTGACACAGACACATCAACATTTATAATAGTTAATTTCACAAAAGCCAAGCTATGGAATCAACCTAGGTGCCCTTCAACAGAAGAATGGATAAAGAAAATGTGGCATATATACACAATGGAATATTCCTCAAACATAAAGAAGAATGAGATTATGGTATTTGCTGGTAAATTGATAGAACTGCAGACTATTATGCTAAGTAAAATAAGCCCATCTCAAAAAAACCAAAGGCCGAATATTCTCTCTGATATGTGGATGCTAACATATAATCAGGGGTTGGGGAAGGAAGAATAGAAGTTCATTGGATTAGACAAAGGGGAATGAAGGGAAGGGAAGGGAAGGAGGATGGGAATAGGAAAGACAGTAGAATGAATTGGACATAACTTTCCTATGTTCACATATGTCTACACGACCAGTGTAACTGTACATCATGTACAACCTCAAGAAAGGGAGGTTATACTCCATGTATATATAGTATGTAAAAAATACACTCTACTGTCATGTATATCTAAAAAGAACAAATAAAAAATTTTTAAAAAGAAAGGATGGATATCTGAATTAGAGCATGGTAGTGTAGGGATCAAGAGGAAAGGTTAGGTTCTATACATATCTAGGGGATACGTCAGTAGAACTGATTGAAGGTAGGAAGATGAGGGAAAGAAGGAGAAATGACTTCCATGTTTATGGCTTGATGAGCCACCAACTGATCCCTCTATATCTTAACTATGTATCTGTGTATCTATCTATCTGTCAGTATATGTATATCTTAGTAGTCCAACTGGGAAAAGTGATGATTTCAGTCTGAGGCAAGTTGAGTTTAAAGTGTTCAGGGAGAAGCCAGTCAGCAGGATATATGAGAACAAACCTCAGAGGGGAAGACAGAGCTGAAGTTATAATGTGGGTGTCTGGGGCCTTTAGAATTAATGAATTTATCCAAAGAGATTATGTGAGAAAAGGATACAAGGCCAAGGATGGAGTTTGGGCCAGAGGAACATGAGAAAGAAAACTTAAAGTTTAAGAAGACAGGGTGAGAGAGGCAAGAGCTAAGGAATGGTCAAAGAGGAAAAAGCAAGATATGGTTGCAGGGGGGTAGAGGGTTTTCAGGAGGACTTTGTGTTAACTACAGTTGAGGGACTAAGTGGAAGAAGAATTCAATGTGATCCACTGCATTTGGCAACATGTAGGTTAATGTGAGTGGAGTGGAGGGAGCGGGAGTCATGGTGCTGAGTTTTGAGGACTGAATGGAAAATGAGGAAAAGAAGGCTAACTCAAGGCTACTCTTTCAAAGCTTGACTGAGTGGAGAAGGGGGATGCTTGGCAGACAACAGCACATCTGTGAAGTTTCTTGAACTCCTCTCCCACAGCCATCTAGCTCTCCTGTGCACCGCCATGGTGTTTTGTGCTTAGCCTTCTTACACTTCTTGGCTAGAATGCATATGCCCTTTTGTCTGCTCTTCCTCCAGACTGTAAGCTCCTTGAGAGCAGCAATCTTGTTTCCTTCACTATTGCAGATGAGCAGAGAAGGCTTCTGCTAGCATTTGTAGAATAATCCCTTGGATGGGGGTGGGATTTTACTTGTTTTGTTTTTTAGTTTATATATGAGAGAAACAAGATGACCTTAGGAGAAAAGGGGAATGATCCAGAATGGAGAGAGAAGGTGAAGACATGAAGGTTGGGAGGGAGGAGAATGAAAGAGAAAAAATGAATTAGAGTAGTTTGTAGCGAATTCCAGAGTATGGAATGGGATAGGGGTGGGAAAACAACCTCATTCTCTAGGAATGGAAAGAAAAACCCATGGATAAATACAGATACAGGTAAATCTGGGGATGAGAAAAGGAAGAGGATACTGATGCAGTCCATACCTAGTGAGGTTTCTTTGTGAAGATTTTGAGATTCTTGTGGGAGTTATGAGAGAAGTGAATGTTAGAGGTCAGTGAGGGGAGAAAGGGACTGATCAAGGTCAGATAAAGGGTGGTGTTATGGGAGCAGGAGGCCATGAACTTGTGGGTACCAAGCTGCATGGTGGAATGCTTTTCTCAGCAATGCACACCAGTCAAGTATAAAAGAGGATAAGACACAGTGTGGGATAGATACGGGACTGGGATTTTGCCATTCTCATGAAGAGACAGAGTAGAGATATGGGAAGTGGTGGGTGTTGAGACTAACATCAGTAGGAAAACAATGCCAACTGGGGGCTGAATGGCTTCCAGGAAAAGAGGTGCTCAAGAGTCTCTGAGGGAAATAAGGTTAGTGGGAGTGAGGATGAATGAGAGCTAAATACTAGGAGGCACAGGTTCAGAGAGATGAAGGCCTCTGGTCTACAGTAGTGTAGAGTGCAGATAGGTTCCAAGTTTACCTATGGCTATGGGCCTTCTCAAGACAAATGGAGTGAGGATTGCTTGAATTGAGGTGGTCAATAATGTACAAAGAAAGAATGTGGGACTGATCATTTTCATGGACACTGAAGCTTTCAGAATGATGCTCAGATATAAGGTAGAGAAGAAACTGAGATCTAGGTGCCACATAATACACACACACACACTATATATCTTCAACACCAGCAATCATACTTGATATGTGGTAGGTATGCAATAAATATTTTTAATTGANTATATATATATATATATATATATATATATAACATATTTGTGCATGCTTATATATGCTTAGTACAGTAGTGCCTTCTTACCTGTTGTTTTGCATTGTCAACCATGGTCTGAAAATATTATCTGGAAAATTCCAGAAATGGATACTTCATTAGTTTTAAATCATATGACATTCTGAGTAGTGTCATGAAATATTTACACAGTTCTGCTCCGTCCAGGACTTGAATCATCCTTTGTTCAGTGTATCCACAGTGTATATGCTGTCTGCCCATTAGTTGCTTAGTAGCCATCTCAGTTATTAGATCCACTGTGTTGATATGCCAGTGCTGTGTTCTAGTAACCTTTATTTCACTTCATAATTGCCCCAAAGCTCAAGAATCGTGATGTTGGGAAGAAAAACATTAATGTACTGAAATTCACATACTGAAAAGATCTACAGTACAATAGATATTTTGAAAGAGACATCACATTTATATAACTTTTACCACAGTATTTTAAAATAATTATTCTCTTTTATGATTAGCTATTATTTTTAATCTCTTACTGAGCCTAATTCATAAATTAAATTTTATCATATGTATGTATGTAAGAAAGACATAGAATATATAGGGTCCTATACTATATGTAGTTTCAGGAATCTACTGGGAGCTTTGAAATGTATCCTACATGGGAAGGAGACTACTGTACCTAGCTCTTATGAGCACTCAATAAATGTTAGCTAAAATTATGAAATTATCCCTTATTGTTAGTTGTGCTTCTAGAAACTAATCAAGTCCTCTTGCTCAGTTTCCCTGACAGTCGTCCTTGATGTCTCTTGCCCATGCAGTCACTTTCATTGGTCTTCAGGGCAAAGCCCAAAGGAAGAGTGGACTTGTGTGATTTGTGCAGTCCACAGCTCACCAAGCTGTGTAGGGTTACATGGTCAGGTGTCAAGAATTCCTTGCTTCCCATTTTCCAGGCACACACTTGCAACATTTTTTGATCCTCCTTCACCTCATCTCTGTCATGCCCCACCGGAAGTTCAACAGATGGACCCTCACTGGGAACCTCCCTTTCTTCTTGCCCTCTGCCACTCACACATAAAGAATACTATGTTTTTGAAATGAGGTTTTTGAGGACCATATCTGAAAATTAGTTGTTATATAATAAAAGAAAACTAATTTGGAGGCATAAGACATTCTTTGAAGTTTTCCATTCTCTCTGCCTTTCTCCCTTGCTCCTTGCTGCCAAGTTAGAATATAAACAACTGGATTATCTCATTTCCTATCTGTATGAAATTCTTAGGAGAAATTATGCTAATGTAATTTCCATTGCCATCTTAGTGGAAATTGAAGTGTACTTTTCTATTTGGGCTCAGAGGCGACTTTTCGGAGAAGTCATTAATGTTGCACAGTATGGGCAATTTTATAAAATCCCATATCATATAAATTTTGTTCTTTATCAAGCAAATAAGAATTTGGCGATTACTGTTATTGATGTATTTATCTATGTAGTGGATTAACTGTTGTAAAATTTCAGCCCTATTTCCCATACATGCTTGCGGATGTAGTTGTATGAGTGAGAATTTCTTGTAGATACAATTTTTTTTTAAAAAAATGGAAGCAACAAAAAATAACAAAGAAAATATTATCACACACAAACATACACACACAATTTTATTTTTTCATTCTACTGACTGAATTCTTGGTTGACTTTTATCTTGTGGATGTGTCATGACTTCTTGGCTAATGAAGAATCTTCTACCATTCTTGGTCAGAATCATTCATTGCCTGTTCTGCCACATCTAGAATTGGGGAAATCCTAAGATATATAGCAGAGGAGTGATGTGAATAAGAGGATCGAATAGGAGAATCACAGGGCCCCAAAAACCAACCTTCTGCTGTTTGTGCTATGTGTATGTATGTGTGTGTGTGTGTGTGTGTGTGTGTGTGTGTGTGTAAATATATATATTGTAATTCTGGGGATGGATTCCAGGGCCTTACAATTGCTGGGCAAGTATGCTACCACTATCACTCAATTTTTAGTAACTCTTAATAGATTCTTCATAGTGGCAAATTCATTGTTAGTTAATATGTGATAACTTCCAAAAAAAATCTTGAGATATCAAGTGGTAATCCATTGTTTTGATACTATCCAGAAGCACAATTGCAATTTAAAAACAAACAAACAAACAAAAAAAAACACTTGAAAAACAGGGCAGATTTTTATTGGAGCCCAGGAATTCTACCCAGCTCCCCACAGTACTTACATATGATACCTCCACAACAATGCTACTTCTTAGACAAACTTTGTCCTTCAACCTCCTGCCCCCAAGTGCCTGGTTACTCTGCTTCTCAGATAAAAATGAACTGTCAGCCCCTCAGCTCCCCTCAGCGTTAGGCCTCATCAAGATGGCTGGAAGATTTGCCAGCTCGATGGCCATCCCCCACGCACCAGAATCTTCTTCCTCTCTCCAATAGAGGAAAATACTACCCTCAAGGAAATAGGCTTCTTCTCTCACCCTGACTGCCTTTCTTGGGTGGAGCATTTCTAGTGAAAATAATTCTTCACTTCATTACATGTGAAAAGATGTAGACTTTTTTTTTTCCCCAAGGAAATTACTTTCATAGAAGCTCCTCTTAACAGAGGATCATTTTGTTAGTTTATTTACTTATCCTGTCTGTTGTTGTCAATGGTGGACACTCGTGAGATTTAGAGACTCTAAGATACTTGGGGACTGATGAACCATGTGATTCTGTTTGCTGTTGCTGTTTTACACTGAGCTGTTTTTAAATGCTTAGGGGGAAGTGCTTCAAATAGCTGCCAATCAGTGCTGCCCAGAGTGTGTATCGAGGACTCCTGGATCTTGCCACCATGAAGAGAGAATCCATGAGGTAAGTATTTTCTGATCCCAGGTTGATTCTGTGTCTGTAGATTGTGGACAAGAGAAATCCGAATGTTAAACTTGGGTTGACGGGAGACTTTTTTCCACCTGGCCTGCAGAGGATCTGAAACTCATTTGACTCACTATGGGCAATTAGGTTTCTTGAATAAGATGCAAACTGTCCTGTTTATCCCATTCGCCCTACATAAATATCTATAGATTAAATCTGATTGAATAATGAGTAGTATGAGAATGTTGATACTGAGAAGTTGTGAAAAGTATCACCTTTCTTTTGTATACTATATATATTTGATAGTTATACTATACTTTTGTATACTATATATATTTGATTGTATACTATATATATTTGATAGTTATAAACAACCCACAAGTTGTTGAATAAAGCAGATGATATTACTCTTTACTCAAAGATATAAAAAAATTGAATTGCAAATAGCCAATGCATGTTACTAATAATAAGTGGGATAACCTTGGTCTTTAGAACCATAATTTATAATTCTACCCCATTCAGGTAGTTTCTCAATTTCAGTACTATCAACATTTTAGGCCTTATTTGGGGGGCTGTCCTATGAATCGTAGGGTGTTTAATATCATCTCTAGCTTCTACTCAGTAGATGTTAGTAACAAACTTTAATCAAGACAATGAGAAATGTCTGCAGACATGACCAAATTTTCCTTAGTAGGCAAAATGCTCACACACCCTTCTCTCCATCCTGTAAAGAATCACAGTAGTAGAAAAATATCCTAAAGATTTTAAAATTATATTTTCTCATTCTAGATCCTTTAGGATTAATTTAGAGATATTAAATACTGATTATAAGCACCATTGCTAGGTTTATATTAGAAATGATGAAAATAGTTAATCTTCACTCATACTTAAATGTTACCCGGAAGCACCAGGTTGAATGTGATGGAGAGAGGTTCTTTGATTTAATCTTCATCTTCTACCTGATACAAAACTTTCCCTAAGTTAGTGCCTCCACCTATTCAGGAGAGATCATAGGTTAGCAGGGTTTGCTATATTCACTCTCAGCTAGTATTCAGTGTGTGTTCCTAAATCTCAGTGAGTACAGTGCTCATTTCCCCTGGGTCTGGATCATCTTACTTCAGCCACTGTCTCCTAATTACATGAGGAAGCTACTCTTTCTCTTTTGCACAATGCATTGTTGAAAGACACCCAAACAGGATTTACACTGGGAATGTCTTCATACCTACCCATCACTGTGTGCTGCTCAAGCTGTTGGGAGCCAAAATAAGGTCCGAATCTGTGGGGAAAAGATCTCTCAAATAAGATTTGACAGCAGGCACATGTGCCACCCGAGTTCAATAATTCTGCTTGGACTATTCTAATGACACTTGCCAATGGCTTTCTAATGCTACATTTGTGCACATGTAAAATCTTCTTAATTTAAGATGCCTGAAAGTCTTGATGATATTTTCAATATCTTTATAATTATCTTCTCTGCCTCTTATCCAAAAGTAACCTGGCACTTGGCCCGGAACTTTTCCCAAAGTGGTTGCTTAATATACATTGATGAGTGAAAGACTCAGTTAGCAGATCCTTTCTCCACCCTCTCCTGTCCTCGTCCCAAGAGCATGTTGGTCATTGACCTGTGTCGCTGGGCAATTCTGAGGCCACAGAGTTGCCATGGGTTGGTTAGAAATCCCCTTGGCCGCCTACGTTTGCCATGCGCGTTCAGAAAGTCCTCTTTTTGGCTATCCTCTCCCCGTCTCCCTTGCATTTCACACCTTCTCCAATAATCCATCATGTAGAAATCTCTCAAGTGGGTAAGAACATGGCCATGTGTTGTTTTTCCATGTGCACTTTCAAAATTTATTCCCTCAGAAAATGTTATTATATTTTTGGTACTTGATGTAACTGAGGAAAAGGCCGAATTTTGAGAACTATAGCTTTGAGGGGAGGGAAATGCTAGTGGTCTGCCTCTTCAAAAAGTGCTGGAGATTGATTTTGATTTTTTTTCAAGTTGAGACAAAATCTAATTTTAGTCAGGTTAAGTTGTTTAGGGCCTTGCTAAGTTGCTGAGGCTGGCTTTGAACTTGTGATCCTCCTGCCTCAGTCTCCTGAGTTGCTGGGATTGCACTCCTGTGCCTGGCCTATTCATTTTCTTGAGCAGGTTTAATACTGTGTGATTTGGTCTGAGTCTTGCCATGTCCCTTGCTCTACCAGGCAATTTTCTAAATCTTGCCACCTTTCTTTTTTCCCCCCTTTTAGCTTATTTGGTAAGCAGTTTCTGGAGTACTTTCCTCTCCTGCTGAACAGCAGTAATCCTTTCTTTGGCCTCTGGCTTGCTTCCCACAGGGCAGGTTATGGAGACTCTCCCAGCTGCTGTAAAATAGGCTGGTGTGTTAAGAACTCTGTGGCGATGTGAGGAGGAAGCCTGGCTCTAAGGGATTTAGCAGAAGCTAGGAGAGATGGGATGCGGCCACAGGGGAATCAGCTGAAGCAATCTTGTCCCTAGAAAATGTACTACAAGCCAGGGAACTCAGAGATGGGCTGAGTTTAAGGCCTCATGAGAGGGCCGCCCCCAGTGAGAAGCTGGGCCTCCTGGGAGGACGCCTCTGCTCACAGGGCAGGCAGCAAGCAGCACTTACAACTGGCATCCCAGCAGGTCTAGACAAGTCCTGAGATCTTTCCTGGAGTGAGGAAAATGCAGGGCTTTGGGCTGACTCCAGGTTATTTGGGAGCCTTGTGTTGGGTTTGTTACAGCCAGGATTTGGGGAGTCTGCTTCATCTGTGACCTCCCGGTACTCTCCCCTCAAATGTGTTTCCTAAAGACTTGTTGGCCTTTCCCTTGTTCTTTCCCCACAGATCACCTCATGAAAGGTAGGAGGAAGGACCATGAATCCCCTTTGCTTCCTTTTTACTAATTTAATCCAAGCACCTATCATGTCACTGAAGAAAGAAAATGGCAAGTGGTAATGCCCTAGTGTTGAGGCCCCTTGAGGGGAGGAGTGAGGAGAGGGTGGCTCATGCTTAACTGTCCATGAGGTTAAGAGAAGTAATTTATGTTTGTGAGGAAAGAAATGAATGTTGAATTCTGTGGCCTGTTCCCTTCAAAGTAGAGGATGTAATTATAATATGCTGTGAACATTCCCAGATATTTAGCATGCTGGATTTATAACTTCATAACAGGAACAAATTATATGAAAAAAAAAAATTTTTGTTCTGTCAGAAAGCCAAAGTAAAAGCTTTATGATCTTATCTTTCTTTTGGACTTATGCAAACAGCTAAGCTAACTTATTAGCTGACTATGCAGAAGAATATATTTAAGATGTTGTCTGTGGAATTTGCTTTTGCCCATGTCAAAGTCTGATATTTTCAAATGGATATTAGCAAGGTTAAGATGGCACAGCTAAAACTGGGTCTTGTGGGAGCCTTGCTTTGTGCATCTGTTATTCCTTGATTTTACAAAGCTCTTTGCTACCACAGTGTTTTTTAAAAATAATGCTCTTGTATGGGCTGGGATTGTAGCTCAGTGGAAGAGCGCTTGCCTAGCATGTGTGAGGCACTGGATTTGATTCTCAGCACCACATGCAAATAAATTAAATAAAGGTTCACCAACAACTAAAAAATATTTTAAAAATAATGCTCTTGTAAATGGATATGGAGGACACTATAAAATTATTTATATGTGTATAAGTAAAATTCAGCATGTGTGGAACTCCTTGATCTTTAGGTTGGCTGCTTTGCATGCATTATCAATCCTTGGAACACTCTGGGAAGGTGTTGCTCTTCCAGGGATAGGTGTAGGAGACAAACTTAGAAGGGAACATATGTGACCTATTTTCTCAAGAGATAAGAGAGTCATTCATCACTCTGCAGACTTCGCATCACCAACTGAAGCTGTTTTTGTAGCTGTGACATCAAGGAGTTTCCCTATTACATGTTCTTTGTTATTCCCATAATTCTTAAGCTCATTGTGAAGGGAGAATCCATTGCTTAGTTTTGTGTCTCCTGAGTTAAATAATAGATTCACAAGATCATAGAGCTCAAAAGTACTGAAGGGTTTCACTAACATAGCCCTCTCATTTTACAGATGAAAAGGCTTGATGATTGACAGGTTGTTATTATAGTTAATTTTTTGGTCTCCGTCTGAACCATGATGTGATTACAAGTGTTTAAAAACAACAGTGCTTTTCAGTATTAACAGAAACAAGCTCTGTTTTAATGAACTGAAATGTCTAGATGTTTAGAAATAGCCTCCTAACTTTTAATAAAATAGAGTACTTCACTTCAAGTAGTTTTAAACAGCCTTCAAATTTGACTTTATTTAAGCTATCTAAAAGAATCATTAGATATTTTAAACAGTAATTTGCTTTGTGGTGACAAAAATAAGAATATTTTATTGGTGAAAATTTAGAAAATAGAAGTATAAGCAGAAAAAAGGTCACAAATACTCTGTCACAAATACCCCAATACTCTGAAAAAACACCATTAATATTTTCTCAGGGTTTTTTTTTGGCAGGAGCTGACAGTGGACATAGATAGATAATACATATAGATCTATTTGTTTGTTTTGGGGTACTGGGTATTGAACCCAGGAGCGCTCTATCAGTGAACTATTACCGTAACTTCCCCACCCACCCTTCATTTATTTATTTATTAAGACAGGGTCTTGCTAAGTGGTTTAGGGCCTTGCTAAGTTGCTGAGGTGGGCTTTGAACTTGAGATCCTCCTGCCTCAGTCTCCCAAGTTGCTAGGGTAATAGCTGTGTGCCACTGGGCTCAGTTTAGATATATGGTTTAACATAATTGGATTTATGCTGTGTATATGGTTTATGTTCTTTTTACACTGTATTGTAAATAATTCCCTAGGATACCCTTGGAGAACATTATTCCCTATTATTAAGCATTTGGGTAGCTTTTCAGTTTTCACTAAAATATTTCCAATTTCACTATGAAAAACGAGATGGAATTCCTTGTATTTAAGCCTTTGTGTATTGTTGATCATTTTGTTCAGATAACTTAAAAAGCAAAATTTGTAGGTTGAAGCACTAAAGACTTTGGGTGTTGAAGCTGTGATGCCTGTCATCATTAACATTCCATTTTAAATGTCTGCATCTAGCCATGGGCCCAGTGGGCATCACACAGACCATGCAGCCTCCTTTCTAGTGTGACCACCTGGGTGAGGCCTACCTGCATTCATATTCCAGGTGCTACAGTAAGACAGGTCTCTGCGGGCAAATCCTATTTCACTGCAGCTTCACCAGCACTAGATACTATGAATTTAAAGCTCCTCCCATATCTTATCTTAAAAAATGTCATCCAGTTTTTATTTTAATTACTATTTATGTGTAATTCATAAAGTTGAACATTCATAAGCTTTTTGGCATTATTGGGAATATTCATCTTTCTTATTGCTTGTAAGTGCTTTTATATATTATGGTTAATTTTTTAAAATCAGTTTATCATTGGCTTTTCATTTGTTTATGTTTTTGACAGATTTAAAAATTTTAATTTATCAGAGCCTATTAAGTTTTATTTTACAAGTTTTTCCTTTGTTTTATACTTAGGATTTTCTATGTATAAATGTCAAAGGTCAGTGGCACTTTGTCTTTTATTAGCCTATAATTTGTGAACTTGAGTGTTTATATGCTGTGCTGAATTTGAAGTTTTATATGTAATCATAGCAGAAGTAAAAATTGATGGGAGATGACTTGGCCTTTGTATCCATCTCTATCCCCACTACTCATAATCAGCACAAAAGTATAAAAACAGGAGGAAGACCCTGAACTCATGCAGTAAAAAGAGGGGAGATGATTGAGCAACTTCTTTTTTATTTTTGAATATTTAATTGACAAATAAAAATGGATCACACATCCTGTGTGATGATTTGATACACATACACATTGTTTAATGATACCACAAATTAATGCATCTGTTATTATGTATGCCAAAACTCGTTCATCTTGTAACTGCATATTTGTGCTCTTTGGCCAAGACTCCCCTGGCAGCCTTGACTGTGTCTTGAGTGAGTGCCTGTGCTTGCCCATCCCTTGCGGCTCTCTGACAGTCTTCCTCATTGAAACTTTGTAGGAAACAAAGGAAGGGGACATCCTACCATTTCATTTTTATAGTCAAGGAAGCTGAGATTAATGAAAATTAAGCCACTTACCCCTGTTCCCACGGCAGAATGGGTTGAATTAACCTGAAAATTTGCAGGTGGTCAAGGAAGTCCTGGTTTCTGAGAGAGTTCACATGCATTATTTTCCTCTTGCACTCCCTGTAAGTCTCTCTAGAGGAGAATAATTATGATAGTAAGATGAGGGCTGGGTTCCCAAATCATTGGATGATCACAACTACCTGTTACTATTATTGTTACAATAATATCCAGGTTTCTAATAATTTTATAACATTAGATTTGGCATTGCTTGCAACCTGGCAACAATTTGCAGAATAAAAGAATACTGACTTGTTCAGGTAAGATGGCTGCTTTGTGTTTGAGAAAAATGAAAAACTATCCTGGATGCTAGTTTGAAGGGACACAAGAGGATAATTATTTTCATGTTTCTCAATGACACTTGTAGTTGTAAACCCCAGATTGTATTTAGGTGATGGAGTGTCTAGAATGTGTGATATTTTAATAAAAGTCCATATGTGATTTGTGCTGAATTGGATATTAGTCAGATGCTATCTGTGAGACAAAGGAGAGTGGTTTCAGAAAACATTGCAGGTGGAAAAGTTCATTAAACTACTTTTTTCTTCTATCTCGGGAAAGGCCACCAGTATTCCATTCTGCGGTCAAGAATATATACTTTGGCAGCTATTTCCCTAATTAGTGGCATGGTTGTAGCTTTTTACATGCTGGTTTATTCTGCATCACATCGACAGTGACTCCTATAGATACTTTAGGCACTTAGTAATATCAAGGATAGCTCAAAACCTGGATCTCTTAGATCCCAGACAAAATGCTTTGAGAACATGGTATTCCAGCATTAAGTGGCTTAGGAGCATTCTGCATGTGTGGATAGACACATTCACTGGGAATGTCTCTTCTGTACAGTTTGTGGGAGAACTGGATGGAGCAGGAACCTCTTCTTGACTATCACACCTTCCCCAAGATTATAAGGTCATTGGAACAGGAGGGGGGGATAAATATGGATGAAAAATAAAGTTAAAGAAATGAAAAAGAGCAAGAACTATTGAAAATGACTGTGGATATAGCTCACTGGTAAAGCATGTGCTTAGCATTTGTGAGGTCATGGGTTCAATCTCCAATACCATCAAAAAACCATAAACAAGATAGGCAGGGTGTGGTGGAGTATGCATGTAGTTCCAGATACTTGGGAGGCTGAGGCAGGAGGATTGATTGAACCCAAGAATTTGAGACCAGTGTGGAAAACGTAGTGAGATCCCATCTTAAAAAAAAAAAGTGACAGAACCATCACACACACACACACACACACACACACACCCAAAAAAACATAGTAAATGTGTGTATATTTTACTTGGGGTTTTATAGAATTTTTTAATGATGGGATTCAGGTCATTTTTATTTTCTTCTTATGTTTTTCTGAAACTTTCAAATATAAAATCTTAGTGATAATAGAACAAAAGTCTATATTTAAACTGGTCTCCAACTTGGAAAAATGCAAACCTTGGTTTCAACTTTTCAAGCCTTCTTCCACCTTTCCTGAGCTTCATCCTCAGTTTGTATAAGGGAAGATTTGTTTCTGTTCGGCTAATGAGGCTTATATTCTGGAACTAACCTTCTGATTCTTCTTTTCTCCCTTGATTCACAGCATGGGACAGAGTGGGCCTCTTCCCCATGTAGTGTGTGCTCTTGCACTCATGGGGAAGTAAGGTGCACCCCCCAGCCATGCCCACGCTTGTCATGTGGACCCCAGGAGCTGGAATTCATCCCTGAAGGGAGCTGCTGCCCAGTCTGCGTGGGCCCTGGGAGTGAGTATGGGCTTGTTGCCTTTGAGGTTACATGGTGGCACCCAGACTCTTGTCTCCTTGTCCTGTGTGGCTCAAAGATCTCTAACTCATGCCTTATTGGAACCCAGTTGTAACCTTGCACTTGGTAGGGAGAGAGGTATCAGAGAGTGAGATGGGAAAAAAATCCTTAAATTCCATTCCCAGTTTAGGATTCTGCTTGTCTCTGACTGATTGATTGATTTTGCCTTGGCCAGATGCCTCACTCTGCTTTTACAGCCCCCAAGAGGAAAAGGGAGGAGGGAGACGATCTTTTGATATGATTCCACAAGGCCAACATAGTTCCTCCTGCTCCTTGGTGGAGAGAACAACCAAATCTCTTCTCCATATCATATTGCTAGCACTAATTCTGTCAACTGGCCTTTGAGATGACACAATATCTTTCTCTCAGGCATTCTCAACAAAAAGAAGTTTTTTGTTAGCCTTTGTTGCATCCTCACTGAAGGGATTAATCCTGTTACAAACTGAGGCATCCAACTTTTGTTCAGCAAGCCAAGGTCAGACTCCAGGCCCTCTCCTTAGAATCTGTGCTTGGTCCATGTACCCCTTTTATTGTACTAAAGTAACATGTCCCTTCCATTTATACGACTAAATAGAATAGTCTTTATGATAAACATAAATTATTGTCGTTGCTGCATGATGCCTTCTCGTGACTTATAATAGCTGGAATACCTCTTTTATTCAGTAGCATCTGCAGCCTATACTCTGTTCTTGCCCTTTCACTTTAAAAAGATCCCTAATTTCTTTCCCATACCACTTGTTCTATACCTGGCAACCCATTTCTCTGGAGAACTGTTCCAAGTATTAAAAAGTGTGCTCAGGAAATGATGAGTAGAATGCTTGCCTGTGCATTTCAGTCATCACCCGCCAGAAAAGGATTGGCAGTGGTTTTGGGGCCAAGTGACCCAGCAAGTGAAAATGCATGAACAACGGAGTCCAGTGGTAGGGGAAGGTGCTGTCTGAGTTTGTGGGATTCTCTCTTAGGTCTTAAGAGGCTTTCTCATGGGCCCTCCATGAGAAAAGACATTGGAAGCATTTTTTCCTTGAGAAATTGGAGGATCACCCAGCCCCCACTACCTAATTTATAAAATTCCAGACTCCTTTATTTAACAAGCAGGGGAAAATGCTTTTTCTTTGCCTCTGTGGTCTCCAGGTCTCTCTCTCTCTTTCCATCTGCCATGTTTTTTATTTGCTATTTAATGTTGTACTCCTTGGGGCCTGGGGATACTTGATTGGTGAGTGAAGACTCTCCTAGGCACACTGGGCCCCATCCTATGACTTGGTGCATAGGGCACATGCAGCTTCCTGGAACCCACACCAAGGTCCCCACTGGAGGGGGGAAGCCTTCATTGGGCTGGGGCTGGGGACCAGGCAGCTGAGAGCCCAACCCAGGAAGCCAGTAGGAGGTGGGACCATGCATGGGCTGAGGCATCATGTCCCCTCCTTCACTTACAAAACACAGACTAAGAGATTTCAAGGTAGCAGTGACTGCAGAGCTTTAAGTCCCAAGAGCCTCCTACTGTGCACCCTGAACCAGACCACAGGGCTCACCTGTGCGGTTAGCCCTGAGATCAGCACACACAGTTCTTCCACTAATGCTGACTCCTTCGACCTTCCAGAACCCTGTTCCTATGAAGGCCGTGTGTTTGAGGATGGGGAGGACTGGAGGCTGAGCCAGTGTGCCAAGTGTGTGTGCAGAAATGGAGTCGTGCAGTGCTTCGCGGCTCAGTGCCAGCCTCTGTTTTGTAACCAGGTAAGGGAGATACCTCTGGGTCGGTTTGTCGAGGCTATTAACTTCCTGTTCAAAATCATGGAGTCTCTTCTGAGATTATGTCAGGCAGCCTCCAGAGCACTAGAGACAAGAAGCAAGAATTGCTTTGTTTTCCTTATACTTTTGGAGACTCCCTCCAAGACATTTCTTTTCCCCTTAGAAGCTACAGATAGGTCTAATTACCAGCCATTTAGGCTAATTGTTACATAATGAAATTGAGCCTTGAGGGTACACACAAGGAAGCCTCCAGCTTGAATTACAGATGTTCCAACAATGTCAAGCTAAACATCTGGAAAATTTCGTAACACAATCAGGTTTGTTATTGTTTTTCAGTGTATAGGTGTAGTCTGCTTTTTAAAGACACATACATGTCTTTGAGCATGATTATCCAGATGTACATGATTTAATTCTTACAGGATAATGATTCAGATTATCGAAGGATTTTCTCTGGAGGTATTTAAGAGAGTGGGATACTGTTCTTCATTTAAATCTGGTCTGATTTTCAAAACATTAGGCACTTCACACAAATTTGGAAGAGAAAATCAATTGAAAACAAATGTGGTATACATGGTATTTTATAGGATTTTTTTTTGCTCTTCCAGAGGCTTCTATGGATGTTCTGTGACAGTTGACAGATAACCATGAAAAGAGTTTTGCCTCTAGTTGAAAATTGCTCATTTTTGATCTAAGGAAAACCTGGAAGCCAACATTCAGTTGATAACAGAGCAGTACTTGTGTCAAATAAAACAAAATCAATAACATGGCATCTTGTGACAATTGGGCAATATTTTTAAAGGCAGACAAAAGGCAATTAGACATGAAATGCTAAATGTCAGATGGAGGGAAAAACGTATCTAATTGAAGGACTAGATTGTATTGCCCACACTATTCCAGCTCCCTGCTCACTCTCATCTCCCAATTCATCACCAGATCTTGTCCCAGCTTTAAGATTACAAATGAGCCACTGGTCGAGTTTCATAGTATCTCCCTCTTCTGCTCTTACATCTGGAGGACATTGTCACATCATGGCTCTTTGATAGCATATTTGGGGTGTAGTGCTCTTGTGTAAGAAGGGTCATGAAGCAATTTGCCACCATTTCAATAAGTGAGGTGGGAGGAGTAATGGAGGAAACACCCCATGGAGGACTTTCTGCCTTAATTCTTCAAAAACTCAGCCACATACTGCCTATTTGGTGGGGGCAGATATATTACTATTTCTCATTTTAAGAAACATTAAACATAAGCTCTTGCTTCATGCATAGTATTCACTTACAGTTCGCATCAATATGATAATGTGAGATGACAAAATTTGGTATCATACTTTAGAGCTAATTGATATACAGGCCCTCTGAAGAATTGGAAATAGATTGATTTCAATCACTCTTGCATGAAGTCTGTGTTTTTACCATGACATTTTAAAAAATTCAACTGTCAGATCACTTAGAACCACTTTTCTTGATTTAATGTTGCTATTAAATGTTGAATGTTCCAATGATATAAAGGGATGCCATAGAATTGGTGTTACTGATGTAGCACATCTCCCCACCACTACTATCACAACCACCATTAGCACCACCAGCACACTTTGGGTAATTTATATGTACCAGTCATTGATATTTAAGAGCTGTGTAATTTTCATTATCGCTCTATAAGGCAGGAGCTTTTATTATCATCCTCATTTTATATCTGATAAAACTGAGATCCGGGAGGGAGTAAGTGACTTGTTCAAGGTCCCACAGTTAGGAAGTGACAGCACTTCTCTCCTTTGCACTTGTACATTACAACCTCAGAAAACCATGTTGACTCCTATTTCTAACCATTATGCTATCTTGCCTTCTAAATGAGGATTTACTAGCACTTACATATACTAACCATCACAATATTTGCTAACATCAATGAGCATGATTGCAAGTATTTTGTATGCATGAGTTCATCAAATATAAGGAAAACACAAGTTTTCCAGTAGAAATGTTATTTCTCAGGGCTTATGCTCTGGAAAAATACTCAACCTGTCTCAGGGATTGCCATGATTTTTACTACAATGGTTTTGGGGTTTTTATAATTATAAAAGGAATGTATATTCATTAAGGAAAGTTTAGAAACCAGAAAGAAAATGATCACCCATATTTCCTCCATTCAAAAAGACTAGGACAGATTTCTTTTTTCGGTAATTCATTTTGGTCTTTTTAAAGGAAAATGCGGATGTTTATTTGCACTGTTATAATTACATTCTAAAAGTTAGTAATAATCCCTAACAAAAGAAGAAATTCCTTATGTTCACATAAGGGTTATTCCCTTAATGGGGGATTAAATTCATACTGATATTGCAGGCTTTCAACTTTTGTCCAGATGCCTTGTGAACTGAGCCATAAGTCCTTCACATTTTTGTAGTCTCACTAAAATGATCTGTTCAAACTACTGAGAGCTGTTTCTGATGATATTTCCACTAGTCTTATTAATACCACATATATTTCCATTAGTCTTATTAATACCACATTTTCCCTATTCCTAATATTGATTAATCTGAGTAGTTCGAACTTCACCTATGGATATGTTTTCAAGAAAGAGATGATTGGTGAATCTTTTGATTATCTAAGTATTTAACAATTATTTCTCATTGCCTGTATGCATGAAGGACAGCTGTAGGGGCTGTAGTCTCTTTTCATCCCAACTTTATAGATTCCTTTCCATTAAATTTCAGAATTTAGCTTCAGAAAGAAGTCTGAGAACTGTCTCCTTTCTATTCCATTATAAGAAGCTAGTACTCTGTTGAATCCTTATAGGATGTTTCTTTATAATTAAAACATATTTCAGGATAGTTCTAGGTGAAGTACTATTTCAGAAAAACCCAATCCCATATAGGAGAAATAGTAGCCAAAGATAGAAGGTGCCATGTCACTGGGGTGGAGGTGGGGTGGAAGGATGTGAACAAATCCAGGGTTTCTCAAAGTAAAATGTATTGCTGACTTACAGACAGAAGTGTATGTAGGGCAGCCACAAGATGGGGGATCCCCACACTCATAACAGGAAGTGGAAAGATGTTCATATGCTAAGCTAGACAAGTGTGGGCCACAGTCAGCCAGAATGCACCTGGCCTTTCTCCAAACCTCTTCACAGTCCAGTGTCAGTTAAGAAATAGCCCAGCCATCAGTGGCCGGCACACCATGGATGTTCTGTGGCAGTTGACAGATAACCATGAAAAGAGTTTTGCCTCCAGTTGATATTGACAAATATCTTAAGGACTATGGGGATTGGGATGTGTGCCAGGGTCACCTGGTGGACAAAATGGCAGTGAGGACCAAGATAGCTACCACAGGGTCAAGCAAGATCCCTAGGAATGTCTTTTCACATACTTTGCCTACAGAACCCGTCAGACTATGTTCCAGTTTTTGAAATGTGTTTTTTCAGTTTGATATGGATGATGACATCTGTTCTAATTATTCTCATTTTTTTTCCAGAAACATCTATGACTCTTAGTTGTCTCACCACCTCCTCCTCTTTATCAATCATGTTCTCTCATCATTTTTCACTTTGTGTCTTTCCTTAGCATATGGGGAGAATTTCTCAAGTTTATATTTATTATCTCCAGTATTGATTTTTAACTTGACACATTTGCTTTACACATTTTTCTTTTAATTCTTCCTCAGTGTGGTCTTTCTTTTATTGCTTCCTGCTTCTGTTTGCTAACAGACTGCATATTTCTACATCTTACTCCACTTACAAAATGGCTCTGAAGTGTTTCCTTTTAGATTCTGTAGTAGTGTTCAGAAGTCTGTTCTTTAACTGCATCTTCAGAGTTACTCCTTTCTCTTGATGGGGTTTAGGTCGTGGTATCCACAAATATGGCAGCTTGGCATCCTGAATATTTTAAGATGAAGGAATTTGAGAAAATGGCAGAAACTTAAAGGTTACTTTGACCTTTTCCCCATCCTTCTCCCCTGAAGCAGGTCATAAAACCTGGAAAGGATTTTCTGACCTTCCCCTGAAGCAGGTTATAAGGCCGTCAGGTGAGAGGTACCCTCCCTGCTCCTGGAGAAAAGGATCATCTTTGTCGCTATAGACAGAAGAATCTCAACAGGCCTTGCTGCATTTTCTTGGTTATTACTATTTAGTCATACTCTTTGCCCTGTTATATTTCTCCATGACTGTCTATTCTTCATCAAACCTACTGTTGAAAAAAAAAAGGTTATTTTCTTATGAAGGTTATTTCCTTATGAAGGTTCCTATATCAGGTAAAACTTATGTTAAATAAAGTGGAATGCTTTTCCCTTGTTAATCGTTTTTTTGTTATAGGAGCCTTAATCATGAATCCAAAATGAGTAGCGGGAAGATATTTACCCTTCTTTACAGTTCATTCATCCCTTTCTCCTACCAACTTAGAAAATATAGAAAGAAATGAAAAGGTCCTGTCTACATAGTTTTGATCAAGAGGAATCTGTCCATTGCTTAAAAGTACAAGGCAAAGTAGACTGTCCTTAGCTCATTTCCTTTCTTGAACCCATAGCCAGAAACTAGGAAATATGCATCTTTCAGTCCCAGGGTCTGACAGGTTTTCCCTCTCAATCCTCCTACCTCAGCCTCCCCCTACCCTTTTATTTTTCTGTGATTGTACTTCTTTACATTTGGGGCACCCTTCGCCCCCTACTTCCCCAACACACGTGCTTCCCACTCATTTCATTGTTCTTGACATTATGGGCTTGGACTAGATGTGAAAAGATATTGAGGGAAGTGAAAAGCCAGAGTTGGCACTGACTGCCTCAAATAGCACACAGTGGAGGAATGAAGGCCTAGAAAGGCAAAAAGTTGAGAAGAGATGATGCTTGCTTGCTATTTATTTATTTATTTATTTATTTCAGGGATTGAACTCAGGGCCACTCGACCACTGAGCCACATCCCTAGCCCTATTTTGTATTTTATGTAGAGACAGGATCTCACTGAGTTGCTTACTGAGTTGCTTACTGCCTTGCTTTTGCTGAGGCTGGCTTTGAACATTAGATCTTCCTGCCTCAGCCTCCTGAGCCTCTGGAATTCCAGGCATGTGCTGCCATGCCCAGCTGATGTTTCTTATTTGTACTTTGAATTGCTCAGTCAAAAAAAAAAAAATAAAACAAAACAAAACAAAAATATAACATCTACATCTACATCTACATCTTTCTTGGTAATGGCAGGAGGATGACTATGAGTTCTTGGTGATGGAGTTTTCATTTCTTTCTATATTTTCTAAGTCACTATAGTGGGAAGATATTTGGTCAAGAACTATCATTCTGAGCACACTATAAATTTCTCTATCATAATTATTTTTAAGGAATATTAAAAACCATAATTGAATATATCCTCACTGGTAGTCCCATCCCCAATTTTAATGGCATTAGTATTTTTTTTTTTGTATTGAGCCCTTGTGAGAACTCATATTAGTATGATATTAGATTTGGAGCAAACATTTTCTGTAAAGAATCAGATACTGAATATTTTCAGTTTTGAGTACCATCAAGTTGGAATAACTACATAGTTCCACAATTGTAACACAAAACCATAGAACCTATATAAATGGATGGATGTTAAAACTTTAAAGAAACCATCATTTGCAAAAACAGGTGATGAGCTAGATTTGACCCACAGTCCATAGTTTGCTGCATTAGACTATACGTTTGGAAGGGCACATGTAGGTAGGCTAGAAAAAGTATTAAAGTGTATGATAGCTACAAAAGTGTACTGTTAGAAAACCTTGACTGTAATTGTGTCTATTCCAAGTTGATAAAGATGGATCAATACTAACTCTAAGCCTACTCAAAATTTATAATCATGACATTTGTTTCCTGTTTGTCTAACATTGTAGAAGGCTTTGTTCATTTTTTTTACTGCAATAAAATTACTAAATAAAGTATGACATCAAAATACTTTTATTTTACTTCCTTACCAAAATCCCATCAAGTTGAAAAAAAATGTTATCTGAAGTCAAGAAGTGCTCAATTATTTCAGTGCCTATTCAGCTTTCACATCCTCTATTAGACATCAGTGGTCAAATTGCTTTTTGTATAGAATAATACAAAAATAAACTACCTTAAAACAACAAAAAATAGTTGTTGGTTTAAATCTAGTGGTTGAGGCATTTGAAATAAATCCCTATTAGGTAGTAATGCATGAGTCCATCTGGTTATATATAACTGGGTTAAAGGACTACTGAGGTATGACTGGAATTTTCCATGAAAAATTAAGGTTTTGTGACCTCTCCTCCATCCCAAGTGTACTGGCTTTCCTGATCTGGCAAAATGTGTACACAAGTAACTGATAGTAGAGTCTCAGCTTCTGCTTCTCATAAGAGAAAGTGAAGTCAACTGTTCTGGATGTATCGTCTGTCCAAGACCTACTACTTCTTAGCCATTGAAATCTGGTTTGTCCTCCCTCCTCTTCTCCTACTTTTAGCAAGTCTACCTTCCTGCAGGAGAAGAAGGCTGTAGTGATAATTCAGAGCAAGTAACTGACTCTTTGGCACTAATGAGAAAATGCTTACTATGAAAATTCTTTTAGGGCAGAAGAGACAAATGGTCTGATATTCTGGGGGCAGGGTAATCCAGGTGAGAATATAGGGATAGTGTACTGTGGGGTGGGTTGTTTGGGGGTTGAAACTCTCTTCCCCACGTTGCTCGGCACTCATCTATTTTCAGATTTCTGGAAGTATGACCAATTCTTGCTCATGTTAAGGACCTTCCTAATGCACATATATATTAATATGTGGATTTATATACAGATGCCAAAGAATGGTGAAGTAGTTGATCAAGGAATGATTACCTCCACTTTTGAGTTTAGAGGTCACTTAGGAAGACTATGAGTTCCCTTAAGTGTTGGCAAGGTTGTGCTCTAAATTCTGTTCCAACCATATGCCATTACTAGGTCAGCTGTATAACTTCGGGCAAGTCACACAACCTTTCTGTTCCTTACTATTCTCATTTGTGAAGAAGGAATAAGAACATCTACTTCATAGGGTCATGTAAAGCACTTACAACAGTGCCTAGAAGAAAACCAAGTGCCATTGTTATTTTTGTTCTTATTTGTTCTTAGAAGGGAACAGGACTTGAGGCATATATAAACTTTTTAAAGATCACACTGACCTTGGAAGTGCTAATTCCTATCAGAGCCCCAGGTGACTAATAAGTGCTAAATGAGAGGAAATTGCTATAATGGATGCTGAGGCACATGGTTGAATTGGCTGTGAGTGAAATCTTCCTATCAATGTGAATTTTATTAGTATCTCCTTTTGATGGATTAATTCTTTCTTTTGGTGTTAAGGATGAAATTATAGTCCGAGACCCTGGAAATTGCTGTCCCCAGTGCTCTGCACAGTCCTGCTCTGTAGCTGGCCAAGTTCACAAGGTAAGCTTTGATGCCCATGTATGTAGGTGTTTTGACACGCATTCTCACATGTCTATCCTGCACCCGCCAACCATCATGCCTCCCCGCCCTCACATCTGACTCTTTGCCAGGATTAGTAACTCAGTACATAAACGGCTTTCTTCTTCTCTTCATGGAAAGCCTTTATGAAAAAAATTAAGTTGAAGGGGATTAGAAATATAAAGGAATGTGCTGGCAAGCAGTACCTGGTTTGTGAACCTTGGTGAACTTAATGTTCATACATCTTGAAGGGGAAAAAAGGACTATCGTTGGTCACCATCAGGTTACACCATGATTTCAGGCTCTGGGAATGTCTGTCTGCAGACATTGGCTGGATTTTATCCACTGATATTCAAAGACAACCTCCCCACCACCTACACTGGGAGGAAACATGGGAGCAGCAGAGGCAGGCAAGAGGCTGGGAGTAGTGGAAACCACAAGTATGAAGATACTTTTGGAATAATCTAGACACCTGTGTCTAACCTACAGTGGGTACTACATAAAGATGAGTTCAACAGATTGAAAGATAGAGTGAATGTTCTGTCTTAGAAGTGCCTGAGTCTAAAGAATGTTACATTGCTCTAAAGCAAGGAACAGCTAAACAGAAACAGGAATTATGGCTGTCAGTAGAGAATCTGGAACTAAGTATTTGGGAATAAAAGTCTCACAAATTCTAGAAGTGTCTCTTGAAATATGAATGCAAGAAGATAACTGGGATAACTTCTGTATGTCCTGAATATGCACTGTCAGACACAGTAGGCATATGTGCAGCTTTTGTGATATTCTTATCTACTGTAAACAGGTATCTGTCACAGTATTTGTATTTGTTATGACATTTTTGGCTGCAAGTAACAGAAATGCCCCTCTAACTGTGGCTAAAATTTTAACCTTTGTTATCTCATTTAACAAGAAGTCTAGAGGGGGTTGGGGCTGTAGAACAGTGGTAGAGAGCTTGCCTCACAAGTGCAAGGCACTGGGTTTGATCCTCAGCACCACATAAAAATAAATAAAGAAAGATATTGTGTCCATCTACAACTAAAAACAATATTTTTTAAAATAAAATAAGTCCAGAGTAGGCCAACTGCAGGGCTGAATGATTCAGGTCTCAGTGATATCTTCACATTGCCTTTTATCTTCATCTTGTCCCCTCAAATCCCCAAGGTGGCTTCCTTTGCAGGTAGCTCATCCTCACATGATCATTGCACAAATTGGTGGAGAAAGGGGTAGGAGGGTAGCCTCTCTCTTGACCTCTACCACTTAGCAAATTTAATTATAAGGTCTTCTTGGGTAGAAATGTCTGTGCTTTAGCTGCAAGGGAAGCTGAGAAAATGGGCATATGACAGTGAGAGGTGGATCTCCTGGAAAAGAAGACCTAAAGAATGTCCACAGGGGAGCCAACCAACAGGGCCTTCCTACTCTTCTGTGTTGCTGAGGTCTCTACGTGCCTGACCTGGAGTGGGCCCTCAACATATCTGGAAATCAGTATAGTCAAATGAAAATTCATCTGAAGTTCCCTTTGGATAATTACTGACGTTTTCTTAAAAGCCATTCCTACCTATGTCACTTCTCAGGAGCACAGTCAATTAGCTCCATTAAAAAAATAATAAAAAATTTTGGCATCTTATGTGTCTGTTTCTATTTGGTGTATGTGACATTTAGTGTTCCACTTTCTTTTCTTCTTTCTTCCTCAGCATGGTGAGCAGTGGACTGAAGATGCCTGTACAACGTGTACCTGTGACCAGGGTGAGGTCAGATGTCACACACAGGCCTGCCCACCCCTGAGATGTGAGAAGGTATTTGAGAGTGTGAAGCTTGATTTTTTAAAATTTGATTCTGGGTCATTTAAGAAATGCATTTCTTAGTGCAGTGTGTCCTTTGAGGGAAGCAAGTTTTATAATATGCAGAATGTTAAAGATACGAAAGGTCTTTTTCCTAGGAAGGAAGATTGAGGTGGAAGGGAGCTTGTATCCCCTGGGTCAAGTAGAGGGTTGTGTTGTACACATCTGTCTGTGTCTGATGTCCTTCTGCCCTTCAGCTGGGGTTTTTCACTGCCTTCGAGGACTGCTCTTCCCTTGCCATTCTGTTTCCTCAGGGTCAGAGCAGGGCTCGGCGTCATGGGCAATGCTGTGAGAAATGTGTGTCTCCCTTCGGAAGCTGCACATCTAATGGGATTGTGCGGTACCAGGATGAAATGTGGAAAGGTTCAGCCTGTGAGTTCTGCGTCTGTGACCGTGGGCAGGTATCCTGCCAGACTGGAGAGTGTGCCAAGGTGGAGTGTGCCCAGGTAAGAAGCAGAGGCATTCCTCTCTGGACTGTAGCAGCTCCTTCCAGTGGGATGGGTGGACCTGCGCCAGTTCCTTACTTTTTGGCAGAAGAGGGGATCGTCAGGTTGATTCTCATGTTTCAAGGGGCCTTTTAACACAAAGATTCTGTGGTGTAGAGTGAATGTCACTATTTGTTGAGACTAGCTTGGAACGGCCCCCTGGAGCTTTCCGCTCTCTGTGCATCTGGTCAGATTGGAAGCCCTGAGCCAGAGACATGAAAGGCAAGGACGTGACATGGGACATCAGCCTATTGGTCAGCAGAGCTGGACCTCATTGCTGGTGGCCTGCCCGGCTCATCACGCCTGCAAAACAAAGGTCTACAGGTGTGCCAGGGCTGGGCTTCTGCTGCAGACCCCACTGGCTGCATTTAGCAGAAAGGAGAACTGGCACCTGGGGACTGCTCATGTAGATGAGGAAAGTAAAGAAAACAGCTTTTGTTTTGTTTTCAAGAGAGAGCAAAGGGGACCTCATAAACAATTAACTCTGCTGACCTCCGTTGACTTCTGCTGGCTGCAGAATTTCTAGAAGCTTCTAACAAAGCTGCCCCTGTTTGGACTATAGATATATATTTTAAGGAAATTACTTTTTTTTTTCTTTGAACTCAATTTTGACCCATGGCAATACAAATTGCTTTGAAAGTTGGCTTCTTCTCCCTGACCGCTCCCATCCGCCCCGCCAGTTTCCCTCAGGGCTGTGAACTTGTGTAGATGAGGGGAAATTGGAAAGATCTGAAGCAGGGGGTGTCAGTGAAGACATTTTTCTTTCTAGTTCCTCTCCCCCATTTCTCAGCTCTTCACAGCACTGAACCTTAGGAGGAACAACCTTTCAAACAAGACTGTCATTGACAGGGTAATTTTTTACTTTGCCTCCTACTTCTTGGTCTTGGCAGAGTGGAAACATTTAGGTAAAGAGGGTCTTGCTAGTTTGCAGATCTATTTTCCGTCCCCCACACCTTTTCATTTCTTTTTCTTTATGTTAGGGAGTCAGAATGGTTGGATGAAGATGAGAAGAAACTTAATAAGGGCCCTTTTCTTTCTCTCTTAGGCTGAGGCAAAGTTTCCTTCCCTTGGCAGACCTCCTGGGGGATGTTGGATTATTTTCTGAGTTAAATTGTCTAAGATCCCAAGATTTATGGAAAATAGGAAGAGATGACCCTAGTAGGGAGCATCCTTTAGCCATCTGCTTTCAGTGAGCTCTGAACAGAAACTGAGTCTTACTCCTACCTTCTGGTTAATATATATCAATGGTAATAAAAAGATGAATAAGACACATTCTAACCTCAAGAGTTCCCAGGCTTTGGGGGAAGTCAGATGTATAAACAGGAATACTGCAGCACCAAGAATTATGAAAATATGAATTAAATGCTTTAGGAGCTCCCCGGGGAAATGACTGTCTATCAAGGGAGTAGTGAAAATGCATTACTGTTATTTTTTATTGAATTTACTCCACTTTCTGCTTCTGACTCTGAAATATCAAGGTCATTTGATTTCTAATCTTGGACACCAAAGATGGGTTAAATGTTAGTGTCAGCATATCTAGGAAAAGATGCAGAAGCTTCTAGGAGAAGCCAAATTGTGCAACTTTGCCATTATTATCATTATCACATTTGCTATCAACAGTAATATCTCTGGATAGCATTGAAACCAGCACATGATTTTTATTTGTTAAAATAGGGAAAAAATGGTATGATCCTTGTCTTTGTTATCCAATCAAAGCCCTAGACATTGAAACATAAATAAATCAGTGGTAGAAAAATACCACATGATGGATTTCATTTTTCTGTATTTTATAAAGTCTTTGAACATAAATTCAGATAAAGTCAAATTACCTTTTTTTTTTTTTTTAAGAACCTACATTCACATCTGAGGCATGATATAGTGGGGGAAATGAAGCTGGTAGAAAAATGCAAGGAAGAGTGTAGGCATGCCTACATGTCAGGAAAATTCCCTCGAAAGAATGTTTATTTTTCCAATGGAAAAGTAAATGAATGGAGTCAGATTTGACTTTGGTCTGATGGATGAAGGTGGGGAAGGAGTAGCAGACTCAATCTGACCTATGTAGAAGAATCCTCTTGAAAAAGGAAAGAATAAGTTTTGTTTCACAAAACAATTTTGTTCACAGCAAAAGTCAAATGCTAATTGGAGCCAGCTCTTGCCTCCCCCCTGCAGTGAACTGATGTGGTTTGGGGCCACTGGGCTTCTTCTATAAATAGCAAATCTATTTAGAATGACTGCCTCACCAAAACCGAATCCTTGCTCTCCAGGAGCAGGGCCCTTTGGTATTTACCTTAGAGTTGAAAGCTCTGTGTAGCTACCTTCTTGTCTGTGTCTTATGGCGGGCACTCTAGAACTCCTCCTGTGTTTTGTTTTTAATAGGAGTACACTAATGCTGCCTTGTTTCAAAGTATTGTTTTAAGCAACTTAGATTACATGCATATAAACCCCTCTATATACTTTGAAAGCAAATTTCAATCTGTTTCTGAGTGATGCCTTCACTACCAGCTGATTCTTCGGAGTTTCTGCAAAACAATTTATATGTAAATAT
Source organism: Marmota marmota marmota (assembly GCF_001458135.2). Lineage (NCBI taxonomy): Eukaryota > Metazoa > Chordata > Mammalia > Rodentia > Sciuridae > Marmota > Marmota marmota. The sequence goes on along the minus strand of NW_026000119.1, from coordinate 7,225,455 downwards.
GTCTGATCCCTTTAGCACCCACTGCTCTCTGCTGGCCTCTGATAGGCATGAAATTTTGATGGACAGTCATCTACATAACTCCCTTCTTTTTGAAATAACTTTTTAGGCACTATAAAAAGAAATAATCATTCTTGTCTTTTTATGTTTTTTTTGGAAGTTCATATTTTCTTTCATTGAAATAATATATATTCATGCTGGAAATTTTGAAGACAGACTCAAGAAAAGTAGAAAAGAGACTTAAAAATCCATGCAACAAACCAAAGACAACCAATGTTATTTCTTTATATTTATCTTTAGTTCAGTGTTTGCAAATATAAAATGTCATCATGATTATTTTGTTTATGTAGTTTTTATTTAATATGGCTTCTGTACTTTTAAATATAATATAGACCCCAAATTAAATATTAAATATTTAAAGAAATATCATTCTTTCAAAAATACATGTATCTTTAGAAGGTAGAACATTCTTTAAAGCATACTCTCTACCCTATAAGTATTTGATATTAGGGTATGCATATGGCAAATTACACTTTGTATTATTAATAGCTGATTCCCTGAAAGATAGGACTACAGTGAAATTATACTTTCTAAAGCCATAGAATTCCGAATTACTTAATTTTTAAACAGCAAGCATTTATTATTTTGTCATTAAAATCGCAATTTGAAATTATTGATATTGGGGCATTAAAGTGACAAGATTTTGTTAGTCAAACATCTACCCTTTAAGTGTGGCATTTCTTTTCTTCATAATTTTTAAAAGTTAGATGTGAGTTGGCTAACAGTACAAGTTTCACAATGCTGAATAAAAATCAGTTTATGCCTGAGACTACATCTCTGTGTAAAGAGATCTGTATCTGATTTTTGTATTCAAGGAAAACATGTTGCTGTGATTTGCCCACTGTTGATGAAACCAGAGTCCTAGGTTCTAATCTTGTGTCTTTAAGGCAACATGATCCTTTCCTGAAACTCACCTTTCCAAGACTGCAACAGGAACCTTGGCCATTCTTTGTATTCATATGAGCTTCTGCTCATACATTGGCAGTTGCTTGGGGGGGGGGGGCAGGATCACAGCATACACATCAGAGAAGCAGCACTTGGTGCCACAGTACTAGACCTTCCACAGGAAGACAGCACAAGGAGACCAAATAAAGGGTGTATCGAGGTTTCTCACTGCAGTCAGGGCATCCAGCTTCTCACAATTTAGCACTGCTACCTGAACATGCTAATTTGATGTGTGCCACTACAAATCCTATTTCTACAGGGAGAAGAATTAATTCACTTAGATGGAAAATGCTGTCCTGAATGCATTTCTAGGAATGGCCACTGTGTATATGAAGAAAAGGCAGAATTTGTGAGTATCAGGCTAATAACTCAATATTATTAAAAATTAATCATTTGAAATTAACTTTAGAAGGGGACCTCCATTACCTTCTAGGTTCCTTTATCCCTTCATTTGTTCAGGAGATATTTTTGTGTGTGCACCTAGTATGTGCCAGGCACTGGGATATAGAAGTGAATGCAACAGGCAGAGTCTCTGTTTTCATGGTGGAACATACTATCTAGGGTGGGGACACAGACCCCACCTACCATTACAGGTGCTGATGAGTACTACCTAAAACTATAAAGCAGCGTAAGTAACTGGGCTTGGTTGGGGGACAGTTTTCTTTTACATAAGATGAGTGGGCAAGTCCTCTCACACAGAGAAATTTGAGCAAAACCTGAAGGAAGTAAGGGAGTGAGCCACCTATATGTGTGGGGGATACACCAGGGATAGGGACCAGCAAGTTCAAAGGCCTTGAAGCAAAAGCATACTTGACAGATGTAAGAAGTAGCAAGATGGAATATACCAAGAAGAGAGCAAAGGAGGGTAAAGGAGTTGGAGATGAGGCTTAGAAGGTGGCCTGGAAGCCAGGGTCTTTTACCCTGAAGCAGATGAGAGCAGCTGGCTGGGGTTCGGTTCAGGGGAAGGGGTTGTTTGAAGTCCAGCAGAGCCGTGATCTGACTTAGAAAGGATCAGTTTGTCTGCCATATAGACAACAAGGCTGAAAGTAGGTGGTCCAGTTCGGAGATGTTTGTAGTAGCTCAGATTAGGAGTAACATTGGCTTAGACTGGGGGGAGTGGTGAAAGTGGTCAAAATGGATCAGGCCCTAAATCTATTTTGCAGATAGAAATGACAGGATTTTGGTGGGATTGGATGTGGGATGAAACTTCACTTGCTAAAGTTTTATTTCACATCATGTCTGTAAATTGTTAATTATATAACACCAAGGAAAAAATATCTAAAGTGCTTTAAATTTGCCCTATTTTGCGGGGGTGGAGTTGTGGCTCAGCAGCATAGCATTAGTCTTGCATGTGGGAGGTGCTGGGTTCGATCCTCAGCACCACATAAAAATAAATAAATAAAAATAAAGGTATTGTGCCCAACTACGAATATATATATATATTTGCCATATATATATATATATATACATATACATATATATATATATAATATAAATTTGCCTTTATAGCTCAAATTTTCCACATGGGGTTTTAAAATGTTGACAAATTCATCATGTTCTTAAAAACATGTCAATTGATCAAAAGTACGACTCTTTCATTGACCAATCAGAATAGGATAATAAGAATTAGGATGAAGTGCTTTGACTGGTGAGTGATTGGCAGGTGGATTGCAGCCTGCCAGCCTGCCAGTATTTCTGTGTGTTCTGGGGAGGCAATGTGGTGTATGAAAACAGGGCACGCTCTAGGTTCCAATCCCTGCTCTGCCACACACCAACTGCGATGTTGGGTAAGTTACCGGGTCCTCACTGTAAGGTAGGGATAACATCAGTACTCACCTGGTGTAGTTATTGAGTGTGGAGTGCTTAAGACAGCACCTGGCATATTAAAAAGAAAAACTGAAAACAATGGCATTATCATTATGCTGTTGTTCTTGCTCCTCTTATAGTTGTATTTCATAGTTTAGATGTCCTAATTTTTAAAGAATTTAGGAAATTTAAAGGTTCCCTCCAAGTGTTGAATTTGTATTTTCTCATTTTATCCATTTTCCCACTCATTTTTGAAAGTGAATTAAATCCACTGGATTTAAAGAAAACCAAATTTTTGTAAATAAGTACAAATCTCCACAATGCTCTGGTAACACACAAAATTCAAGGATTCACCTTTAGAAATTTAGAATACTTGACCACGAAGCCATTATAGTAAGGGGCATTGGAGCCAAATGCTCGACCACAAGGCAAGAATGAGAACTCCAAACTCTTTCTGCTGCCTGTTATCATCACTTTATTCTTTTCTTGTTTTTAATATAGATGGATTTTATTTCTATTCATAACAAGTCAATGAAATCACACATTATTTGGGAGAAAATGGATAATTCCTAATGAAAAAATAAATAGATCAGCATAATGATGTTTGTAGTAGGATAATGAATACATTTCTCTTTGTTCCTAGATATCCTCAAATGCAGGTGAAATTAAACATATTCCAGTAAGTATGGATTTTTTAACTTGTATATGGATCATTATAAAATTGTTTTAAATAATCATCTGTATGAACTACTATGGGGAAATAGCAGCTTAGTATTTTTGACAGCCTCATTTGGTGGCACCAAGGTCCGAATTAATGATCTTGATGATAACTAAGACTTTCACCATTACATTTTTTGCTCCTTTCCTTACCTTATTGCTTTTTGTAACTGACATTAACATTTCTCTAATTACCAATACCTACTTATACTCTTTCCCCTTCTTGTGATGATTTTCTCCTCATGATTTTCCACTGTCAGTGTGTTTTGAGGCATTGAAGAACCATCACTGCACAGCTCCAAGAAGACTTTATACATGGCATTATCCATGTGGGATCATTAACAATGCAGTGGGTACATTGCAGCCATCATATTCTAGAGGGGACCCTGAGCCACTCAAACAGTTAATACAGCTTTAGTTTTGATTTATTTTTAACAAAGGAATGTTTTATAAAACAGTAGAATATGATCAGCTCATTATCTAAAATAAGTTTTACATATCCAAAGCTTCTTCTGGAATGGTATTTAACAGTTTTCTTGTCTCAAGTTATCTATTCAATTTAAAACTCATTAGTTTTTTTTTTTAAATATGCTTAGCTTTATTGTATTTTCCAGTCTGTCATTGTGGATTTTCAGCTACCTGAATATAAAGTCTTTATTTTTCCTTGTCTCTGAAATGACACTGAGGCCTACCTACAACACATTGTTAAAGGCGGTATCATTAAGCATTTTGTCATTGAAGAAGGAACTTCTTGGAGTTGTGCAGTGTTCATTCCCCCAACAATGCTGAGCACTGGTTCCCTCTAAGTTGTTTACAAGACAGTGTTGTGTGGCATCTCTTAAAGGGAAAGTGCAAGCATGTGGATTCATACAAACAAGCTTTTAATTTTGGATGTTAGGAATAAGGGGAAGGAGTCCAGGCTGCCTTAAAATGGAAGAACATCACTTCTGCCTTTTCAAAATGATATTCCTCAGCATTCTAACGTTTCCATTTTGTTGAGTACTGTCACATTAACTGAGATACAAAACATCAGTTAGCTTAGTGAACATCTGTCGACCTTTGTTTGGAAATCCACTCTCCTCTGCTGTCCTATTTTCCTTTCCTCATTATCTCAGTACATTCTGGTAAGGACCTTTGCCTCTTTTCAGTCTCCAGGCTGAGTGGGATAGTGAGCAACAGGGGATTGTTCTTAGAATCACTTTGGATTGTCTGTCAAGCAGTTCATGTTTATTGCCATAACTTCCTTGTCCAAGAGAGATATTTCATTGTGGGAAAGCTCGTGGCACATCCACATCCACGTGACCCACAAAAAACAGCCCTCAATTTTAAGAATACAGTGACCTGCCTGCTGCTCTTTCAACAGCGTTGAAATCAAGGTTCCCACTATTATTTAGCGATTATATTTAAGGTACTTGTTTATCACTAGGTGCATTGTAATCCCTCTGCTGTGAGTGTGCACATGTGTGTGTATGTGTGTGTGTGTGTGTGTGTGTGTGTGTGTGTAAAATAGGTTGAGAAGCAAGTTTTGGAAGCTATGTATATATTATGGTAGCCCTTAGGGTACTTTCCTAGTTTATCTCAGAGTCTGCCTAAAAATCATTCAACTGGTGCTCTTTGTCAAAAGAAACCAACAATAAAGAAAGAAGGAGAAATTTTGCCATTTTAGTGTGGGACACCTCTGCTGTGTCCTGTTCCAGAGGTGGTGTTTGTAGAGTGGTGAGTGCTTCTCTCTGTCCTTATGGAAATGGGAAGTTCCTTACAAACAGATTCTGAATCCATGCAACCTGATGCCATTGTCATCCTTTCTTTTCCATGCAGGAGGGACACAAGTGGGAAGACAGTCCCTGCAGGATGTGTGAGTGCCGGGGTGCTCAGGTCACTTGCTACGAGCCCTCTTGCCCGCCATGTCCAGTGGCCACCCTAGCCCTGCAGGTGAAGGGACAGTGTTGCCCAGATTGTACTTCAGGTGGGTCCATGTGCCGTGTATTTCTGATAAAATGGTTTTCCTGGCAAAAATTTCAGGGAAATTCTTTTTCTTCCCTTATGTCTTTCTCTTTAGTCACTTGATTTGAGAGGATTTTCCCCCCTTAATTTTTCTTTTTTTTTAATATTTATTTTTTAGTTGTAGTTAGACACAATATCTCTATTTAGTTTATTTATTTTTATGTGGTGCTGAGGGTCTAACCCAGTGCCCTGCACATACAAGGCGAGCGCTCTACCTCTGAGCCACAACCCCAGCGCCCCTGCCCCCCCCCCGCCTTAATTTTTCTAACAAAAAATTCTAGTGAATCTTCACCCTATAATTGACAAACTCAACTGATTACAGTTGTGTGACCTTAGACATTGACCTCATCTTAATTTTTTTGTTGACAAAATATGCCTTATCTATCTTGTGAAAGTTTGGTGAAAATCAAATAACATGTTTCAAAACTTGTAAAGGCAAATCCGTCTCCCACTATTGGAAATACAAGAATAATTACACAAATTTTGTTATGTATGTTTATTCTTTTTTATTTTAAGGTGAGCTATTAAGCAGATGGTTCCTTTTGGAGTTCTCAAATGGGGTTTTAAAGTTTAAAGACTCATTAATTTCTTCCAAAAGAAAATTTTATCTACTTGTTCTGCAATTCTGCTTTCAAATCACCTGGGGTTGAATTAGTTCCAGTTAATAATTGTTGGCAAGCTCTCGAGTTGCTGTGGCTGAGCAGTAATTCGCATATAAGCTTAGTCTCTCTTAGAGAAATGGCACTTTCTTCCATTCATATTTCATAATTAATTGTTTTCATCCATGGGCCACAATTTTTCACGTTGGCAGTTGCTCTTGTTACACGCACCTTATTTTGGCTAATCACGGTGTTTCACTGGAGAGTTTATCAAGGGAAAAGCAAAGCAGCTTTATAGTTTAATTATGTTACCTTCACCACAGTGGCTCTTTGGGCTTTCCAAAACAAATATTTTAACATATTATTATGCATTATACATCGAAAATCAGGTCCGTGATGACTTCAGAACCTGAAAATAGTCTTTTGCTGACAATTAACACTAAGGTCAGTGATGCCCCCAATCACTGATAATGAGATTTAAGATTCTGGAGAAAAAAGAAGAAAATGGGCTGTTTTTGAAAAGATAATAATCATTGTTTTTAAACCTTGTAGGTTTTTCATGTCGGTCGTTTTTGTGTGTGCCAAGCTTAAGAGGAAACATCTCAGATATTGTAAATTATTGATTCTGTTTAAATCACATACTGTGGAGATAGTCGATCCTGTTTCTAGAATCCTCTCAGCAGGTAGAGACACTAACGAGGCTGTTCTTTCAGCATCTTTAATTTGGGCTATGAAGGCAGTTGGTGGTATTTCAGACAAGGAGGGGTTCCTTGGAATCTTGTATTGAAATGCATTTTTCACTATTTGGGGGGCCTTTTTGCACCTCCATTCTACAGTTTTCTGTCCTTCATCTTGTCTGTAATACGTATGTATAAAGCCTGTGGATTCTTTTTCTGAAGGGTATGAAAATATCCTAAGGTTTTTACCGAGCTCTTCTCTTCTTTGTCCTTAATTTTAGTCCGTTGTCATCTAGACTGCTTGACCTGCTCTCACTCTCCGGATCACTGTGACCTCTGCCAGGATCCCACCCAGTTGCTGCAGAATGGACGGTGTGTGCACAGCTGCGGTCTGGGATTTTACCAAGCTGGAAGTCTCTGCTTAGGTATGGCCCTGGTGGGCAAGCCGGAGGTGGCACTGTGTAGTGGATAGAGAGATTCCTCGGAGATTGGTCTTTTCAAACGGAGGCTCAGTACTGTCAAGGAGGGGGTTGTGTTTGCAGGAAATGCACAATATCTAAAAACCACTGGAAGGTGCTAATGCCATCCATTGGTTACTTGGCCTCTCCACCTTCAGGTCTCTTTCTTCTCACATTTAAAAGTATTTCAGTACTAACTGGGAAAAAGGTGGTATGGAAGTCAGATGGTTGTTAGGGAGTCATAGCTGGATTTGTTTCATTTTTGAAGACTTTCAAGGATAGTGATATCATTGGGATGTTTGGTGTCTTTTATTAAAACACTCATTTAATCCATGATAGAAATTTACAATTGACATAGTCCTTCAAAACTACTTACTAAAACTTTCCAGTTTTGCACATGAGGAACCGAAAGCAGGGAAGTTAATTCCAATTAATTGACTTGCTCTGTATCACACAGGTCATTGTTAAGAGAGCTTATCTCTTTTGAGCTACCTGAGGATTCAGGAAGGGTCCAGGTGCATTTCATAATTTTTGTACATCTGAGAAGGAGCTCTTACTTGGGAGACTTTAGCTTGGTTGACATTGGATCTAGTTACTTTCTCCCTTATCTCTGATTTTGGAGGTTAATTATTCATTTAAGAGCACATAGGGTCATAGCCTGGCAGTGACTACATAGCCTCTCTTTTGCTCAATATTCTTATCTGTAAAGTGGAGGTAATCCTAGTACCTTCTTCAGAGTTTTTGTGAAGATTAAGCATGTCTATACCTGCTGAGCACCTAGAATAGTGTCTAGAATATAGACAGGGCTCAGTAAGCGTTAGCCACTTTTATTATTATTTTTGTAATTATTCACTTCTCCCCACTTTCTCTTTTTATTTATGATCTTCAACCTTTTGGAAAGTTATTTATTTTATCTGCCATAAGATGTGGAGGAAAAGAGGCAAGGAATATATTTGCATAAAGGTTGAGTGACAAAGATATTGGGAGCTATTAGATGAGAAGAAAAGATCATAGACTCCTGAGCCAAATTGCCTGTCTTCAAATGCCAACTCTGTGTAGAGTTGGGCAGGTTACTTAACCTCTCAGAGCTTGTTCTTTATTCATAAAATTGGGATTAATGGTATCTACCTCATAGGGTTGTTGTGAACATTAAAGGCATTGGTATATATATAAAGTGCTTGAACAATGGCTGACCCAACCACATGCTATGGAAATATTATTGGCTCCTGTGTTTTTCTCTGGGACTCCAGAGGCTCAGGATTGAGGTGAGTCAGCCCTAGGGTGATGTTTTTGAATTAATCAATTGTTTCTTTTCCTTTCTTGATTCTTGTCTGGAGCCAGCCTGCCAGCCTCAGTGTTCCACGTGCTCCAGTGGGCTGGAGTGCTCCTCCTGCCAGCCTCCCCTGCTGATGCGGCGTGGGCAGTGCGTGTCCACCTGTGGGGAAGGCTTCTACCAAGATCGCCACTCCTGTGAAGGTAAGCACTGTTGGGCTCCAGCCAGGCAGGCCACAGAGGAAGCTCGTCACCCTCACTCAACAGAGATTTGGGGCTACCAGGAGATGAAAGCTGTTTTTCAAATAGAAATGCAATGTTTAGATTGATTGTCCCCAAGAGGACATGAGCTGGAAGCTGGGTTCCCCATGGCAGTGTTTAGGTGGTAAGAAATTTAAGAGGTAGGGCCTCATGGAAAATAATTAGGTCATGGGGGCCCCACGTCTCATGAATGAATTAATGGCACCTCTTGGAGATTTGGCTCTTATGGGACTAGATCAGTACCACAAGAGTGAGAAGTTATAAAGCTAAGTCACTCATATGTGTGACTTCTTCTGCATGTGGCCTATTCCCTTTCTTCTTTTTTACCATGTTGTGATGCAGGTGGGGGCTCCTTGCCAGGATGCAGGTGCCATGCTCTTTTGATCCTCCAGCCAATAAAATCAAGGGCCAAATAAACCTTTACACATAATAAGTCAGATATTTTGTTATAGCAACTAATTATTCTAAGACAGGAAGAAACTCTGAATAAGACTTCTGATGGAATGAAAAGAATGATGAATGGAAGAGATGACACATTTGTTTTTTATAACAGTATTAGATTACTCTAGTATCTATATACTTTAGTAGATTTATATGCCTAATTTTATTTTACATTTTGAATTTTATTTTTAATTAAGATCTAGTTGAAATTCTTTTTTTCAAAATTCTGAATATTATTATAACCTCTAGAGGTAGAAGTGGCCATAATATAATTTAATTTACTTATACCCGAGCAATTTTTCAATAGTGATTATAACCTTGAGTATAGGTAAAACAAGTAAATGTATAAAGAATCTTTTAAATGAAGAATGGGAGAGAAAGGCAGTGGTAAAAGCCTAAGGCAAAGAAGGGAGATAAAAGTTTGTCTTTAGAAGGATAATAAGATCTGCTCCATTTGTGTACAATGAAACAAAATGCATCCTGCTGTCATGTATAACTAATTAGAACAACAACAACAAAAAGATGTGCCCAGACCCTAAGGCCAGGTTTGTGGTAGCGGTAAATCTGAAAACGTGGATGGACCAGCAGAGGGTCTCTGCCATCATGCCTGGGAGCTGCAGTTGAGAACAGTAGATCTGTGAGGAGAATTGGAAAGTGGGCCAATCTGAGGGGCATCTGATAATGGTCCTCTTTCATGCCTTTGATGAGAGTTTTCAGGAAAAGCATTTGGAGGGAAAGGAGTTAAAGAGAACAAGTGCCCTGAGCTCGGCAGATGTGCAGGCTGCAGGTGCTCCATGTGGGGGTCCTAAGTGGAGGGGGCTGCTGGTTCCCTTCATCCCAGGTCACAGTCAGAGCCCATTGGATTATAGGAACAGTCTTGAAAGGTAACACTCATGCTGTTTATGCCCATAGAAATATGAGGAAGAAGGGACTGTTTTGTGACAGTCTTGTGATGGAATGTGAAAGGAGTTTGGCTGGGGGGTTCTTTGAGATCTCTAAGTGTGACTTCTGAATCTCTGCACCCCCAGCATTCAGGGTTGCACAAAGTATTCTTTTATTGATCAAGGTAGGATAAATGAATGAATGATTCCTTCATTCCCTTGAAGGACCCAATGTCTCCATAAATAAGTCTAAGCCATAAAGGAGAAGACAAATCTTAGTGTTTATGGTTTATCTTATTCTATTTACCTGTGATTTTAGAATGGGCTTGGAATGAGCACATAGAAACGGCTTTGTGAATGTGTAATGGTGGGACAATTTAAGTAAACTGCTGAAATTTCAATTTGATGAAATTATTGAATGTATTCCTTACTCTTTTCTTCAATCCCATCAAAGAGACCTCCTGCTAACTTTCCTGTGACAGATTTGCCTTTAGAGAAGAATTCATTCCCCCTAGATTGTTCACCTCCCTGTGTATCACCTCCACCTCCTGGGATACACACATGCCACATACACATTTCCTTTTTGTTCCTTTTGCCATTTTCCTTTCTCCCATGCCTAGTGTTTTAATTGGTGATGCTAATGCTGTTTTAGGGCATTTTGAAATGGATAATGTTTCATTTGATTACTGGTTTATGTAGCTGCCTGCTTCACATTCCATCCACATACCCACCCACAAATGCCTCTAGTAGAAAGTTGCTGGGAAAATTTGTTCATGCTCCCTCCAGGGAATTAAACCAATTTGCTTTAGTTCAGGCTGGTTGCATTTTTATGCATAAAATAGGAGAAAAAAAACAGCAAGAGGAGAGTGAGAAAGACGAGAAGTAAGAGGAGAGAGAGAGAGAGAATGATCTTAAAAATTAAAGCTAGATTTGTGATAAATTTCCAGATACATTCTTGGCACCAAGGCTGCCCAAATTATCTTTGCAAATAATCTTTCTCAGCATTGGAAGTTTTTGTAACATTTGTGCTTGTGCATTTTTGTTGACTCTTCACCATTGACCTTGGAAGTGGGTCAGCCAGCCAGTATTCTTTCGACATGTGCTAAACTTTTCAAAAAGAAGCCTGCCATTTTTGATACTAACACATTCTTCTGGATTGTTTTGTTTGGGCAGGGTCATTTATGCTATGACTGGGATAATTCTCTACTTTATTGACACATCAAAACCAAAAGAAAGTGAACACTGTGCTGAGAAAACTAATGAACAGAAATTACCTGATTAATATTCATGCTCACTATGTTGAATATAGGGCAGAGGGAAAAATATGGGACAGAGCCAAGTAGCACACATCCATGGGTCTAAACAAAAGAGTATGAGCAGGTCAACCAGAGCGGGGACAAGAAAGTACTAGGCCTGCCCAAGATCTCATCCTAAGGGGCCCTTATCATTTTTCCCTTTTTGTTTGAGTTTGGTGGTATAAACACGCACTCACGCCATGTGCACACCCATACACCTATGCATTTAAACATGTGTGCATTTATCAGTATTACTGTTGCATCTTGTATTAGATTAAACCAAATCATGTTGTAATTATAGGCTACATTATGCATCCCATACCAATCCCTGCTTCATCTCCCCTGCCTTCCCCAATTTTGGAGTTTGATGATTTGATCACTTTACATTATAGCTCAACATTACCCAGTTTTTTTTATAACAATCTAAGTCAGGGACAAAGCCATATGTAAGTTGCCTCTTTTCCATGGCAGGTAGGACCATAGAGTAATCACCCTGTCAAGGCCCAAACTGTGCATTTCAGTCCTGGCACTCATGTTCCTGCTTTAACCTCTGTGCTTCCTATGCCACCAGCTGGATCTTGTTTAGCATCCTTTTTTGCCCACTCTGTTCCACTCTTGTTGACCCTGTGCAACTTAGATCCTAGGATTGGGCTTCTGCTTTTATTCCTGCTCCCTGTCCTGTTCTGATCCATTTCCAGGAATTAAAAGCCCAGTTCTTGGCCAAGAATGGTGGCACATGCCTATAAATCCCAGCAGCTCAGGAGGCTGAGCTGGGAGGATTGTGAGTTCAAAGCCAGAGTTGGCAATTTAGTGAGCCCCTAAGCAACTCAGTGAGAACCTGTTTCTAAATAAAATTTAATAAAAGGGCCGGGGATGTGGCGCAGTGGCCAAGTTCCCCTGGGTTCAATCCCTGGTGCCAAAAAAATAAAAGAAAATAAATTAATTAATAAAAAGAAATTTAAATATCAAAGCCCATCTCTTAATCACCTGCAGCTTGATGGTCAGGCTTCAACTGTGTATGGCCCTTCCTTGACCCTCCCTCCCCCACCATGCCAAATGACTTTGCTCCTTTCCTTCATGGCTCTTTGGTACCACTTGTCCTGGATCTATTCTTTCTCATTTTATCATCTTAGAAACTCTAGTATTAAATCTAAATTTAGATCCAGACTGTACTTTCCAGGTCTTGAGAACATTTGTCCTTGCTCATCTTGCCCCATTTTTTTTTAATCAACTTGTGTTCTACTTTGGTGGGACCATTGTCCTATGCACATAAAGCCTAGTCATAAAAGCCTTTAAGAAGAGCTAAAACAGCCAACAACACATGTCATGCAAGATTAAAAGAAGTAGCTCATAAGAGTAAACTTTGAATGGAGAAAGAGTAGAATTTATCTCATTTTTTCATGTGTATTAATATTTAGTTTTACTGTTTAAAACTCAAATTATTCATAAAGGCCTGAGGATGGAGCTATGTGTTCCCATAGCAAAATTTGCCTTAATTCTGTAGATCCAGGGTTTGGAGGGAGCAGGGCACAATGGTCAAAAGCTTAGGCTCTGGAGCCAAACCAGCTGGATTCTAATCTTGGCTCCATCTCCTAGATAGTCTTTTTTATTTTTCTTAATTTTTTTGTGGTTTTTTACATAGTCTTTAACTTCATGCTTCAGTTGTCTATGGGTAAAACTGAGAGTCAATAATATCTGCCACGTGGCATTGCCATGAAGACTAAGTGAGTGCATTCACATGTATTGTAGGAGATGGTGCTCCATACCTGGCTAGTCCTCCGTTACACATTGAGAGATCTGAATTTCTGCTTCCCATTGAACTTATTCTATGTTCCTTTCTCCAATTCCCCAATTCAGTCTCTGTTGACCACTGCACCTGGTTCTGATGATATGAAGAGAAGTAAGATTCAGTCTTTGAGTTTATAGTGAATTGGCAATCTAGGTGGGTTAGCCATTCCTTGCAGAGATAGAAAACAACAATGAACCAACCCAGCAAACACCTTTGAAGTTTTTTCTATATTTGAGTATTTTATGGCCATAGATATTGAAACCTAAAGAATCAAGACATTTAGACATTTTATGAGATCATAAAGTAAAGGATTATTTTGAATCTCCATTCTACCACTTATTTCTATATGATTCTGGGCAATTTGGTTAACTTCAATTCCCTCAACTCTAAAATGGGGATAATATTATCTACTTTACACTATTATTATGAGGAACAGGGAAGATGTTTGAAAAGCATAAATATGCTTGGTTCATAATATGTAGACAATAAAAGGAAGCTATGGACATTAGTGAAACTATTTGTTTTTTAACCTATGGTGATAAAAACCAAATGTCTTGCATCAGTAAACAAGGAGTTTTGTGCCACTAATGTCTGATTTAAAAGAAAATATACTTTTAAATGTTATTGAGAAGGAACTATAATAAAACAGTTAACTATATTCCTTATAACTTTTTTAAAAAATGTTCAGATTGGATAATGACATTTTGTAATTATTTGTTTTTTAGCTAAATTAGGATATATTGAGAGGGAAAATGTGAAAGAAAACCTGTGGACTTTGCATATAGGATGCTGACCTAGTTGAGATTTTAAAGCTGTGGTTTGAGCAAAGGAACTTACAAAGTTAATTATTCGTTGGAACTATGGTTGACTGGAGTAGCCAATCATTTCAGGAAATGAAGTGCTGACCTTCTGGAGCCAGGTTCAAAGCACAGAATACTTAATGGGTTTTAGCAATCTGTTTCAGCATGTGACTTATCATGGCCTAACTGTGCCCTGGGTGGGCCTCTTGGCAAAGGCACTTGTGCAACTACTGTTTCTGAAATCCTCAGCAAGACGGAAGCCTTCCTTACACAGCTAGTCATTGTCGAGCTGGTATCCTCCATGGCTCGAGCAACGTGCTTCCAAATCAGAGCATCAGTCCCAATTTCATTGCCAGAGCACATGTTCAGTTTGGGGGCCCAGCACATTCCCACCAGTCTGTCTTTGTTAGTTTTGTTCTGTTCTTTACATCCTGTGCACTGTTCAGTCCTTCTTTGGCATTCTACAGCAACCACGGTCTTTGCTACTTAGTTGCTGACTATTTTGTATAAGGGGATTTATTGCTTTGAGTGATATTCTTGCTCATCTCTTCTGTACAGGCAACAAGTATGTATCAAGCCTCTTCTATGTTTCAGGCCCTTTTCTGGGTGCTGGGGATACAGAGTGAAGCAGACAAATTCCCTGTGGTTAAGGATCTTGCTTCCTCAGTGGGAAAAGAGTGTCCTTAAATGAGTGAACAAGATCCCTTCAGATAGTTATTGTCATGTGGATTTATTACCACCAGCGCTATAATGACAGTTTTAAAAAGGAATAGAGTGGGAGGAGACCAGTTACTGGGACATGGACATGTTTTATATGTCTGAATTTCACACAGAGCTAAGCCCATACAAAGCATTCTGGAAGACTTTTTAATGGAGAAAAATATGACGTGTCATTGCATGGAGAAGAGGAGACAGGAATATATGGGCATGCCTAGACTTTGCTTACAGGTGACCTGTCTTCCATATGGCTTCTGATAGTTACTCCTTGTCAGCAATTCCTGGCTAGGTGTGGCAGCATCAGGAAAATTGCAGAATCTCATTTTTTTCCCTTCCTTTTATCTTTTCTTCTCTTCTTGTCCCTTATCTTTAAAATAGTAGGGTGCTGAAAGGGTGACTTTTGAAATAAATTATCATTGGAACCTGGGTAGTGTCCAGGGAATGTTTTAAGCCATGTGGAAGGGAGGACAACAGGATGCCTTTGTGGAATATGTTTCTTGAGTAAACTAGACCCAGTGAAGCAGGGATTCCAAGTCCCCTCTCTCTTTGGGTATTCATGTACAGGATAAATAGAAGAAGGAAAAAGCAGCTGGTGATGTTTTGCTTGGGACTGTTGCTTTAGCAGGAGACTGACTGTGTTTGGCATTTGTCTGCTTGTAGCCCTTTGCTTTGTATGCCAAAGACATACATTGATAGAACAAAAGCATCACATACCACCAGAAAAAGCCTGCCACAAACACAAGGGAGTTTATCTTCTAGACAGATCTCTCATTCTTTATTATAAATATGAACCCCCAAATATTTCAGCTATGGGTTGCAAACTTACGACAGGTCTTCTGGCTTTCTGCCCAGTTTCTGGGTCTCTCAATTATTTTAGCTAGGCCACGTGGCATCCTTTCTTTCTTCTCTTCCCCGCTCTCCCCTTCCAACACTATCCCTACTCCGCCTTCCCGTCCCCTTCCATGCTGCTGGAAGAGTGAAGGGCACCTTCCTGTCATCACATCTAAGATCTGGGCAGGAAGTCTGAGAATACTCCCCATCAAAGGCTTTGCTTTGGTTGGTGGTCCCTCCTTTGGCTTTCAGTTTGCATAGACAAACAGAAGTCCCTGGAGAAGCCAATAGTCATTTAATGAACAGGGGCTAAGGGAACTGTGGGGATGAGGGGGGACCCCAGGGAGGTTCTGCAGCTGTGGTTTGCCAGTGGTCACCAGGGATTGAATGGAAGACCCAGTGAATCTAAGCCTGGTGGGCATGGCATTTGCAAACCCCTGGGGTACATTTGTGTTGTAGATCTAAGAGTGTAGGCAGAGGGGCAGGAGATATAAGGGATAACTTTGAGAATGTTCCTGGTGAGCTTATTGGCTCCCTTTATTCTCTTACTTATGAACCAATGAAGGCCAACCTACTTGTAAAATCTCTCACCACGGGAACCTGCCAAAGACTCCCTCAGCTTTGGTTCAAGTTGAGTCTCTATAGAAGACACTGATAGAAATTCAAATCATTCAATTGTATCCCAAGCATGGTTAGTAAATTAACTAGTTACTTACCTACCATGTGCCTTAGGGAAGAGGACTATAAACCCCCTTCCCTTTCATAATATTTTTTCCTAAGTACCAAATAAATTCATATTATCCCAAAAAATAATTTGGAAAAGCAATAAAATATAAAGTAAAAAAAAAAATCAGCTAAAATTCCTATCTTAAACTTGCCCAAATCACTTCTGTTAGTATTTTGGTGTCTGTATTTGTAATTTATGAATGTGTCTCTGTACATGTGTCTATACCCATGCACACATTTATTTTTCCAAAGAAAAATCAAATTATGGCTTCATTGCCTGCTCTCACCATGTTATTACTTATCCTTGAACAACATCTGATTGTAAAGCTGTTGTGTAACTTTCTGTTTGTAGTAATTCAATCATTCATTTAGCCAATCCTCTATGTTCGATATTTGTACCTAATTAATCACTATTATAAATAACCATGATAAAATTGTGGTAAATATTTTTATTAAATTTTTAGACATTCAGATGCTAGGTCCAAGTGTGTGTGTGTGTGTGTACATTTTAAGCTTTCTTTCTTTATTTTTTGGTACTGGGGATTGAATTCAGGGGCACTCGACCACTGAGCCACATCCCCAGCCCTATCTTGTATTTTATTTAGAGACAAGGTCTCACTGAGTTGCTTAGCACCTTTCCTTTGCTGAGGCTGGCTTGCGATACTCCTACCTCAGTCTCCCGAGTTACTGGGATTACAGGCGTGTGCCACCACGCCTGGTGCCATTTTAAGCTTTTTGATACATATTCACATATGGCTGTCTTTTTTAAAAGTGATATTAATTTGCACTTTTGCCAGGAATGTACAAGAGTGCCTACTTGCCACCACCCTGTCAACACCAGGTATGACAGTGCTTCTTAAATCTGTCAATGTAATTCATGTAAAATGGAACCTGCTTAACTTTTTCGTTCACTCATTTTTGGGATTTCTATGAAACAGGTTGAGTCAGACTTGTCAGTTCGTGGCTCATTTTCATCACTGACCTGTTCCAGGCTATTCTCTTTCTTAACAATCTGTCTGCCCCTCTGCTGATCTATTCTTTTTCTTTTCATTCCTTATTCTTACCCCTTATCTTCCCAGATCCCAGCTTACATAAGTTTTCTGGTGCCATTCAGCCTATATTTTTGTATGTGCGTGCTTTTGTTGTTGTGTATACCTATAAATGTTCATGAATATTACAGGGTGGACACTTCATTCTTTCCTTTTAGTCCTCACTAAGCATTGGGTCTGAGGTACATACATGTTGCTTCATATGTTTTGAATCCGTTGTTTAGTTGCTGCTCATCACTCAGTGTGTGCATCTCTATTTGTGAAGCTGAATATTTTTTCACGTGTTTGTATTTTTTTTTCTTTTAAACCCTGTAAAGTACTTAAGGGTTTTCAGAACACATGGAGACAAGATGTCATCATTTTAGGATGTAAAGCCTTCTGTTGACAGAGGGAGACAGGTGGAAAGCAGAAGCACAGCCTTGTAGGGGATGGAACATTGTAGTAAATGGATCAAAAATGGTGATCGCTCAGATGTCCTCTGAACTTCTTTGAAATGTGTGTGGCATCTGAGCTTCTCAGGCAACCAGTCTTGGCCTCCTGTGAGTCTCTGGATTGCAGAGGAGCAGGATGAGGGGATGGGAGAGGGGCCAGTAGTCTTCCATGCATCTAAGCCTCACCAAACTATTTCCAGTCACTTTCCAGTGGGTCTTTTGTGTTTGGTAGAGATTTCAGGGAAAGAACTTCAAGTATGAGGCTTCTGGTAAAAGGCCAGATCCCCTTTACATAGCTGCTGGAGTAATCCTCAGGAGCTCCAGGTCTTTCCTTTGTACGTGAACCCACCTTCCACACAGTCTCTTCCACCTTCTATTTCATGCTGCACTTTAACTATGCGCATTGCTTTTGGCACCAGTTGAGGCAAGTTCATCAGGTTTCCCTTAAAGTACTCACAGGATGGCATACAACATTCTCTCCTTTTTCAAACACCTTTTCAGCTCATCATGTCCTCATGAATTAGGTACAACAAATATTATCCCCACTTCACAGGTCAGAAAACCAGGGAACAATGAAGTTGAGTTTTAGAAAAATTTTTCATCTGAAAAGTTTCTTATTGAAAATTTGCCCACTGTCACCAGATAATACTTTGAGCATCGGCTCAAAGTGCTTCCTAGTCATTTGTGAGATGGGAGTGAAAACCTTGCTCCAGGATGGACAAGAACCAGAAGCAAGGAGCTTTGACCTCACTGATGAAATCTGTTGATGGCTAATGCAGATTCCCTGACATCTTGCTGAACAGGTCCTAGAAGATATACCTAAGGAGCCTTCTCTTTCCTGAGGGGAAGGTTTGATCCAAAGGCTGAGCCTGTGGCTATCCCATCTTTTGTCTGGCCTGGAAAGGCTTCTGAAAAAATAGATTGCTTTTAAAAGGAATTCCTTTTCACACTTCCCAGAAAAGGGGCTACATTTTATTCTTAGGGAAGCACAGGTTTAAAAAGTCTTAAAAACTCAAGTACAAAAGGGCTTTTTAATTTTCAGAGTAAGGTTTCTATATAGAGCTGATGAAATGAAAAATAATCCATTGCTTTTCATTTTTGAAATGAATTGCTTGACAAGCCAACACATGTCTTGTTTTGCTCCAGCAAAGTCAGGGGCCTTCCCAAATAAATTATCTACTGCATGTGAGATAAGATGACTTTCCCTTATTTGCCCTTTAAAAAATTTATTGCTGCAATTTTCACAATATACAATTCAAGACTTGAATGATCTGAAATGTATCGCTAAGAGAAATTATGACGAAAAGTCAGGGAGTGAATTTTACATTTCACAAGAACCCCAAATGGAATAAAAGCCACATGTAAAATAAGCTTGCAAGAAGAGATAATCTGCAGTAGCATATGTTCAGTATTAGAAATTAGAAATCAATTGCAAAACACAGTGGGAGTATGTCATCCTGCGAAACGATAGCTCAGCATGCTCTGTGTTGAAATAAAATCCCTCTGCCATTGTACTTGGCATGGAACATGCATTTTACCCAATATGGAAGAAAGAGAAAGGCCAACAAGGACCAGTATTGCATTTGGTACTCTATATAGATACAGCATGAATATTTATCTTCCTAAACAGACCTGGACTTCAGCATTTTTTTTTTTTGCATTTTTAAAGTACATTTTATAGTTTGGAGTTGATCTTATCATATCTTAGGACTACAACATTGTGGTTAGTTGTTTCCAGGTAGAAGGATACTGAAAGGATGGATTTCCTGTAACCGATTAAAAAATCCACTGTGCATTCATTTGGCATATATTTAATGAGTCCTGACTGTGTAGTAGATATCAATCTGGACACTGAGGGCTTAAGCTGACTAAAACATGGTCTCCATTTGGGAAGTTACTATGTTCCACTGCATGAGATTGATTTGCAAAGAAATAGTACAAAATGGAAAATACCATAAGAGAGGCATGGATAAAATGCTGCAGGAACATAGAGAAAGGAGTAACTAACCTTGTTTAGAAACTTTCAACAAAGCTTCGCAGAGGCAGTAACAACTTAGGAGGCCTCTGGAGTGTAAAAGGATTACAAAAGCTAAGGAAAGAGGCAGAGAGAATGAGTTAGGTGGGTGAATCCTGGTAGTGGATCCAGAACCCAAGAACAGGCATGTGGCATGTTTATGAGCCCCTGTCCCCTGGAATCAGCATGGGGAGGGTAGCAAAAGAAGTGCTAGAAAGTATAGTAATGATCAGTTTGTGAGGGGCCTGAATGCCTTCCCCAACTCTGTATTTACAGAGGCAGTCCTGCTCATCTTTTGGTTCCTGATTTGATACTTAACACCAAGGGTGATATTAAAATATTTAAAAGGAAGCATAGCAGATTCAAATTAGTCAGAAGGTCAGGCTTCTCAGACTTTCTTCTGCATAGGATCTTTTGCTTGCTGGACGTGGTATGGATAGATCAGGGATCCCAGGAAGAAGTCAGAGTATCAGGGAAAGGCGCTTAAGGGTGACAGACATTTACCAACCAGTTTGGAGGTATTTCACTATTTTAGCAGCCAGTATAGCTGAGTGTACAGCCATCAAGCCAGTCACTGAAGAGCCAGGGAACTGTGCTTTCATTTCTTGTCTCTTCTGCAATCCCTGGACAGAGATGACTTCAGCCTCTAAAGATGCCTTGAGCTAACCATGTCCTCTTCCTACTGCCTGAATGAACTCTCTAAAAAAGCAGAATTTATTAAAGCTCTTCTATGAGATGAGGTTCAAGGCCCTTACTTGGACCTCTTGACCTTGGTGATCTGGTCTCTGCTGTCTTCTAAGCCTCACTGTCCAAAGGATCATCATTCCTTTGGACAATTACTCCCCACTGCCATGTTCACAATGCCCCAGTGTGCCCAGGTGATGGAGTGTGGCAGGTGTTCCTGCAGTGGGCCTCAGATAAATGGCTGGGTGGGAAGACCCCTGCAGGCTAGCACAGAGCCTGGTATGGTAGCTGCTTCTGTCACAGGTCGATAGATCTGCCTGACAGACCTTCTTGGAAATGAGATCGGGTTTTATGTTTGTTTGGTTGGTTAGGTAACTTTAAGTGAGACCAAGGCATGAACAGTGACAGATACCTCAGATGATGACGGCAGTCAGCAATCAAGGGTAGCTGAATAAATGAGTAGCATATTTTATGTATGCTAAAGGTGCAGTTTGTTACTGAGATCCTTGCATCCACATTTTTAATTATAATGCAATCCTAGCTGCTTATCCCAAATATGAACAGAATTCCTGTGCAATCTTTATAAGATATAAAGGAGTTGAATATAAATGAAGTCACTCAAGAGATGTTTAAAGCACCAAGCACTGAGCTCGACACAGAGTTAACAAACTAGAAATGGGCTCTGCCTTCTTCAAGCTTGCAGTCTCTTGATGGATCCAGATAATAAGTAAGGAAACTTTCTTCCATCTCTCTATCCCACCCAATTAGTCCAAGCTATCCTCATGACTCACCTAGACCACAGGTAGTTCTTCCTGCTTACCTGCACATCCTGACCCTCTCTCCATGACAGCCAGAGGGATCTGTCAGGAGTGTGGCTCTTGAATGAACCCATTAGTGACTTCAAGTTAGGATTAAATGCCTAATTCCTTGTGGTTTTCAAGGTTAAGTTTGATCAGCCCTCTGCATGTGGCTCCAACCCTTAATGGTACCACTGTGCCCCACAGCGCCCCAGCAGCTCCAGCCACCAGGGCAGACTTCATTTCCCTGAACACCTGAATTCCTTCCATTCTCAAGAATGTTGCTGTGCTGTTCTCTGATTCTCCCCATAGCTGTTCACTTCCCATCCTTCAGATCTATGAAGTGGGCCCCACCACCCACACGACTGTTACTCTTTATGGCAGAGTGTTCCTAGCATTTAACAAAATTAGTAATTATCTTTAAATTTGTTGAGGAGAAAAATTGTCTGAAATTAAGACTTTCTTGTGCAATTTAGAACTGAGAGAAGAGGATTGGATCTTGAAGCTTGCAATGTAGGTACCCTATCATCTGCCTGGAAAAGGGATTCCTAATTAAATTGCTAAGGTGTGATTACCAAGTCACTTACCAGCAGCAAACACATTCATTCCCTCTACCAATTTTGATCAGAATCAATGCCTCTGCAAAATAGGTTGTGCTCCATTGTGAAGCAAGCATTTAAGAAATTAGGATGTATTAACCAAAGTATGGGTGGATTTAGCTATACAGCCAGCTTGCCAATTCTGAAAATATTCAATTAGTTAGTTTAGGCTTTGCTTTGTAGAAGTAATAAGGTAAAGAGCAAGTATGAATGGTAATAATAATAATAATAAAGGCCAAATGTTGGAAGAGAAGAAAATTGTAGAATGTTAACCCAGTGAGTCCCAATTTTTCTGTTCTGTGAATATTTCTACAAAAGCAAGACAGGTTCATTAAGATAGGTCAGAAATCATAATCTATAGTGTAGATATATACACCCATATAATTATTTCAGTTAGTATATTGTAATATAATTATGTTCTTACCATATAATTACATATTTTTATCCATGTTTCATATCTGGTATGTGGGACAAAATGGGTGAAGGGAACAACTCTAGTCTTGGAGCAACCTATGGTTGGAAACCAAAGGCATAAGAAAAAAGCAGACCTCATGAATCCTTCAGATTCATGTACAGGGTAGACATTATGGCAGGAAAAGTGCAGATGAAAGTTGTGAGGAAAGACAGAAGCTGGTGGGGGTCAAGGGGGTGGGGAGGGAGAGAGAGATGACCCAGATACCAGTAGTTCTCCATCCTTGAAAGGTCTAATGGAGGTGTTGGAGGGTTATACTGTTGACACTCTGCTGTGTGATTTTAAAAGTCGAGGATGCAGGGCCATCTGATTTCATTAAACAGTCCCATTTGTGCCTAGAAAATGATGATTTCCTTCCCTATGACTCCCAGGACTCCAAACCCCCACTTTCCTGTTCCACATCTCTTAGCCATCATTTCCTGAAGTCATCCTCCTGGTCATAGTTTGCTTTTTTATCAACCTCCCCCCGCCCCACATTTCTCCTGATGTGTACCTAGGTGCATTACAGTCCAGAAACCTAGGAGCCAATCAACAGCCCCCTTGTAAATCCAAACCTCTAAAAGAAAAGTGACCTGCAATCCTTCCTGCAATCATTGTTCACTGATTTTGCTCTTTACCTGCAGGCTGTCATGAGTCCTGTGCACGCTGCTGGGGCCCCACAGAGAAGCACTGCGTGGCCTGCAAAGATCCCCTGCAAGTGCTGCGAGATGGCAGCTGTGAGAACAGCTGTGGTGATGGTTTCTACAACAGGAAGGGGACCTGTGTTGGTAAGTGCTGGGCGGAGATGCCAAAGCATCTTTTCCTTTTCCAGCATCCCTTGTATTCAAGTCATAGCACGGATAACCAATGTTTCTTTGGCTCATTGAGTACATGAATGGTTGCTGACACTGACTTTGCTTTGGTAGTTTGAAACTGCTAAGTGGGATCTCCTTTCACTACCCTGACACCTTTTTAGGATGAGGTTTTCATTTCAGCCTCATTCAGCAGATGAAGACATTGAGGCCCAGGCTGCCTGCTCATAAGCCACAGCTATAGGAGAGGAGCAGGGTTCCCATTCATGCCTTGCTTTCCCCCAAACCTAAATTCTGTCAATGCAAGACCACCCTCTGTATAGCCAAGGGCAGACCCACCTGTGGTGTTGGTGCCACTGACTTGAAGTTATAGCATCATTGTCATTCCACCTTTAACACCTGTAGCATAACAAGAATTAACCCAGCATAGTGCTTCCTCATGCCATGTATAGGAACCCCTGAAAGGGAGGAAGTATGGGGGAAGGCATGGCTTTGGAAAGTTACTTCATCTTTCTGTATTATCAATTTCTCACTTATAGAGTGGGGATAATTGTAAAGGACGATGGAAAAGCTCAGTAAACTCAACAAGCCAAAACAACTGTTTACCTGTCCAAGATTTTATTAGCAGGACCATAGTGGCCAGTCGCAGAGGAGAAGGGAGTCGAGAGAGAGAGAAGAGAGAGGGGGAGAGAGAGAGGAGAGAGAGGAAGAGTAAGAGAGCGAACATGAACAGGGTATTGATATTTATGGGCTTAGCACAGGATGAGGAGGAGCAAGGCGAGTGGGCTATTACTTCTTCATTGGCTGAGTGTTCGCGCCACTTCAGGGATTGGAGGTGTGCCATTCAAAGTTCACGCCATTCACAGGGATTGGAGGTGAGGGTTCGCGAGCCATTCAGTGCGTCATGGACCTGAGCTCCTGGAAGAGAATCGCTCCGGGTGCCATCTTTACCAACAATAATAGTAGCACCTGTGGTAGACAAAATGACCCCAAAGATCTCCATGTTCTAATCACCAGAACCTGTGAGCATGCTACCTTAGATGGCAAAAAGGACTTTGCAGGTATAATTAAGTTTAAGGATCTTGCAATGGGAATATTACTTTGGATTATGGGGATGAGAAGTATATAATTACAATGGTTCTATAAGAGGAAGGCAGCACAGATGAGAGGGAAAAAAAGTCAGAATAGAACCAGAGGTCAAGCTTGAGAGATGCAAGGAAGGAGCCATGAACCTGCAGTCTGGCTTTAGAATCCACAAAGGGCAAGGGAATTGATTCTGCTCTGGAGCTTCCATAAGGTATTACATCCCTGTTGACTCTGGATTTTATGACTTTCTAACCCTAGAACTCTAAGATAATATATTTGTGTTGTTTTAAGTCAAAAAGTTTGTGGTCATTTGTTACACAGCAATTGGAAACTGATACACACCCAGCTCAGAAGACTGTTGAGAGGATTGAGTTAATGTATGCAAAGCACTTAGAATGTTTCTGGGCAGAGTGTTCTGTCAGTATTTGGTGTTTAATCTTCACAACTTCATGCAATAAACATTATCATTCTCATTTTCCTGATGAGGTCATGGAAGGTAAGAAACTTGCCTCAGGTCATAGGACTTATAATGGGCAGAATGGAATTTAAACTTAGATTTTCTGGCTCTAGGTCATAAATTTCCTTGAACTGCTACTGTTAGCTGTAATGTGGCATTGCCTTATGCACCTCTGCTCATTTTTCCTTTTCATTCTTTTTTCTTCTTCCTTTCCTCCTCTTTCTTCCTTGTCTGCCCTGGCAGTCTAGGTGAATCAGCTGCCCCTATGGACATCGCTAGGTCCACAGGTAGCATTCTGACAATAAATGAAAGGTTTGAGTTGCACTTACTGTGATGCCCATACTTATAGAAAGACCATGATGACTTTCTTTTCATAACTAAGTCCACTAAATCAATTAAAATGTGCAGCCTATAAAACTTGCTTGACTTATTGTCCTCATTTGTTCACTGAGCTGGGCAACAGCAAAAATGAGATGATCTTTGGGACTTGACAGATCCACTTGTCTTAGGGAAGAGAGAGAGCCCTTGCAGCTGCTTGCTTAATGCTGTGGAGAGATCTATCAGCTTTGCTGGTGTGAAAAATCTCACTTGGTATGGATGAGTCACAGGTGCTTTCGTGTGGATTTGAGAGAGAAGAGGAAAGAAAGGCCAGGCTGCCATTAGCTTGAGCAAGCTAATCTTTTTCTGCCACCATCACTTTCCTGCTCAATTAAGCCAGATGTATTCTCTAAAGGTCGACAGATGTCAAATTTGCAGCTAATCTAAGGGCCTAAAGGCATTTACCCTTTAAGTCCCCATGGAGGCTGGTTACTGTCACTAACAGAGGAGCAGGTGACACTGACCTGCCATTATCAGGACTGAGAAAGCAACTCTTGCTGGTGAAGTGTTGTATTCTAAAGAAGAAATAGTTAGTGTGAGCCTTGGGGCAGTGAGGGATGGGAATCTGCTTGGGTTATGAGGTTGAGTGAAGAAAGCCAGGGCTCCTTGTAGCCTGGAAGAATTTAAAAAGACTAATGAACAGTGGCTTAGAGAAAGAGAGTACACATCTGAAATGCTATCTGTATATATTTTGAAAAGTGTCAGAAAACTTGTAGACAGGAGGAGAGAACTGATATTAATCAGGCAACTCATCATTTTCAACAAGTAATTACTGGACACATACCATGAGCTTAGCACCTTGCAAGAGTTTGTGATGCCATTGGTATTGCCCCGTGCACCTGTTAATAAAGAAAACTGGAGCTTACTTACACTCAGCAGAAATTGTTAGACTTCTCTAAGTTGATATCAAATGACCTCAGAAATGTTCCCCATAAATGTTTTCTGAAACAACACTAAGGGTGGATATGATCAAAGTATGTTATTTGCATGTATGAATAAGCCACAAAGAAACCCATTATTCTATAAAACTAAAATTCACTAATAAAAAAATAGAAAACAAAACAATGATGAACCAAGTTGCTGATTGCTATCAGAATGTTAATTAAGATGTTGGATGCTGATAATGGTGACTTATTTCCAATTCAGATTAGCGATATTCAAGATAAAGACTGGCTGGGATTGGTTTAATCATTTATAGCCAACCAGCCCATATCAGCTGAAATCTCAAAGTTGAGTGCTGAGAAAAATCCAGCATAGCCTATTAGAAATGGCAATGTGCCCTGGCCCGAAGAACTTGCAATACCCACGTTCCTCTATGATACCTGTCTTGGATTTTAGAAATATTAGACATAAAGGGTGGGATAATACAAAGGATAAACCTCCTCATTCTTTCAAGTACTTGTGCTTTTTTTTTTTTTTTTTTGGTACTAGGAATTGAACTCAGGGGCACTCGACCACTGAGCCACATCCCCAGCCCTATACTGTATTTTATTTAGAGACAGGGTCTCACTGAGTTGCTTAGTGCCTCACTTTTGCTGAGGCTGGCTTTGAACTCCCAATCCTCCTGCTTCAGCCTCGAGAGCCACTGGGATGACAGGCGTGCGCCACCACACCCAACCTTATTTGTACTTTTAAGAAAGTCTTTTCTTACTCTAGCTAACATGGTAAATCAAATTCAGAAGTTTTGTTAGCTATTCTCTCTCTCTTTCCATCCCCCCTTTCTCTCTCCATCCCTCCTGTTTCCTCTCCTTTTTTTTTCTTTTCTTTTATCCTCATTTCCCTTCCTTACTCAGGCAATCACTTTAATTTTTAAAACTATTTTATGTTTATATTAGCTGGTTATTTTTGTTCTGAGGGCCGACATATTTAATTTCCTTAAATATTATCATGTTGTAGAGTTTATGCTTGTCTCTGCTTCTCTCAACATTATATTTTTAAGATTCACCCATATTGTTATATTATCTGGCCCTCCACTTTTCACGGCTGCTTAGAACTCCTGTGTGTATCCCCATACCATCCAGTCTGCCTGTGATAGACTGCCTCCATTCCCTCTATCTGCATGCCATCACTAGAGAGTGACATCAAACAACCTTGAAACCATCACTTTATGAGTTTGTCTGGGAGGTTCCCTGGGATTTATACCCTGGAGCAGAATTGTTAGTTTCTTGACTCTCCATATTCTTTGTTTGATGAAGTTGCTCTCCATAATAGCTGTTCCATCTACACCCCAAAAATGAAGATTCTCTCATCTCCCTATCTTTGCCACCATTTGAAGTCATTGAGCTGATTTTTTTCTGCTTAGTAGGTAGAAAGGGCTATTTAATTAAATTTGCATATTTTTTGATTATTAATACAAGTATATCTAACTCCTGTTGGATTTTGCATTTTCTCTCTTATCAATGGATTTTCAGTTTGCTTTTCCTATTGCTATATTGACTTTGCTATCTTTTATGAATTTCCTTATATATTATATATATTAACTCTTTTCACCTTTAAATATTCAAAATTTCTCATCCTCTTCTCTTTTAACTTTGAATGTGATGTCCATTGTTAAACAGAAATTTTTATCATTGTTTTTGCTTGAAAGTTTGCTTTTGAGTTTTGGTTTAATGAGGTCTATTCATTTTTCTCCTATCAGTTTGACAATTTTGTCTTAATGTAGGTTGTCAGTCCACTGGGAGTTCGTTCATGTATCTGGGTTTAGGAAGGGATTTGTTTTGATTTTTCTCTATTTTGTTTTCCAGTTTTCTGAACATTATCTATTCATTCAATCTTACCATCTCTGTTTATCTTTATTTTGTATATTAAGCTTCCACATGTGCATAGGTTGGGCTGAGCTATTCTGTAGTCTAGATTTCTGTTCTTATATCACTATCACACTCTTATGAGTTTCTATTGCTTTGTACTGTTTCAGTATCTGATTAGGAAAATTTCTCCTTTCTTCTTCAAATTTGACTTAGCTTTTCATGGACATTAAAGTACATTTATTGAATTCCTGAGAAAATTCGTCTTGCATTTTTATTGATATTATATTGAAGTTCTAGATTACTTTGAAGAGAAAAGACATCTTCTTAACTATCATGTTTAAATTTACAAATTACCCTGAAAGTATTCATTCAGATTATTATACTATTTATTATGTCACATTTTCATTATTGGTTAAGAACTAATCTACAGTTCTTTACTTCTAGGAAATTCCATAAAGCTAACAGGTTATTCAGTTTTGTTGAGATAACTATTTTAGAATTAGGAACTTTACAAGCTTTTATGGGGGCTAAGCAGGGAGAATGCTTTTCAGATTCATTTTTGTTTCTTTGTTCCAGTCATGAGTTGAGGGGTGATTTCCTTTTTCCCAATATTAAAGCCTTTGCTTTATTTCATTTGCTGAAATTATCTTATTCATTTGCTTCTACAGAGATGCTGAATTCTCCAACATGCAGGATGGGCCAGTTGGCTCCATCTCCTAGCATCTTTTTACTCAGTTCTTGAGATTATTTTTTAGGACGTTAGCAGGGTATAGGTGGACTAAGGAAACACAATGAATCTCTGCAGTTCTCTCTTGCTGAAACATTAATTCTGTGTATGAAGAAAGCCACTTTGTTTGTTTTGAAAGAAGTGAGTCAATATGGGGGAGAAGGTGAAGTCCTGGACTGGCCTGCAGCCCTGCTTGCCTGTGCCTCCTTCTCTGCTCTGACCAAGGATGGTCTCTCCACCTGCACTTTTTCTTTTGAGAATTTTTTGAGACAAGGTTTTGCTAAATTGCTGAGGCTGGCTTCAAATTTGTGATCCTCCTGCCTCTGCCTCCCAACTCTCTGGGAGTATAAACTTGTGCCACCATGCCTGGATCCCACCTTCACTTTTGAATATGCAGCCCTGTTTTTACCTAGGTAGCCATTTCAGATTTCTAAACATCACCTTTCCAGTGTCTATACATGTCTTGAATTTTAAAAATGTTACAGTGACTCAACAGCCCGTAGCCTTTTAAATTATTTTTCTCCCTGTCCTCTTCCATTCATAGTCAGGGGTATTTAAAGGAGTACTTTATAATGAATGACAGCCTTCACTTTTGTACTGTCCAGAGACTGTGCTGGAATGAGTGGCATGTATGATCTAAGCGCAGAGAACCTTTTTAGATGTGATTGGTCCTTTCTGCATTGTTAGGGACCTTTCTTCTTGAGACTTCTCCCCTTAACATCTCAGCTATTAGTTCCTTTTTTGTCTTCTATCATTGGGTCATTTCTTTTTGGTCATTTTTGTTGGGTGTGTTGGAGACCTTGTTTTGGGTTTTATTTCCTCCACTGGGTTTCTCCGCACTGAAGTTAAGTTTCCTTCTCTTGAGAAGAACCCCTCCCCCTCCTCTCTGAAGGGCACCAAGCCGAAGGGCACCAAAGTCAAAAGTTTTCTGGACCAATCCCTGCAGGACACAGTGTCTGCTTGCCCATTTCTGAGTCACCCTGCCAATCAGCACCTGCCACATCGCCAAAGCATACCTTCTTAAGCTGAAGCTCTCCTTTTTTTCCCCTTTGGGCAGCCCCCCAATAAAATCTCTTGGTTGAATTTCCATCTTGGGTGAATCACTCGCCTTTCAATTTTTCTATTTTTTTTCTGCTTTTGTTAGATGTTGTTGTTCCCTTGCTCCTTATCTTCTTCTGTCTTCTCTTGCATGCCTTTCCTGAATTAGTCAACAAATTTCTGATCTCAACAACTATTTATATGTGATGAACTTTAGATCTCTCTCGAGTCTAGAACTAATATCAGACTCCTTACTGGACCCCACCTATACCAAAGTGTGCTCCTCATAATCCTCCACACCTACATTCACAAATGGCGCCTCTTGTCCCTCAAGACAGACTCTTGGAAGCCATATGAGACACCTCTCTTTGACAGCTTTCAAATATATTCTTCACAGCCTTGCCTCAACCCCCTAATCATCTTGTTCCATGCGCCTTGCCAAGATCTTTCAACTGTGTCCCCAATATTCTTCCTCATCCCTCCTAACTATTCTCCATATTGAAAGCCAAAGTGGCCTTTCTTTTTTCTCTCCATGTTTTTTATTGGTGCATTATAGTTGCACATAATGGTGGGATTCTTTATTTCATGTTTGTAAATACATAATATGTAACATAATTTGGCCAATATCATTCCCCAGGATTTCCCCTTTCCCTCTCCTCCTTCCTTTCCCTTGTCCCTACTCTACTGATCTCACTTCCATTTTCATGAAGCCCACTCCACAAATTTTCTCTTTTTCCTCTTTAGCTTCCACATAGGAGAGAAAACATGTGACCCTTTAGCCTCTGAGTTTGTCTTATTTTGCTTAACATAATGTTCTCAATTCCGTCTATTTTCCTGAAAACTCCATTGTGTTTATATACCTCATTTTCTTTATCCACACATCCATTGATGAACACCTAGACTGGTTCCATAGTTTGGCTATTGTGAATTGTGCTGCTATAAACGTGTGTATGCATGTATTGCCCAAGTATGCTGACTCTAGTCATTTAGGTTAAATACTGAGAAGTGCTATCGCTGAGTCGTTTAGGGGTTCTGTTCCTAGTTTTTGGAGGAATGACCATACTGATTCCCATAGTGCTTGTACTAATAATTTCCAGCTCTACCCAACAGTAAAAAGTGATCCTTTTTCTCTACATCCTCTTCATCATTTATTATTGTTTGCATTCTTGATGACTGCCATTCTAATGGGAGAAAGAAGACATCTCAGTGCCACTCTGGTTTACATTTCCTAATTGCTAACAGTGTTGGAAATGTTTTCCTTTATTTGTTAGCCATTTGTATTTCTTCCTTTTAGAAGCATCTGTTTAGTTCATTTACCCATTTATGAATTGAGTTGTTTATTTTGGGGGTGTTAAGTTTTTTTCAGTTCTTTATATATATTCTGGATATTAATCCTCTGTCAAAGTGGTAGCTAAAAAAGATTCTTCTCCCATTCTGTAGGCTTTCTCTTCACATTCTTAATTGCTTCTTTTGCTGTACAAAAGCTTTTTAATTTGATGACATCCCACCTATTAACTCTTGGCATTATTTCCTGAGCTTTAGGGGTTCTGTTGAGAAAGTCAGTGCCTACACCTGTATGTTGGAGTTGACTCTATGTTTTCTTCTAGGAGTTGCATAGTTTCTGGTTTAATTTCTAGTTCTTTGAATCACTTTGAGTTCACATTTGTGCAGGATTTGACATAAGGATCTAATCTCATTCTTCAACCTATGGATAATCAATTTCCCAGCACCATTTGTTTAAAAGGCTATCTTTTCTCCAGTGTTTGTTTTTGTCACCTCCTTCAAAGATTAGAAGACTGGATCTGTGTGGGTATGTCTCTTGAGTGTTCTGTTCTATACCCTTGGTCTATGTTTCTTTTTTTATGCCAGCACCATTCGTTTTTTGTTACTATAGCACTGTAGCATCATTTGAAGTCAGGTAACTGATGCCTCCACCTTTTTTTGGCTTAGAATTACTTTGATTATTCTGGGTCTTTGATTCTTCTAAATGAATTTTAGGACTTTTTTATGTTCTGGGAAGAATGTCAGTTGTATTTTGATAAGGATTGCACAAAACTATATATTGCTTTTGGTAGTATGGCCATTTTTAACAATATTAATTCTGTCTATCCATGAACATGGGAGGCCTTTCTGTCTTCTTGTGCCTTCCATGTTCTGTTGTTTTGATTGTAGGGGGCTTTCACCTCCTTGGTTAGATTTATTCCTAGGATTTTTTTTTAAATATTTATGTTTATTTTTCTTTTTTGAGGCAATGTAAATGGGATTGATTTCCTGATTCTTTCTCAGCAGATTCATTACTGGCGTATAGGAACACTATTGATTTTTATATGTTCATTTTGCAACCTGCTATTTTGTTTAATTTGTTTATTAGCTTTACAGTCTTCTGTGGAGCTTTTTGGATCTTCTAAGTATAGGATCATATTATATGCAAACAGTGGTAATTTCACTTCTTTGTTTCCTATTTTTATCCCTTTTATTTCCTTGTCTAATTTCTCTGGCTAGGATTTTTAGTACTATATTAAATAGAAGTGGTGAGAATTGACATCCTTGTCTTTTACCACTTTTTAAAGGAAATGCTTTCAGTTCTTCATCATTCACTGATGTCTGTCTTGGTATTTCTTTGCAGATAACCTTTATGATTTTAGGGTAAGTTCCCTATAGCCCTGGTTTCTTCAGTGTGTTTATCATGAAAGTTTGATGAATTTTGCCAAAGGCTTTTTTTTCTGCATCTATTGAGGTGACTTAATGATTTTTGTCCTTAATACTATTTATGTAATGAATTACACTTATTGATTTGCATATGTTAAATGATCCCTGCATTCCTGGGATAAAACCAACTTGATCATGATGTACAATGTTCTTAATATATTTTTGAAAATGATTTGCTAAAAATTTATTAAGGATGTTTGTATCTAAGTTTATTAGGGATGTTGATCTATCGTGTTTTTTTTTTCTTTGATGTATCTTTATGTGGTTTTGAATGTGATACTGACTTCATAGAATGAATTTGGAAATGTTTTGTCTCTTTCTATTTCATGGAATAATATGAGGAACATTGGTCTTAATTCTTCTTTAAAGGTCTTGTAGAATTCATTTGAGAGTCCATCTGGTCCTAGGCTTTGTTAGAAAGTTTTTTATTGTTTGTTTTATTTTGTTGAAAGGTTTTTTTAAATTACTGCTTCTATCTCATTGCCAGTTATTGGTCTGTTTAGGCCCCCTTGATCCAATTTTGGCAGGTCATATGTGTCTAGAAATGTTTCCATTTCTTCTAGATTTTCCAATTTATTAATTTTATTAATTTGGTCTCTCTCTCTCTCTCTCTCTCTCTCTCTCTGTTAGTTTGGCTAGTGGCTTATTGATCTTATTTATCTTTTAAAAAATCTATTCCTTTTATTGATTCTTTGTATTTTTTTTTTATCAATTTTTGCTCTGATATTAATATTTTCTTTCTTTCTACTGGTTTTGGAATGTTTTTTTCTTATTTTTCAAAGACCTTGAGATGTATCCTTGGATTTATTTGAGTTCTTTCTGATTTTCTTAGATAAGCACTCATAGCTATAAATTTTTCTCATAGAACTGTCTTTGTAGTATCCAAGACGTTCTGGTATGTTGTATCTCAATTTTTGTTTGATTCTAGAATTTTTCACATTTTCCCCCTGATTTCTCCTATCACTCATTCACTATTCAAAACTATATTGTTCAATCTTCCTATGTTTATATAACTTCTATGGGTTTTTTTTTGGGTGTGTGTGTGTGTATGAGTGCAATTCTAATTTCATCTTGTTATGATCCAATGAGATATAAGGAATTGTGTCAGTGTTTTTGTATTTACTGAGAGTTTCTTTGTGGCCCAAAATGTAGTTTATTTTGGAGAAGATTCCATGGACTTCTGAGAAGAATGTGTATGTGAGTGTTATTGGATGAAATAATCTATAGATGTCTGTTAGGTCCATTTGAGTTATAATATTTTCCAGATTCAAAAAGTCTTTACTGAGTTTAGATAGCTCTGGATGAACTATCTAATGGTGAGAGGTATGTTGAAATCACCCAGTATTATTGTATCAGGGTCTATCTGAGCCTTTAATTCAAGTGTTGTCTGCTTTATGTAATTAGATGCACAAGCATTTGGGCATAAATATTTACTATTATTATGTCTTCTTGTTAGATTTTTCCCTTTTCCATTATGAAGTAATCATCTTGTGTCTTTTGATTAATTTTGATTTGAAGCGTACTTTGTTGTAGGCCTATTCTTGTCATCTATGAGAGGTGCTACTTCTGGTTGCCTTTGGACTTCATTCTAATAGTATATAAATTTTCATCCTTTTACTTGCAGCCTATGGCTGTCTTTGTCTATAAGGTGATCTCTTGCAAACAACATGTAGTTGGGTTCTAGAAGTCTGTGTCTTTTAATTGGAGAGTTGACACCATTCACCTTATTGTTATTATAGAAAGCTGTTTATTAATTCCTGCCATTTTTGTGTATTTCTAATGTTTAATGTGGTCCTATTTATCATTTCCTTAACTACTTTTTAAATGAGATTTCTTCCTTTGTGAGCTTTGGGATTTGTTTTTTAATTTTTCTGTGTGAAGTTTTTCCTTTAGTATTTTTATAGTGATAACTTAGCAGTAATTTTTTAGTTTCTGATCATCTTAGAAGGTTTTGGTTTCTGCTTTGATTCTAAAGGATGGTGTTGCTAGATATAGCAGTTTTTGGTGACAGTTTTTTTTTTCTTTAGGACTCAGAACACATTATTCCAAGTCCTCTTGATTTTAGAGTTTGTGTTCAAAAATCCTAAGTAATTCTGATTAGATTGTCTCTAGATGTAACCTGACATTTTTACTCTTTTAAAATTCTATCCTTATTCTTTATGTTAGCCTATTTTTGTTATAATGAGTCATGAAGAGATTCTTTTTGGTCTTGTGTAATTTGGGTTTTGAATGCCTCCTATATCTGGATATCCATGTCATTCTCCATGTTTGGAAAATTCTCTCTCATTATTTCTCTGCAGAGGTTATTTCTTCCTTTAGCCTGTACCTCACAACCCTCTTCAATCCCAGCGATTCTTAAATTTGGTGTCTTAATGTTGTTCCAGAGCTCTTGTATATTCTAGTCATGATTACTTATTTTCTTTTCCCTAACATTGTCTGAATATTCAAGGCTGATAACATTGTCTTCAGCTCTGAGATTCTGTCTTCAGGATGGTCTTCTGTATTAAAAAGACTTTTAACTGAATATTTATTTAATTTTTGTGCTGTTCATTTCTAAGATTTTTGTTTGATTATTTTCAGTATATCCAATGTCATATTTAATTTCTCATTTATACCCAGTACTGGCTTCCTTAATTAATTCTGCTGTTTTCCTTTACTCTCTTGGAATTCATTGATAATTTTTATAATTGTTCCTTTTGATTCTTTATCTGATAGTTCATCCACTTCAATATCTTTGGAGTCAGTTGCTGGTGAATTAGGAACTTTAGGAGGTGTTGTGTTAACTTTTTTTTTTTTTAATAAATTTTTTTTTTTTTTGCATATGTTGGGATGAATTTCTCTTTCACTCCTGTATGGGCATTTTTAGGTCATGGTCTGCTCTTGGTAATTTCCTTGAGTGATCTAGATTAAGACCCCTTATAGGTGTGGTACCCACAGCCTTTGTGTTAATTCTCTTTGTTTTTGCTGTTGATGTGAATGCCCATGAGAGAGACCTGCAGCCTCCCCCTAGCCATATTTGGGACCTGTCATTAGTTTGGAGTTTTTCTCTCCTATTCTTGTATTAAATTATAACTGAAATTTGAGTGTGGTTAATTTATGTGTGACACATGATGTGCTGTATTTTGGCTATGTTTAGTTCAGATGCTGAGTCTCTACCCTATGAACTTGTAGTGTCCCTGTAGATTCCCAGCACTTCACAGAAAAGGGAGAAACAAACAATAGCAACAAAGAATATACCACATTAAAATAAAAACCTGGTGCCTACTATGCACTAATTACCACATAGATAGGAATGGAGAGGTCAGAAATTGCCAAGAGCAAAACTATAAATAACTGTGAACTTGATCTGGTAGTAGAGTAAATAGCAGGTATAACCTTTGTCATCCATAGCTCTAATAACTGCAACAATATTAACAGTGTGAGCAGGAGTTATATAAAACAAGTAGTTCTCAAAAGTGGTAAAAATACAGTTCATTAAGAAAAAAATGTGATAGAAAAATAGAAGAAAGTTTACAATGTTGAAAATGTGAATAGAGAAAATGCAGAACAGATGTAGCAAATGATGGTTATAAAGAAGGACGAGAAAAATTAGAAAAAAACCTAGAGAGAGAAAGAGAGAGAGAGAGAGAGAGAGAGAGAGAGAAAAGAATTTGGCTCTTAGTAGAAGAGAGAAAGAAAAACAAATGAACAACAAAAAAGAATGAATGAATGAATGATCAAACAAGCCAAAACCCTAACCCTCAAAAGACACGATAAAGAAACGTAACTATTGTAAGAATATGCTAAATATGAGGGGGGGTGAATATGTCTGTGTGTACATGTGCATGTACCAATCAGCACAGCAAAAACACTGTCCTCCCTTGCAGAAAGGGAAAAAAAAAGATTTTTAATGAAAAAATAAAAGAATTGTCTTAATTGAGGTAGTCAAAACAGTCAGAGAGTATAGATGGTCATTTCTTTTGCCCAACTGTCCTTCTCTTTGCTACTTCTTTGGCTATGTATTGAGAGAGAGTGTGTGAGAGCAAAATGGGGATTGTGAACCCCTCCTCTTTTTTGTTACTTACCAAGCTATCAGCTGAAGTGGCCTAAAATCGAAGCCAGTTGAAATAACTCTTAGCTTTCCTTCTCATCAGTATAAGATATTCTGTAATGGGAAGTATTGTTAATTGGAGTTTTGTCTGGACAGACCAGATGGATGTACACCCAGGCTGGGTTGCTGCAGAGTTCTAAGAGGGGAGTTCCAGTGTCTGAGGTTTAGGTCTATTCAGGCCTTACAGTCTTTGTTGGGTGGCATCTATTTTGGAGAGATTAGATCAACATCCCCTGGAGCCATGCAGATGCTGATCTCTCTTGGGCATATAGATCTCTGGAGTCTCCCAAGGAGTTCTCCTTGAGGGGATGGGATACCAACCCTCCACACACTGCGCTGTGCATGAATATGATCTTCCCAGGCTTAGTCCCTGAGTGTATTCACATCACCTGTTCAGTTTCCTGACCCTAGTCACCTGGTCACATGAGCTGCCAAACTCAAAGGAAAGTGAGTTGTATTCCCATCTGTTTTTCTGACTTGAATTCCCCTGGGTACAATCTTCTCTGTGCCTGTTTCATTCACTTTATGCTAGGTAAACCATAGGGCACACGCCAGGTGCTTGCTGGGACAGTAAGGCAGTGTTGGCTGTGATCTTTCAGCTCCCGCAATAGCAAGCTGCAGTGTGACCTCCTCAAGATGACTCCCACCTCAGTTCTCTGCTTCCCAGTTGAGAAATATAGAGCATTTTTTAAACACCAATTTATTGTTCAGCCTCTGGATCAGCTAAGTTCAGGCTTCTCTTCTGATCATCAGGTTTTTCCATGCCCAATTTGTCCAGTGTGTTCCTCTTTCTGTTATCCCTTCCCTCTGCAGTTAAGCAGTTCTACTGCCATTGCTGCTGCTGAGGCCAGCTTGGCTCAGATGTGCTCTTTCTGGCTTTTTGTTAATGCACCTGAATTTCTGAGTCTTTATGAGATGGTGACTGTCCAACATTGAATTTCAGTGAATTCCTTCTTTCACCAACCTAGCTGAGAAGCAGTACTCTTGTTGCTTGAATCTGTAGCCGTAGAACAACAGACAGTGAAGCCTTCCTCCAACCTGCCATCTTGAATCTACCCAAAGTTATCTCTTATCCACAAATATGTCCATGTTTCTACTATGCTTGAAACCACAGAGGCCCTCAGTGCCTTCCACAGGATGAGAAACTAGACACTGCCCAGTTGAATTTGAATTTCAGATGAAGTTTGAATGGTAATGCCTTCCACAGGAGAGAGCCTAGACCTCACAGTATGGCTACAGGTTTCCATAGTCTGACTCTTCCCATTTTCTACTTGCATAGACTTTGTGGCTTCATCTGTGGTACATTCCCATCAGCCTGGCCAAAAGCAACTTGCTTTCTAAGAAAATGCTCAAGGGTAACTTCTCTGAGTTTTCTCTTGACCTTTACTACTTCTTATCCTACACACTTTAAAAAACTATGTTTGTGCCTATATAGGCTGTTTTCAACAGTGTATTCAGTATTATAATATTATCTATTATTTCCCTGTCTTAGACTTGTAAGCCACTTAACCTAGAGACCAAGGTGATTTGCTTTTTGTGTCTTGATCATATAGCATGACACCTGATACAGATCTTAATGAAGATTATTTGAAATCCAACAACTTCAATGCAATGTTGGTAGCACAATTGCTTAGTAAAGCTGAATTTCTGGATTCGCTCTTTCAGTAGAGTGAAATAAAGGATATTTTATATATTTTTACACTTAAAAAATATTCATTATTTATCTATAATACATCTGGTATTTTTGGTTTATAAATCTGGCAACGTTGCCTCCAAGGCTATTTTAATTTTAAATTAAATTAAATTTTAAATTAAATTAAAATCCCATATTAAATTTGATATACTTGTGGGTATACTTCAGAGTATCTGTAATGCTTGGTTCAATGAATAATTCTTCAATTCTCCTTCAACTGTGAGAAGAGAAAGCATTTGGGATCAAGGAAACAGAGCTCGGATGAGCAGCCAGAGAATGAGATTGCTTTATTGATACCAGTTGTGAACATTGTGAAGAATGGAGTTCATTGCTTCTTTTCTCACAATTGCTTTTTTTCCTGATGGGTTTTTCTCCTCCTTAGCTTGTGACCAATCCTGTAAGAGTTGTGGCCCCAATAGTCCCAGATGTCTTTCCTGTACTGAAAAGACAGTGTTGCATGATGGGAAATGCATTGCTGAATGCCCGCGTGGGTACTACGAAGATGCCACTGGCAGATGCAAAGGTAAGAGGTGGGGTGTCATCACCACCATCATCACCATCATCAAAAGTCTTTAATACATATAATCATACTTGGTGCTATATGCTAGTCATTTGAGATTTTGTGTGTATGATGGGAAAATGTTACTTTCAAAAGGATAGCCTTTTCTTTTGTAGAACCTATGTGTATTTGATATGAGAGTGGAAGATATGGATGGATTCTCAGGGCATATGGTGAATTAAATGAAGGACTAATGCCTGTCAATCATCCTAAGAGAGTATTTGGTCTATTGAAAATGTCAAGAACGTCTTTATCACACAGTCCTTGTGTACTTGTAAACAGTCACTAACCTATGTTAGTGATGACAAAATTGTTCCTTCCATGGCATTTATAAACTCGTACATTGGCAGCTACGATACACCACAAAAATAAAATGAAAAAGAAAACCAAGTTTGATAGCTAGTAAAGCTGAGGTCTGTTTTCATTGAAATTTTGTTTGTATGTGCTATTTATATATTGTTTCTTTCAGACTGGTACAACCTAAACTATGACACATTGCCATTCGAGACTTTATACATTTCCAACTTATATATGCCTGACTTATGTCTTTACTTACAGATACCTAAGAGTGTATTGCTACCTGGAAAACCTTAATTTCCCCTCCTTTGTGAAATACACATTCTCACTTCTGCTTAGTGTCTGTTAGGATATTTAGAACTGTCTTCCCCTCTCTCCTTATCAGCCTGTTTTTGTCTGCCAACCCCTTCATGCACCCACAGTTCATCCCTTTTCCTCAGCATCCTGCCCCTACGGTTCTCATCCTGTCTCCCCACTTCCACCACCCAGCTCCTGACCTCTGTCCCCCAGAGCATTCTTCCTGGACATCACTCCTATCCCAAGTCCTGTTAAAGGCTCAGGTCAGGCCATGCTGCCACCACCTGCCTCTGGAAATCAGAGATGTTCCACCATTAACATGAGGGCCAAGGCAGGAAGATGTGTCCCTCATGTTGGCGTATGGAGTGGTCAGATTCTTTTCTGCAATAAAGTAATTCACAGAATCCTAGAATGTCAGAGCTAGAAGCATCGTAAATTATCATTTAGTCCAACCTTTCACTATGAATGTGCCAAGGAAAGTAGACCTGGAGAGCACCAGACATGGCCGAAGGCATCATTGAGTTAGTGGACAAGTCGGTTGGAATTTCAGCATTCCCAACACTCATACTCATAGGTTTTGCACTCTTCCCTTAGTTCAGGCAGTGTGGGCTTCAGTTTGGAGCAGACTAAATCCTAACCTTGTTCTGAGTGAGCTTTGTGGTCCTGGGTAAATTTTTTAACATTTCAAGATTTCAATTTCCTCAACTGTAAAATTTAATTAATAATATGTCATAGTGTTACGAGGATTAAAAATTAATGTGTAACAATCATTTCATGCAAACACTAAAAGTAGCTGATAAGTAGTAGGTAGAATATGGATAAAAGGTGGGTGGAGAGCAGTAAGGACAGTTTTAGCAGTGTCACCTCCTCCTAACACATCTCTTCCCTTGGTCTGGTGTGACAAGCGAGGGGACTGAAAGTGAAGAGGGCTTCCCAGCACACACCAGCCCAGACAGGGAGTATGCTGTGCAGTCACCTCAGCCCACGGTGCAGCCCATTGTGCAGCCCATTGTGTCCCTCTCTCTTTCCTCCTCAGTTTGTCATGACTCATGTGCCAGCTGCTCCGGACCCTCAGCCTCTCACTGTATAGCCTGCGTCCAGCCCCAGGCTCTACGTCAAGGCCACTGTCTATCCAGCTGTGGAGAGGGCTTCTACCCTGACCGTGGGGACTGCAAAGGTATCATTGGTATATTTGTCATTCTTGGATAGTGTCCTATCACAAGGATGTAGATTGACTTTTTCTCAATAATATCATTTTGCAGTGCAACTTTTCCTGACCTGAGCCTTTTACAGGACTTAGGACAGGAGTGATGTCCAGGAAGAAGGCTCTGGGGGACAGAGGTCAGGAGCTGGGTGGTAGAAGTGGGGAGACAGGATTAGAACCTTAGGGGCAGGACGCTGAAGAAAAGACTTTATACATTTCCAAGGCCCTCTGAATCTGTATTTACGTGTTGCACATCCTGGAGTCAATGAACCACAGATAGGAATTTTTTTTTAATTCCAAAAATTTCCAAAAAGGATATTTTGAATTTACTTCATGAGTTCTGTGCAGGGTTTGTGCAAATGACAGCTCTATAGGCATTGCATTAATCTAAAGATGATTTAAAGCATACAGGAGAATGTGTATAGGCCACATGCAAATTCTATGCCATTTTATAGGAGAGACTTGATTATCTACAGATTTTGGTATCCGCAGGGGTCATGGAAGCAGATACTAAGGGACAACTGTGTTGCCTTATTTCATTAGAATAGTTTTGTGAAAGGATAATCTGGGGTGGGGGGGTGCAAAAATTTTTATGATTTTCCAGGCTATCCTAAAGGAGAATGGGATTTTCTTTACGATACAAAATAAAATTCTTATTTTCTTCTTTCTCTTTTCTCCTAGTATTGCTAATGTTTTTCTAGACTGCATTTTGCTTTTCCCTGCGGAACTTCTCTTTGTTAATGAGACTCTGAGCAAACTGAGAGTCACTAGCAATGCCTCTGGGCTGAATAAAACGAGAAATCTTAAATTGCCATTTGCCAAAAGGCTCTGAGCTCATTGAGAGAGCAGTGGCATTTGAGCTTTTTGAAACTAGAACACTGAGGGCAAACACTTTAATCAAATGAAATAAAATTATATTTATTTGTATATAGGATATCTTAGAAAAGAGTTTGAGAACAGTTACAGAAAAAATGTACTTAAAACTGAAAAGCTGCAATAAATACTTTGAAAAAGTAAATTTAGAGAATCTTTAAGAGAAACAGAAAAGTTAATCGTATCAAAATGTGGGCACAAGAAGGTTTAAGTACAGTGTTTTGGCTTTGATTTTCCCCAGTCACCAGGGAAAACAACACACTGTGATTGATGGTGAAATTTTCATTGCTACTTGAAGGAAGCCTCTTCCTTGTTTAGAAAGGCAGCTTTTCTCCAGATAAATTCTAAGAGGAATTTGTTGTCTGGACCTCTCTATAATGGATGATAGAAGACATAATAGACAGTTACACAACAACCATTTTTGCGAAAGATACAGTAATGGCCTTCGTATGAACGCTTCTAAAAATCTTCAATAAAAACTGAGGGCATAATGTTAAATCATCATTCAGTGAATGTGCCAAGCCAATAATGTCCACTTTGCTGGGTTTTGTGATCCAGCCTGACAGCCCTTACAGCACCTGAGAGAAGTAACCAGTCACATGACCCCTCACTTTCCTTCTACAAGCTTTATTATCACCCCTGTGCTTTGTATAGAACTCTATAAAAATCACCTTCTGAAAGGATGTATCTGGTGAACTTTCCTAAGTGGTTTTCATGTAAGGAGGGACTCCAGTCGGTTGCAACATATATTTGATCTTTGGATTATTTTCTGCATTTTATTCCTATTTGTAGCCTGTCATGCTTCCTGCCAGACATGTGTGGGTCCCGAGCCCTCTCATTGCACTCAGTGTCGGAATCCGGAGGCAGGACTGCAAGCAGAGCAGCTCTCTGGGGCACACATCCCCTCTGGCGAGTGTCTGTCCCAGTGTAGAGCCCAGTTTTACTTGGACAGCTCTGGGCTGTGTGAAGGTGAGTAGGCGTGATTTGAAGAAATGCAAGTTGCTTCTGGGTTTACCTCTCCAGAGATCCTGTGAGGTGAGACTCCAGCCAGGAAGACCTTCGTTTTTATATGAGAAGGGTTCCAGGCTGCTTGTGGATGAATCAGGAGATGGACATACAGAAGAGAGGCCCCACTGATGTCTTCCCTCCCTTTGGGAACAAAAAATGATCTTCAAGAGCCTCTAACACTCCCCAAGTTAAGTTTTCAGAAGATGCAGACAGAAAATCCTTCAAAGACTAAAAGTATCTAAGGGAGACCCAGATCTCATTATGTAATTCCATTTATTTTTTTCTTATATTTTGCTACCATGCATAGGAATTGGCCCCTTCAGGGCAAAATCAGGACTAATGTCAAAATATCTCATGACCTTGGTATATCATCTACAAGAATTGATAATACCTGGAATGATTTGACTCAATAGCCAGGTCATCCAGGATCTGAAGGGAATGGTGTATATTCCTAGGAGACAGGGGAGGAAGGCCCTTGTAAACACCTATAAGGAGCCACCTTGCTGTGGCATGAATAGTTCAATTCTCAGGCTACCTGAAAAAAGAATCATTAATCTTGTATTTTGCATTGTAAATATAATATTCAGTCACAAAAGAAAATTTTGACCAAGAGAAAAGTAGAAATAACCTGCCCATTACTTAAGCCAGTTGCTTTTGCCATTTTTTTCCCTGTAACATCCAAGTCTTTTTTCCTATCATAGCTT
Organism: Marmota marmota marmota; assembly: GCF_001458135.2. Taxonomy (NCBI): domain Eukaryota; kingdom Metazoa; phylum Chordata; class Mammalia; order Rodentia; family Sciuridae; genus Marmota; species Marmota marmota. Next base: position 7,182,475 of record NW_026000119.1, on the reverse strand, counting down.
CAAGTGTTTATTTTTGTGACACAACTGTAAGCATGCTGCAGATTCAAATTTGTATCCTATAAGCCCACTTATTAAAGTAGCTTCAGTTCCACCCTAGAGTATATTCTCTCATAGAAAGGCTGTATTTCAAAGTTAGGTTAAAAGATTTCAGACAAGGGAGTAATTTGGCATATCAGGAAGTGTGCAGAATTGGAATATAGACGCTCGGACTAGATACTTAACCTTTCTGAGCACTTGCACTCATGGCACTAGAATACAGAATTATCTTCCACATGGCTTTTTGCTTAGGATTGCAAAAGTGGCTGGTAAATTAAAAGTCCCCATGCTCAATAGGTATGATTTTCAGTCTACCTCCTGAGGTGTTCAGGAACATAACAGAGGTAATCCCCTGCTCCCTGAGAGGCATCAGACTCCAGGAGGTTTACAAGGTTTCTCCAGACATTCTGACTTCTACCCATATATGTAGGCATTGCCCAAACTCTCCAAGGTGCCCTAAACTCCCCTAACTGTGCTCCATAAGCACTTGTGGAATATATGACTCTTTGTCAATATTGAGAGTCCCAACTGTTTCCCAAGGCACACACCACACAGCCTTCCCTTTCCTTGGATTGACTACTTCTAGGTGCTATAATTAGGGGTGATGCTGTTCTTTCATTAGGAACCCACAGACCCCTGTGGGTGGGAAAGCAGGCTTTCTTCTGTTTCATTGCCTCTCAGCTGTCTTCAGTGGGTTTGGGTTTACCAGACAAGATTCCTCAAGTCTTTCTGCTTTCTGGCAAGCCCCAAGATCCCCAGAGGAAAGTAAATACAGTGCCTAGCCCTGCTCAGCATGGGGAAAGTACCTGGAGTAAATAGAAGAAAAAAAATTACTATTTCTTGTTTGTTTTTGCTAGGGATTAACTTAGTCTAAGCCAGAGCTCTCCCTCTGAGCAAACTAGCCTTTTTAATTCTTCATATTCTGCTTCTTCCTCTGCATTCTCTGCCTCCTCTACCTCCTCCTTTTCTTATTTCTCTGTCTCTGTTTCTCTCTTTCTTTTTCTCAGTATTGGCCCACATTGTTATAGAAGTGGTTTTTGATTTATTGGAATCTGTGAAGCTAGTCTGCATGGTTTCACCCAGCCCTGGACTGTGTGCCCTGGGGTTTGAGTGGAAGCCCAGAGATATCAGACTTGTGTCAACGCTGGTCTTCCCAATAATTCAGAGAGATGCTGTGGGAAACTCTTGGCTTTTGTGGCACACAGATTGAAACTAGCAAAGCTAGAGGAACCCTAGGAGAGTCCTTTCTGTGGCCCAGTGACTCTGGTGTTCTCCTGGGCATAGTGATCTTAAGAGAAATTCAGGAGGAAATATTCCCACACTACTCAGCACAGATAGTGTCTTCCTAAATTTGAGCACTATATTAAAAACTAAAAATGGAGAATGTGGAGTGAGTTGAGAAGACAGAAATAAAAATGATGAACACCTTAAAGTTTAGAATTATAAATAAATAAAAATGAAAGTGACCAAGGTGATTCAGCCCAGAAAATAATGTAACCATTTGTTTGGTACCTACCATGAGCCAGGCCCTGTGAAAAGTGCCTTACTTGTTTGGATCATTTATTCCTAATACCAACCTTTTGGGGTCAGTGGGATAAATACTTTCTAGAAGAAATGGGCAATGCCTACATATATGGGTAGAAGCCAGAGTGTCTGGAGAAACCTTGTAAATCTCTTGGAGTCTGATGCCTCCCAGGGAGCAGGGGATTACCTCTGTTATGTTCCTGAACACCTCAGTAGGTAGATTGAAAATCATACCTATTGAGCATGGGGACTTTTAATTTACCAGCCACTTTTGCAATCCTAAGCAAAAAGCCATGTGAAAGATAATTCTGTATTCTAGTACTGTGAGCGCAAGTGCTCACAGAAGTTTAAGTCTGTAACTTGCTTAAAGTCAGGTAGCAAACATGGAGTAGAGATGGATGGGAACCTAAATCAGTCTGACTCCAATATCTGTGCTCATAACCATCAGGCTTCTTTACTCTCTGAAGGTGCAGCCACCTATTATAGGTAGCACAGCTGCTAGTCTCCTTCCCACACTGGGGGAGGAGAAGCAAGGCATACTTATTCTGCAGGATCGGAGCATATTAAATTTAAGAAATCATCCTTGGCAAGGGGGAGTTTTCTGGAATCCCTTTATATAGGTACCTTTTAAAAAGGATTAGAATCTAATCCCTTTGGAATGGCTTAATTGTGGTCAGATGCAAAAGGGCTGGATTGACCTCTTGAATCTCTTGTAGCCCCATGATTTTATGCTCATTAACATAATATCATTAGGTATCACACATATAGCTGTCTACTCACATTTATTAGCAAATCCCTGTGCAATCTCCACTAGGTAGGTTGTTGTACTCAATTTGCATGTGATGAGAATGTGGCAGAAAGAGGTTAATTGAGTTGCCCAAGATTCCATTGGGAAACTGAGCGTGACTACCCATTGTTTCCAGCCTTACCTGAGTACAAAGTGTGTTGATTGATGTATTTTCTGTCACTCATCCTGTATCTCTGGAAACCTTCTCCTTCCCACAATCTGTTCCATTTTCAATTCTGCTGAAGTATTGTCTATGAAATCAGGCCTGGGAGTCCTGGGAGATTGCATGGGGCTTTTCTTCTTCTCACAGCTTCCCAGAAGTACCCTTGCCTCTCTGCAAAACAGTTTAAAATGTTGGGGGTAGGGTGCGTGTGTGTGCGCACTCACACCTGGAATGTGCTATTGAGAATTTCTTTTATAGCACCTCTGATCTCAAGAGCTTTTCTATAAAGAAGAAGAAAAACAACTGTTTTCTGAAGCTCTCAGTATCCCATTCTTGGATACTGCAGCATAGAGTGATTAGAATATTATTGCACTAATGAAAGCAAGAGGCAGATGCAGTATAGGAAGAAGCACTTTACTCAGAGGCTGACACAGTGTCGGAAATTGTCATAAAAGTTTTTACTTTGAGCTGTATTATATACTCTGGAATGACCTTGTGCAAGAAGTATTAGTACTTCAGATATTTAACTAAAATTTAAGTCTGATTGACGGGACCAAAATAAATAAATATTTATATATATAAATTATCAAACAGTGACCATGAAGAGCACTGCTTGTTGGAAGCTGCCTGTATTTATTCATTCCTTACACAAACATTGATTGAGTTTATGTATACCAGTCATTTCTGGGCACCAGAGATGCACTAGTGGATGAGTTGGATGAAAATTCCTGTCCTCATGGAATATGTATTTTAGTGAGAGAAACAGGGAATGAATAAATGAATGAATGAATGAATGACAACAGCAACAAATCCCGTGGTATGCTCTTGGATGGTGGACTGCATTATGAAGCTCATGGCAAGACAGTGGAGAAGAGTAATGCGCTGGGGTGGCTCAAAAGCAGAAGAGTTCTGGAGAGATGGAGCCATTTACCTGCATGTGTTTATCTTGTGGTTTTGGCTCATTCTTAAGAAAGAGCTGGGCACTTCAGGAGATGGAGCTTGAATTTTTTTTTTTATTTTTTTTATTTTTTATTTTTTTTTACCCTAGAGCCTCTATTTTTCTAAAGAGAGGCTAGTATTGCTGAGAGTCTATAAAAGATAATTTGGAGGCATTTTAAGTAAAAATGTGTGTGTTTATTAAATATCAACCTTTAGGATTCACTAAAAGAAAAATTTTAGTAATTTCATACACAGTTGATCTCACCTGTATAACCAAGTATTCACCAACACTGAGGAAAGATTAAAAGTTTCTTTTTTTTTTCCTTTCTTTTTCTTTTTCTTTTTTTGGTATCAGGGTTTGAACCCAGGGGCACACTATCTCTGAACTGCATCCCAAACTCTTTTCATTCATTTTTGTTTTATTTTGAGACAGGGTCTTGCTAAGTTGCACAGTCTGGCTTTGAACTTTGCATCCTGCCTCAGCCTTCAGTTGTTAGGATTATAGGTATGTGTCATGGCTCCTGGTACTAGTTTCTGAAGGAAGGGAGGGATGGAGGGAGGGAGGGAGGCAGGCAGGACCCCTAGCACCTCCCTCAATAAAACTAAACAAATTAGTAAAAACCCAAACCCTCCAAAACATCACTAAAGCATCCTTTGTCTTGTGATCAGCCTCCACCCACTGTTTTTTTTTTTTTTTCAGGCTTCTGTGAGTTAACCAGGATGGAGTCTCCTGGGGAGCCAATAGAAGCTTCTTTGCCATTTCCTTGCAAGTGTGTGACAACTCCTCCTGGAGTCATTTAGTGACAGTATGTGTGACTGTCTCTGGCAGAATGGACGGAGCACAGGGCTGAAACTCTGTCTCTTGTTCTTAGTATCAGGTCAAATTTCTCAAATCAGTCTGTGATGCTCCTTGTACTCTTGCTAAATGAATATTTTTCCTCTAAATTATTCAGTTATTTCAAACACTTACCTTTTAGTTGAAGTCTCTAGAACATAGAAATTTCTTGGGAACCACGTTGAAATGCAGATTCAGAAGGAGTAGGGATCTTGAGTATTGTATTTATGACATAGTCCCAGGTGAGGCTGATGCTGCTGGTCCTTGGACTGTATTTGGATAAGTAAATCTTCTATTCAAAGAAGGATAACCACATCATATTAGCCTTAGTATACTTTTTCTCTCTAAAAGCAATTTTTTTAAACAAAAATCCCAAGTTTTGTTTCTTCTCACTGCAAGAATTATACATGTAACAGAAACTTTTGAAAATACAAATGGCAGAAAGTGTCTATCTCTAAGGTTCCCAGATTTAGCAAATAAAAATAGGGGATTCAGAAGATTCAAAAATGAATAATTTTTAGTATGAGCCTATGCCCAATATTGCATTAAACATACTAAAATAATATGTTTATCTGAAATTTAAATTCAGCTTGATGTTCTATATTTTATCTGGCAACACTACTAGATCGATCAATCGATTTCTTCCTTCCTTCCTTCCTTCCTTCCTTCCTTCCTCCCTTCCTTCCTTCCTTCCTTCTTTCCTTCTTCCTTCTCCTTAGAAATTACTTACAACCAAGAATTTTGTTGAAAATCCTGAGTTTGCACACATGTACTTCCATTTTATAGATGAAAAAAGTTAGGCTTAGAAAGAGCCAATAGAAGCATTTAGCAATGGAGGATCATGGGTTGATACACAGATATAGTTGCTTAGTAATTATTTCCTTCTTCCCAGCACTAATGCCTTGTTCTTTGTGCCACACTAGAGCCTTATAATTTAACTTCAGACCAGGCCATGCAATTAATGATGTGGCTCAGTCACCATTAAGGAATTTGGCAGTGGTGACCAGGACTAGCTATGATTTGATTAGCCATGTAATTGCCCAATTCCATGGCAGATTAATGTTGAATTCTTTCAGTTGCCACAAAGTGCAGTGAGAGGACTTAAAATTATAAGTCTTGAAGAAATCACAGATTTTATTTTAAAAGTGAACTTGGTACTACAATGATGAGTTTTATTTATATATTGTCTAGTTTATTATATCAGAAGAATCACTTTTTAAAAAAGATTGCATAGGCAATACATCCTAGCAGAACCCTTCCTGGTTTGGCTACTTTTTCGTGGTGGCAGAGTTTTGGTCAGGAAGACATCAGGGAAATTTCAGTAACTAAATTTTTCTAAGCCTTTGTTTTCATTTTGGAAGATAATTTGCCATCTTGGACTGGGTCTTAATACATAGAGCAAAATTGCACAAAATTGGTATAGGTCAATTTTTTAAAAATAAGAAGTTCAGCAGTTATTTTGGCCTATTAAGTAACTTGCTAGGTGAACAGGGAGAAGTAAAGTATACTGTATGTATTTTGGTCTATTTAGTTGTTGCTAAGACTTACCAAAGGCCTCAAGGCAAAGAGTTTTAATTAAAGAAATAAATGGGCAGGAATCTGCCTGCACAATTTAAGATTATATGATCATCTATGAAGTTAGGATTCCCTTACATCAATTAAATAAAGCATACAGAATCTATATTAAACAACGTTCTTGATGTGTTCCCAAGAGTGCTGACATAAGCTATATGAATACATGCCTTCTGGTAATGTTCAGTCCTCTTCATTTTCCCCTTCTTTTTAGAGCATGGGTGTGTTAGGCTTTGGGGATAGAAGGATGAAAAAGATACAGAACATGGCTTAAGGAAAGCCTGATGAATAGGGGAGAAATAGTTAAAAACACATGGTACATATTGGAATGGCAGGAGGCACTAGGTACAGAAACAGCAGAAAGGAAGGGAGGGAGGAAAGGAGGGAGGAAGGACCCCTAGCACCTCCCTCAATGGCTCTCCAGGATGGAAGGTAGTGAGGGTGGATTTGTAGAGGAAATCTTTTCATGATTGGGCTTCTGAAGGGTCAGTGGGCATCCATCCACCAGGTGAAGAAGGCAGGGAAGGGTGTTCAAGGCCAAGGAGATAACAAGTGCCAATCATGGGTGTTTAGAGAAGTACAGCACATTTGGTATTCCTGCACTAAGAAATCCAAAGAGAAAAAATTGTGACAAACGATACTGGAGACACGAGGCAAGGCTCATATCGTGAAGTGTTTTAAGTGCTGTGATTAGGAATTGGAGTTCCTTGTTACTGGTGAACCATTAAAAGGTTTGAAGTAGGGGACTCACTTGGTTCACTTGCATTTTACAAAGATCTACCTGGATGTTATGTGGCAGATAGATATATGGAATGAAATGAGGTGGAGCTGGTTAGGAAGGTGTGGCATTAGTGATCATGAGTGATCTTGAAGGTCTGGACCCAGGGGTGGGAGGATGGAGAAGCTGGGGTAGATTTGACAGAGATTAAGGACATAAAATCAACAGAACCCAAAAGTTTTATGGTGACTGAAAAAGTGAAAGTCTAGGGCAACTCAAGTTTTAGCATGAGTGACTTGGTGAATGGTGGGACCAGTGAGCTAAAGGAAGGACACCAGGTGGGGAGTTGGGTGTGGGGTTGTGGGTGAATCTGGAGTACAGTTTTGAACAGATGTCATGATTCACATTAAGAGATATGGCTGAGCTTAGAAGCAGATAAGAAGTTGTATTTTAGAAATGGGGAGGGTGGGATATCTATGAATCACTGCATAGAGATCTTCACCAGGCAGGAGATTTGTATGATTGGAGTTTAGAACAATGGGACAGAGCTGTATTCATAAATCTTAGGACTCACAGGTGTCTAGAGGTCATCACGAGAGCTACAGGTAAGTTTATTGGAGAGTTGGAAGAAGAAGGGGCGGAGGGCGGAATTTTGAGAACTCATATTATTTATGGGGTGGACAGAGAAAGAAGTGATGGGAATGACCAAAGAGAGAAGAGCTAGATCATATGATGCCAGTGTGTTCATTCATCTGCCCATCCATCACCCACCCACCCACCTGTTTAGACAGCAGAGGTTCATCAGTGAGAACTTAAGACATGCCTGGGAAAGGGACTAGGACAGGTATTGATGAATCACAGAGATGAAAAGGGTGTGATTTTTATTCTTACAAAGCTGCCAATCTAGTCAGGGTACAGGAGCAGGGAAGAAACGAGAGTCGTTAAATCATATCCATTAGGAAGCGTGAGGGAGGATAAGAAGAAGGAAAAGTAAGAGGGAAAGAAGATCAGTTTTGTTCAGCTTCATTCATTTTGACTTTCATCCCTGATCACAGTGCTCATACTGTATGTCCTAGAGGATTTTGATATCTACATCATATTTCAAGAGAAGCCTACCTCAAAAATTGCTTTTGACATGAAAAGCCAGGAAATGTTATCTGATATGAAAGTAGAGGTGCTCTACCACTTTTTTGTATCGTTACATAGAAAAGGAAAATAGTAAAATATCAGTCGTTTGAAATTTTAATGAAAAGTAGAATGAACAAAACTGGACATGTTTTAATTGTTTTAAGTGTGATTTCTGCTGGAGTCAAGATGACTGGACTTTATAGCCATCTAAGGACACTTTTAGTGCTGACACTTCCAGTGCTTACACAGCTCAGTTACGCCTTTTCAGAAATATACTTCACCATCAACTGGAAAGCCAGTCTCTAAAAATGTTGTAATACGTGGTGGAGGAATTATTCATAGAACTTCTTTCAAATACCTTCCATATATGCCCTATAATGGAGTTAGTCTTCCTTGAAGGATCTTAAACTGCAGACAGAACTCCTGCTATGAAATCCGCTTCCATAGAATGATCAATCCTAATAAAACTCACTGAAATAGTGTAGACATTTCCCAAACCAGCACAGAATTAAGTTTCATGAGATTGTTTTAGAGATGCAAATGCCTATACTTACATAAACAGAGCATTGCAGAGAAAAAGACACTGAGAAGGGCTTAGACCAGCCTACCAACATCATTTTTTTCCTCTGTGCCCCCAGCCAATAATCAGCTCATTATCCATTTGGTTCTCAGACATTTCCAGTGGAGGCAATTCTGAATCAGCTGTGTTGTTCAGTTGGACTTATTTCTAAAATCCTGTGGGTAGCAAAAGGACTTCCCTCTGAACTGTTTGGCCTACCAACCCTCCAACTTGCATGTCCTCTCTGCTTTCCTGTTTTACATACAGTAATAACCTTTATTCACTGTGCTAGGCTATCACATTGACTTCGTAACCAATTGGAATGAAATAAAATATGTTTGTACTCATAATGCATTAATTCATCTTTCCCCGGTTTTCAATTCCACAGTGATACGCTTTGATTTCCTTTTTATTAAGGAAGTATATCAGGAAGAGCTAGGGATTTTAGCAATCTTGTAAAGACTAATATAACCATATTGGTATTATCATAAGTATATTTATTTAGGTATGTAGAAAATATTGTGTTGCTTCAGGTTGCTTCCCTTAGTCATCCTGGAACAGCTTTGCATTGACAGTATAATTTAGCTGTTTTTTGAAATATTGCCATCTGACGGTCCATTACATGCTATTTCATTTTGTGTTAAATATGTCTTAAATAGGGAGCTAATGTGTACCCTTCTCTTATTTGCTTAAATTTCGGTCTACCAATTGCATTTTGTTTCTTAAAGAAATACTTAGGAAAAAAAATTCCTGCAACCTGTGCTAATAGAGCTATTTACAAGAATAAATTCTTATAAACAAATAAAATAAATTCTTAAGGCAGAGCAAAGCCCAGTGGGCATAGGCATTGGCTTTAGCTTAGGAGCAGGGTCAATAGCAGGGGTAGGGATGGGGGGCATTGCTGGTACAGGTTTGGGACCTTTAGGTGTTGTTTGATGGGTGGGGCAAGATACAAAGTGTGGCACTAGAAGGCTTGTATACCAGCCAAAGAATGTAGTCTAATACTTGAACAGCCAGTGCTGATGGACGAGGACATCCTAGCTGAATATCAGCTCTGTGTATGTCAAATATTATGTTACATTTTATTAGGGGTTGGTAGAAATGGAGATCTCTGTGGTGTCAAACTACATCTGTTTTTTTTTTTTTTTTTTTTTTGCCTCCTAGACTGCTGTAGTGTAAGTAGGGGTCTTTGATAGAGGAAGCAAGAGGAGACTCAGCAGGATATTCCTGCAGTCTGGAGTTCTTGTCCATTGGACAGAAGATGGTTTAAAATGCATGGGGTCACCTGCTGGAATAGGATCCAGTAATAGGATCTTAATTAGAATAGTGACCCAGAGTGAGAGCAGGAGAAGGAGGGCTCGGGTGGGGCTCTGGGGTGGAACTCTGTGGTGGTTAGTTGCATAGGAAGGCCTCCTCCTAAGAGAATTCTTTCCTATCTCTAGGAATCTAGCCTTGGGAGGGATGTTCTCTGCAGAATCAGCATTGTCCCAGAAGACATAGAATCAGAAATACAGAGAACAAGGAGGCACGATTAATACAAAGGCCACTCTTGGGAAATGATACAAATGTCCGCCTTATCCTTAGAGGTCCTATGAAGGCAGGCAGAAGTGTTTTCTTTTTCTTTACTCTTTTTATAGTTGTGGATACTTCTAACACAGCACTCACTAATTATACTGAGATTTATTAGGCCCTTACTATGTGTCTGGCACCATCCTAAAAATTTTACATGCATCAGCCCCATTAGTGTCCACAACACCCTGTGCAGTATGTAGTGTTTGTGTCCTTGATTTGTAGAAGAGGAAGCAGGAGCCTTGAGAAATGACACACCAAGTCAAGGTCAAGTAGAGCTATGATGTAACACTCATCCTCTGTCCTGTACTATCTCTCTCTCTTATTATATTTGGGTTACTTGCTTGTCTGTTGATATAGCTAGCTTGAGCAGCTCAAATGTTGAATGGTTCTCCTTGCCTGTGTATGTCTGTTCTCCATCACAGAGAAGACACTGTAGAAACATTTGTGGAATCAATGAGCATAGCTCTATCACCTTTCTCTTTAACTTGGACAGCCTGAGGAGCAGCCAGGTATCTAGTGACAGTGAGAGCTGGCCCAAGGGAGAGGGAACTGTTTTATATTGCATTTTCTGAGAATGGCAACTGGGGAGAAAGACAGGTATGATTCTGCAAATGCTTATGTGTATTTTGTGGCATTTGTACTTTACCTAATCTGGTTCCACAAGTGCTTGCTTTGCAAGAGATCTCCTTGAAGAAAGAAGTACGAGATGTGTGCCATGTTGGGAAAACCAAGTGAATGTGCAAAACGTGTTCCAACCCAGACATGTTCATGTGAGGGTGAGCTAGACCTCCTGTTCGTGTCCTATGGAGCTTCCCTAATCATCTCCTCTGCCTTGTCCTTCTCCCAGCTTGCCACCAGTCCTGTTTCAAGTGTTTGGGGAAAAGCCCTCATAACTGCACAGCCTGCAGGCCTTCCCACGTGCTGCTGGATGGGCGGTGCCTCTCCCAGTGCCCTGAGGGCTACTTTAACCAGGAAGGTAGTTGTACAGGTGAGTATGTAACGTGCTGGGGCAGAGTCCCTATACCTAGGCTTTCTCTTCATACCGCAGCCAGACAGTGTAATTAGAAACCTTGTCATACCAGGGACTAGGGTTGGGCTGTAAAGCCTTGTCTTCAATTTACAGGTGTAGAGGTACAGAGGGAGGGAAAATGTGAGGTTCTGTGCTGCCAATAAGGAAGCATGGATGAAGTGAAAAATTAGAGTCAACTTTACCCTAGAGACAACAATTATTTGAATATACTTGGAACTAGGTGTTTTCTTGCCTGGGAGACCATGATCTGAATAAATAACTCCCTCATAAATTAAATAATGATGCTAATGACCTATAAGAACCAGAACTCAGTTCAGCATAACTCTTTGTTCCTATAGCTCATTAAAAATTTTAAAGGTTTTTTTCTGATTATTAAAGGAGTATGTGTTTGTGGTAAAAGTTTTTAAAATTCAGAATAGGAAAAATAAAAGGGTTTGGAGGGTGGGGATCACTTATAATTCCACATACCAGAAGCAACAACTCTTAACCTGGTAATATAGTTCTTTTCAGTCTACCTTTTATGCATGCTATTATTTAGCTGAAACAACATTAGAACTATACTTTTTTGATATTTACTTTTCCCCAAACATTAAGTCATAAACAATTCCCCATATTAGGAAAAACTATATATATACATACATACACACACACACACACACACACTTTTCTTAGATGCCTACTATTCCATTTTTTCTCTCCCATTCCTTGTCACATAAGAAATGGAGGAAGGATTTAAAATTTAAAGATTCAGTACTCAAGGAGGCTAACTTTTTTTACTTTATCTCTTACAATGTGGTTTTTCTCTGGTTATCTATTGCCACCCCAAATTAGTGGCTTAAAACAATAGATTATTTCATCTTTTCCAGTTCTGGGAGTTGATGGACTCACCTGGTCAGCTTTCTCTTAGGATTCTATAGGTGGGTTCTTCATTGACATATCATCCTCCTGCTTAGTCTCTTACCTGATGAGGCCTCTTGTGGTTAAGTGAACTTCTTCACAGCCTGGTAGACTTCTTTAGTCAGTTTTCTTAGACACCAGTTCTCTTCCCCTGAAGTGAGTTTTCTAAGAGACCTACTAAATAGAATGTCCATGCTTCTTATAATCTAACCTCAGAAGTCTTGCTGTCACTTCTACTACATTCTCTTGGTCAAAGCAGGACAGTCCAGGTTTGAGGGTATGAAGGAATAGACTCCATCCCTCAGTAGGTGAATGGCTTATGCGTACAGTGAGGGATGGGTTTAATGGAGGTCATCGTGGAGACAAACTACTGCAGGTGCAAATGCATGTTTATAGGATCAGGCATTTGGCACAGGTAACTGTGGTTTTCATCTTCTGTTCTTGTGGCTACCACAGAATAGAGCAAGAGGGGAGAGAGGTATTTATTTCCTTTGTTGATGTGTTAGTCCAACATGTTTTTAAGAGTACCTTTGTAATTCAATGACAGAGATTCTGGAAATTGCTAGTTCAGATTAGTGCAGGATTTTATTGGAATTGACGAAATACTAAAATTTAAGCACCTTATTGTAGGACTGTATTTTCTTGTATCTACAGGACAGAAAGAAGACAAAACACATTCTATTGTGATTTTTTAAATTTTATTTCCAAAACTAGATGGCTGAAGCCAGCTAATAGGAAAAAGCTCATTGTGATAAAATCGTATTATATGTGTTTCTGGAGTCAGAACACATGTAACAAATTTATAAAATATTTTTTAAATAAATTAACGTTTGGTAGATTTGGGTAGCCTTAAAGCTCAGAAGAGAAAATTTAGATTGAACACAAATTTAGACAATTGAAGATCAATATTATTTCTATTCTGGATTTTTCTTCCTTTTCGCAGATACCTTTTTAATTTCTCTAGGTCCCTGGTGAGCTGCTTTACTTTAAACACTCTATCAAGCCCAGTGGGAGAATGTTCCTGGTTTCTTTGTCATTAGAGTTGTCCTTGAAAGCCATTTCTATCCCTAGGTGCTTTCTTCCTAACTCAGTTGGTTTCTGTGTGTGTAAAATTGTTTCGAGGAGGAAACTCTGTGCAGCTCTAACTCTCCTCTGTCTGCCTGAAATCAGCAGATGGATGGTACCACCAGCAGCAGGGCACCCAGGTCACTGGAAATATTCTGGTAGGGAGGAAGAACTGGGTGGGGGAATCATCCTGAGAATGCTAGCAGCTCTCAGATAGGCATTTTCAAAGTTGAGAGCCCTAGGAATGTAAAAGGGGGTTAGTACTCTCCTTCTAATCAGCAGTTCATTTTCTTGCTTGCTTTTTTTTTTTTTTTTAATATAACTCCTTATCTTCTTCTGGCCTCTTGCCAGAAGCAAGAGGCAGTTGACTTGACTTGAAATCTGCACCATTGTTTTCCACCAGTCGTGTGCCAGGAAGGAATTCATCAGTTCCAGCAAGCTCTACCCAGCTCCAGTCCCTTGCCTCCCCACCTCTTGGAATCAGACCTGCTTAGACCTCCTCGTCCTTGGCAGAGAGATCCTTAAATCTCCTCGCATGCGCCTGCTCCTGCTGCTGCCTGCTGCCTGCCTTGGCTGCGTGAATGCAGCTGCTGCTGCAACATCCTTTGATTCCTTGCCACCCTTATCTTTATTGCCTACCCTTTCCCGAGGCTCACCTGGTCTTTTGCAGTGTAGTACCTCTTGTTCACGTGGTGGTTTTTCTGGGGAAGACATAGCTTTGACATAATTTTGCTTTAGGGGTTGAACTTCAGATGCAGCTCATGATAACCTCCAGAGAGGACTTTTTTTTTTTCTTGTTCTTCATATTTTCACTAAGTATTGCTGATAAAACAGACTTTCAAGTTGTGTGAAGAAGGGAAAGCTTGGCTGATGACACAGGCTAATGAGAAGTCTCAGTATCACTTGCTGTGTGGATCCCTCCATCTGCCAGGAATTTCTGAGAAGTAAAATATCTCCCTCTTCTCCCTATCTCATTCTCCCTTTGAAGCATGGTATTTTGGAGTGGGGGATGTTTTACCATTTATCTTTGTGCTTTGTGACTCTGATTTGAACTTCCTATTTAATATAGATGGGGATGGTCATTCTGGTTCCCCTGGAAGGTATAACACATTACACAAAATTTTATAGTTCTAAATTCCATATTATGTTTGTGGACAGTATTCTTATTTTTTTAAGTATTTATTTTTTAGTTGTAGTTGGACATAATACCTTTATTTTATTCATTTATTTTTATGTGGTGTCGAGGATCGAACCCAGGGTCTCGCACGTGTGAGGCGAGTGTTCTACCGCTGAGCCACAACTCCAGCCCAACAGTATTCTTATTAATAGCAGAAGTGCAGTCTCTTGGTCAGGTCTAAGGGAGTGCCTGCCTTGCTCTGCAATCTTCAAAAGATGATTAGAGTTTGAGATTTGTAGAGTGCATTAAATACTTCATGAACTTGCATGTTGAGCTGCTAATTCTATTTCTCCCTTTAGAATGCCACCCGACCTGCAGGCGGTGCCATGGGCCCTTGGAATCTGACTGCACCTCTTGTCACCCTCATGTCACTGTTACCAATGGGAAGTGTAAGACCAGTTGCAAGGAAGAGCAGTTCCTCAATCTCGTGGGGTACTGTGCTGGTGAGTGGAACTTCCTTCAAAGTCCTTGGAAATTGCCAGGCTGCTGCTGGGGCTCTTCACAGCAGGCATAAAGGGCTCTTGTACTTATCCTTTGGGCTCAGATGCTGAACTCTTCTATAGATACTTGTCTCATGTCTGGGAATTCTCTGCACTGCTCGCCTGCAGGCATTTACTAAATATTTGTGGATTCAAATGGAACATCTAATAATATTCCTGCAGGACCTGAAAAACCTTAGAATCTCATACTAAAGAAGAGTGAAAGGATGACTTTAGTACCTTTGTATGCAGTTGGCAATATCATTTTAAGACAGTAAAGTGTATTGTCAAAACACTCACTCCAAAGATGGTGTCCCTCTGTCTCCCCTTGCTGGGTAGAATATTTGCCATAACCAGGCATGAAATTTTAAGGAGATTAACCCAAAAGTAGACCAGTTGCCTCAGGAGATGAGATTCTTTTTTTCATTCTCATTTTAGAACTCAGATATCAAACAAACAACAAATTAGGAAAGCAAAGAGAAATTTCAGTAACGTTGCAGACATCTGCCATTTATATCCATCTATTCATTCACACAACATCAGGAAATCTTGAGTCTCTACTAATGGTCAGATGTTTGGAATACTGCGGAGAAAGTGAAGAAGACAATGAGCCTGTCACCGAAGACTTTATACAGACGAATATAATGTTAATGGGTCTGTGTACACGTTTTTACCCTCTTCTTTAAATTATAGGTGAAATTTGAAGAGTTCTGCCTTTAGCAGTTCTGCTACTGGGCAGATGGTAAAGGCGAGGAAGCTGGGACCTGGTAGAATGGGTGCTAGAGGGCTTGTCCTTGGGCAGGATGGACTCATGGCCAGTTGTCTAGGTCACAGTGTCCAGCAGGCACATTCAGTCTGGATATCACAGTCTGGTTGTGGGCAGAGGGAAGCGAGTCAGTGGCAGTGTAGCTGGTGGTACCATGGTCCTGGGTGATCCATTCCTTTCTGTGCAAGATCTTCATGCTAGACTTGGGGATAAGTTCTGAACTCTAAGAAGACTCAAAACTGTCAAGTTGTAGGAGTGTAGCTGAAAAGCCCAGTCACAGAGACTGGGAACAATTTAGAGGCAATGAAAAGTAGAATCTCCAAGTTCAGGCTTAAGACTAATCAGAAACCCTACCAGCTTCAGGATCTGAGTCTCCTTGCTCATGCTGCTCATTGTAGTAAGGTCTGTCTTAGGAAGTTGACAAAGGGAAGACATTGGTGTCTACCTCCCAAAGGAGAATCTGATGATAGCAGGGGTTGACTGTTATCATCATTTGTAAGCTTGAATTTAGCTACTGAGTCTTATTTTAGGATATACAGGAGGAGCTATTATGAGAACTAAGAAGACCCGATACGGTGTGTCAGTCAGCTTTGTGTTACTACAGTGAAATACCTGAGGCAGCCAACTTATAAATAGAAAAGGTTTATTTATTTTCAAGTTTTGAAGGTTGGAGGTCATGGCATTAGCTTCACTTCCATTCTGGTGAAGGCCCTTCTCTCAGCTGCATCACATCATGGTGAAGTCATGTGTGTACGTTAGAGCTTATATTACTAAATAGGAAGTCAGAGGGAACAAACTTCTACTACTTCCCAGTAGCACCACCCTGGGGACAAAGGCTTCCATCACAAAGGGTCTTTGGGGGATCCAAACCATATTAAAATCATAGCACATGGTTAAAACACATTAGTAGTTAAGTATTGAGGACCCACCAAGCCACAAGTTACTTAGTTGCTGTGTGAGGGAGCACAGAGACCCTTCAGCCTTCTTAAGGAGATGAATTAAAGACTCAGAAAATGAATCGTATAAAGAAATGTATGTTCAGTAACATTTATAGGCAGTAAAGGCTGTAGGAGTTCAATAGAAAGATATGCAACAAGACATGGAAGGCATCATACAGGAGAAGAAGAGCAAGGATTCAGTTAGAGGGAGGTCAGGTGGGCTTTTTGATTCCTCCAGGAGAGAGGCCTAGAAGCTAAAGCCTAGAAGGATGTTCATGGCCAGTGAGTCATCCAACCAGAGTGAAGAACATGATTGGCATTAAAGCATATTAAATGAAAGTGTTGGAAAATTTAAATTGGAACCAGAGTATTAAAAAATCCAAAGTTTTGGGCAAAATAGTGTGGACTGATCTTATAGGTGATAGGGTTATGAGAGTTTTGCAGAAAACTGTTCCTTGACTAAAGGAGTGTTATGGGCAAGAAATCTGCAAGCTGTGTGAAAGATGGACAAGGAAAGATCCACATCAGGGAGAAGAATGAGAAGGTAGTACCAAAGCTACACCCTTAATGATGGCTTATTCTATTTCCAATCTATTTTCATGTGGACCCTAAACATTTTATACTGGGACATATTTTATAAATAAATGTTTATATAAGGATATTGGAAAATTTTAATTTTTAATGAGCTCTGTTCCTGCCAATGTCCAGAACACTCTTTGATAGTAAATTAGGTGATTAGGAAATGCATTAATTTTTTAAGGCTAATATGGGACCTTTAGAATCATGGGACTGAGTTAAATGATTCTGTGAGTCCCTAGTCTTAGAAGATCAGGTCCCATTAATGTGAACAGGAAAGGCAAAGCCTGGCTGTCAAGGGAATTAAGTGTACTAAATAATGTTTTAAAATAAGATAGCCATCGTCTGGTGCTTGGGAATCATTTATTCGGTGAAGACTGGTGGAATAGTATTTGTTATAGAGAAGTTTGAGTAGTAATTTCAATTGTTACTTTTAGAGAAATGCATTGAGCCCAAGGCTTATTCTTTCACTAAATATATGCCTTTTCTAAACACTTCTCACTCATCTGTAGCATTGTAACACATTCATCCTTTTACCAATTCGTTGAGCATTTATTAAACATAAGTGCCATGGCAGGCTGAGCTCTGTGCTAGCTCTGGGGGTACAAAGATGGAACTTGAATTCAAGAAACTTAGTTTAGTGACAGAAGGAATATTAGTCTTCTAGGGTTGATATAACAAAACACCAGAGGCCGGGTGTCTTAAGAGAAAGATCTGTGGAAGATGGTTTGGATGAGGGCGGAAAGACCTTAGGAGGTAGTTGCAGGAATCCACATGAGAGATGAAGACATTTATTGAGAAAATTGATGAGGGGATGGAAAAAAGAAATCCTGGCTTTTCTAGACCAGACGTCCAAGATCAACAGCCAGCAGGGTTGGCTTCTCCTGAGGCCTCTCTCCTTAGTTTGCAAATGGTTGTTCTCTTGTTGCCTTCTTTCATTGACTCCCCCCTGGCTTCTTTTATTATAAGATTGAATTAGGATCAGACTCTGAGGCTTATTTTAACTTAATTATCTCTTTGGTGGTCCTATATCCAGCCGTGATGACATTCAAAGGTTCTGAGGTTTAGGACTTCAACACACAGATTTGTGGAGGACACAGTGCCCATAAGAGAGGAGGGTATTGATTAGTATGATGTTGCTGTGGTACTCTATTTACGGTACAGGATCCTTGATAAACCTGCAAGACAGGACCCCAACCCAGACTAGAATGTCTGTATAAGGGGGTGTGAAGGCTTTCTGGAGCATGTCACAACTGATAGGATTTTGAAAGGTAAGAATTAGAGGAGCATGAAGTTTTGAAGAATAGAGCAATCCAGCAATTCCAAAGAAGATATCTACTTAGTCACCCATGAAGACTTAAGTAGAATGTCAGTCCTGAGTGTGGGAAGTGTGGGACTTGAAGTGGAGGGAAGCAGGGCAGAGCAGAAAGGCTCTACTCAGTTTAAGAACATGCTCTGTCATCCAGGCAGTGCTGAGATGATCTCACAAAGGCTTTAAGCAGGGAGTGTCATGGTGAAAATGAAAGATCTGTGAAAGACGGCCTGAGAGATGAGACTAGGACAGAACCACCATTGGGAAGTAGTTGTGGAATCCACCTGAGAGATGAAGCTCTTCATTGAGTTAACTGCTGAGGAAATGAAGGGAGGGAGTCCTGCCTTCGTTGGGTATGACTTTAGGTTAATCTGTACATGTTTTCTGTTTTGTGGGCAGAAATAATCCAAGAGTGGCAATTTCTTTTAAACCTGGTGATAATGGAAGAGGGTGCTTTATAGATGGTTCCCAGGTTTCAGGTCATAGAAATTCAAGGGATGGGAGTAGATAGATGTACCACAGGTAGGAATAGGTGTAACACAGAGTGAGGAAGACTATGTGTTTGAATTTAGACAAGTTGAACTTGGGGTGACAGTTGGACTTCCTGGGGCAGCTGTTCAGGAGCAGACTAAAGGGACAAGTGAATCGGTTTCTTCATGCAGCCACCAGGAACTTGTCTCCTATCTTAAGTTTACCCTGAACCTTTCTCCTGGAATTCTGTTTTTTAAACTGAAGTGTTGCCTTATTTGGGTTGTAGTTAAACTTGTGGAATGTTTAGATGAGTTTTATCTAAACTCAGGAAGGTGTCAGGAGGAGCTATGTGATGACAGAATGGAGGGTCATCCACCCTGGGCTGTGTCATCAGTGGAGCATCCTTCAACGTCCTTGAGAAGTCCTAGCTCATTGGAGGGCCTCTCTGCTCTATGGTGAGCCTTACAGGGTGGTGGGATTTACCTGTGGGACTTATTCACTATCTGAGCTGTACCCCCAGATCATCATTGGAGACCTCTTAATCACACTTAGCTGTTTAAAAAAGAAAATTACATCTAATCTATCACACAGACAAGAGTAAACACATCCTGGGAACAGGTCCAATAACCTCAATGTGTTCTCACATATGGAGATGTCATATGTTTGGGATTTTTTCCTCTAAGTCTATCAAAGAAAATATATAGTTAGTGAGATTTAGGCCTGGGCTGAGGGTTTTCAACAAAGATAAATGAACTGGGGTGAGAGGCAGGAGTGCATAACATTGAGATAGACATGGTTAAGTGCTATGGAGAGCCAGGGTTTTTCTTCATAGATTTTTTTTTCTCCCACATCTCAACATTATCAAAAATTTCCAAAGCCTGGGGTGGTTTATCCATTTATCATTTGCAGCTAAAAGCTTTCTCCTGTTCATAGAAGTGGGTGAAATTAAAAAGAAAACACAGATAAAAACCTGAGGGGGAAATGTCAAATGCAGATGCATTAAAAAAATAATAATAATATCTTGGGCTCTCTGGATGCCTAATGGGATGGCTATACATTTTAGTTCTTGTGGGAAAAGGTAATAATTCTGAGAGAACAATATTGCAGAGGGGAATACTGGAAAAAATTAAAATCACTGATTTGTTAGAATGGGGGAATTCTGAGGGATTAAAAGTGTTTTTGTTTCAGCGGGAATTTTTTCATGTTTCACCATCCATATGGGAATATAAGCAAAAGAAAACAAGTTTCAGTAAATAAATATGACTTTGATCGTATTTCATCTTGTGTTCCGTGGAATTCAGGGTCTAAGCAACAGTTACAGGTGTTACATACAACAAAGACTCTTGGGAAAAAAATAAGTTCTCATATTTATTTGATCAGGCATTTTGGTTAATTAAAGTTAATAGACTTTCATTATTCCAGTATTTCTTAGAACTTTATAATTGCATGTGTTCATTATGAATTGATAAGATATGGTGGCCTGGACATCATTTCCCCAATATTCCATTAAAAACCCTCTCTTACTTTTTTTGTAGCCTTTCACAGGGCTAAACAATGGCTTACAGAATGATCTTTGGAAAAACCCCTGGACTAACCGGTATTAGTGTTTTGAATTATATTTGGTACTAAAGATAAAATGAGATTATTATCCTGTATGCCATAGGCTCCCTTTCCCCTCCTTCCCTCTCTCCTCTTTTTCCCCTCACTCCCTCCTTCCTTTCTGTGTGGACTGGCAGAGGGGTCACCCAAAGAGATGCACATTTTCTACCCTTTTGCTTCCTGAGGAAAACAACTGTCAACATTTTTCTTCCAAACCAATTTTTTTAAAAAACACTTTTGAGTTTTTTTCCATGATTTTCTCCATTTATTGTCATAATTTCTAAAAGAAGGGTCCTAAAATTTTTTTGGTGAAAAAGTAGAAGTGCACAGATTAAAAGAGCAATAGATATTCATTGTGAATAAGCTGATAACAACTGCCACACTGAGTAATGTGGTGGTGTGGGGGCGGGGTGCAGTTCAAGTTGAACACAGTTGAGAATCTGGGAAGGAGCCCTGGGGAGCCAATGAGAGCCAGATCTGTTCTGTAGCAGCTTCTACCATGTGGGGAGACAGGTTGGCTTTGCAGTTGCAAATGAAAAGGAAGGAAAGAGGCACAAACCCTAAACATGTAGTGGTAATTGCTTTCTTCTGATTATCAAAATCCATCCCTCAGTGCCTAGCTGAGATTTCTTCCCTTCTAGACCAGCCTTTTCTTGGCATCTCCCACGTCTAATTCCTGGTATGCTACTAGTTTCTACCAGTTACCTGGCACTCGGTATTAGATCTAATAATAGGTGATGGTTGTGGGGACTTAGTATGTAAAGTGTTGTGCTGATTGCTCCAAATGTATTTTGCCAATGAACAGTCACAGTGATCCTCTAAGGTGGCTACTAATCCTTTTACAGCTTTACATTAAAGAAACTGAAATGCAGAGAGTTAAATAATTGGCTCAAAATTACTGAAGTTGCAATTGATATAACCAAGAGTTGAACCTAGAGAGTGAATCCAGAATGCACATACTTAATCACTTGTAGTACTCCATGATGTTATAGAACAACTGAGAACACGCAATAGGAGCTCAGGAATGATTTTTTTGGTTAGTGGATTGACAGGGTCTGGTATGATGAATAAGGGAGCTTGGAGAAGTGCTATCAAGAAAAGTTGCATGAACTTGTTAGTCTCTTGAATGAGGTATACACTGTCATGTTCCTGTGTTCTTGTAGTATATTATCCTTATTAAATGATCAACTTTAAAGAAACATTTTAACACATACTCAAGTTTGATAATTTATATCATTCCACATTTATTTTAATATTTTTAAGGAGTATATAACTGCAGTTTTATAGTTGTAGTCAACAACTATGTAATTCTTTGTTCTTTTTCTCTTAACTATCACATTAATTTGCATGTTAATATGTGCAACACAATATGTGTTGACAATACTGGAAGTATCCACATAATTCTCATTTTTTATGGCTAAATACTGTTCAGTTATGTTTATGTAACTTAATTTAATTGACCATTTTTATCTGGTTGATAATGAGTAAGAGATGATTTTTTTGCTTGGTCCAGGATAGGTTAAACATGACTTCCAATACTATAGCTCAGTTTTCCATGTTATTGTTAATAGTAAGAATGGTGTGTGGATTTATACTTTTCAAAGCATTTGCTTAACTTCTTACTCATTTGATCATCCCAAGAAAGCTTCTTGCAGAATTGGGAATACTAGATAATTCCCATTTTTGTTGACTGGAGAATTAAAAGCTCAGTGCAGTGCCTAACTAGCACATAGGTGGTGTTTGAGAAATGTCAGGTAGAACAAATGACTCAAATCAGGTGTCCCAATGTCTCATCTAGTCCCTTTCTAATGCGTAGTAATTGGATCCAGGACCTCTTTCTTCTCAGTGCAAATCATATTTTGCTTCTTATCTCCTTTTTTTCCTCTTCTTTCCATTCCTATTCTTCTATCTCTATATTTTTTCAATTTTCTCGTGCTTTCTATTTTTTTTAAAACACTTGCTTCTTTATTTTCCTTATCATCTTTTTGGTAATGCACTTTCTTTTCTTATTTCTCATCATGTCACCATATCTCCTATTGCTTGAACTATGAATTGCTTACCCAATCTCTCTCCAAAATTTTTAATGATTTTCTCTTCCTGTCTCTATTTGTGTTTTATTTAAGAGATCACACTGTCTACTGAGGGATGATTGAAGATTTCAAGGCATTTCTTTTCTTTGAGTTTTTCCTTTCAGAAAACAAAAACAAAACTTTTTAGTTTGAGTAAGTCCCATTTGTTGATTCTTGTTTTTAGCTCTTGTGCTATGGGTGTCCTATTAAGGAATTTGGAGCCCAAACCCACAATATGTAGATCAGAGCCAACTTTTTCTTCTATCAGACGCAGAGTCTCTGATTTGATATCAAGCTCCTTGATCCATTTTGAGTTAACTTTTGTGCATGGTGAGAGAAAGGGATTCAGTTTCATTTTGTTGCATATGGATTTCCAGTTTTCCCAGCACCATTTGTTGAAGATGCTATCCTTCCTCCATTGCATGCTTTTAGCCCCTTTATCGAATATGAGATAGTTGTAATTTTGTGGATTGGGCTCTGTGTCCTCTGTTCTGTACCATTGGTCCACCCGCCTGTTTTGGTACCAGTACCATGCTGTTTTTGTTACTATTACTCTGTAGTACAGTTTGAAATCTGGTTTCGCTATACCTCCTGATTCACACTTCCTGCTTAGAATTGCTTTTGCTATTCTGGTCTTTTATTTTTCCATAGGAATTTCATGATTGCTTTATCTATTTCTACAAGAAATGCCGTTGGGATTTTGATTGGCATTGCATTGAACCTATAGAGAACTTTTGGTAATATCGCCATTTTGATGATGTTAGTTCTGCCTATCCATGAACAGGGTATATTTTTCCATCTTCTAAGATCTTCTTCTATTTCTCTCTTTAGGGTTCTGTGGTTTTCATTGTATAAATCTTTCACCTCTTTTGTTAGGTTGATTCCCAAGTATTTTATTTTTTGAGGATATTGTGAATGGGGTGGTTTTCCTCATTTCCATTTCAGAAGATTTGTCGCTGATATACAGGAATGCCTTTGATTTATGCGTGTTGATTTTAAATCCTGCCACTTTGCTGAATTCATTTATTAGCTCTATGTCAAGGGCTTTGTAATGTTTTGAACAACCAATAAAAAAACAAATAAAAAAAAGAAAACAAAAACATGATCCATGCTTAAATTGAGGCCTTTCTATATTTAAAAAAGGAAATAAAAAAAAAGAATCACAACAACAACAGGTATTTTCTCCTTCATGTGACTTTTGCTAAACATACCTTATCCAGGTGTAGTAATCACAGAAAGCTTACTTACAAGCTCTGCATCCATAAGGCTCCCAGTGAAATCAGGGTGGCTGATGTCTTTGTGGGAACTGTGAGCCAGACCCAGATTTCAGGGAATGTTTTTGCAGGTCTGTGTTAATGGAACACAGATGGATTTAAACATAGCTTATCCTCTTCAGTACCAAAGGCAATAGAACTCTAAGGCTACACTAACTTTCTTTCCTTACATTCATGCAAATCTCTGTGGTTTACTTGTAGTAGACAAAAACAGTGACTTAGTTGCAAGCATGATTGTTATGGTGTGATATGAGGCGCCCCCCCCATCAACTCCTATGTTAATACAGGAATATTCAGAGGTGAAATGATTAGATTGTGAGCACTGTAACCTTATCAGTTCACCCTAGTTTGAATGGGCTCACTAGGCAATAACTGTAGGCAGATAAAGTGTAGCTGGAGTAAGTGGGTCACTAGTGGGGCAATTCCCTGGAAGGGCTCATCTTCTCTGCAGCCCCTTCTCCTGTCTCTCTGCTTCCTGGTTGCCTGAGATTCCCTCTTTTATGATCTTCCACCATGATGTTCCGCCTCCCCTTGGCCCAGAGCAATGGAGTGGATTTAGACCTTAGACTAAATCTCTCTGAAACTGTGAACTCAAAGTAGACTTTTCCTCCTCTAAGTTATTTTTGTCAGGTATTTTGGTCACACTGTTGAAAATCTGACCCACACAATGATCATCAGTATTAATATTGGTTCTGATGGGGCCCAGTACAGATAGAGAATAATAAATGTTTATTGAATACTTACTGTGTGCCATCTGTATACATACATTATCTCATATACTCCTTGTTGCAACCCCAGGAGATCAGTCTTATAGCATCTCCGTTTACAACACAAGAGACT
This sequence comes from Marmota marmota marmota, assembly GCF_001458135.2. Taxonomy (NCBI): domain Eukaryota; kingdom Metazoa; phylum Chordata; class Mammalia; order Rodentia; family Sciuridae; genus Marmota; species Marmota marmota. Next base: position 7,158,149 of record NW_026000119.1, on the reverse strand, counting down.
GGGGTTAATGATAATAACCCATCTGCCCCAGCTTGTAGCCAGTAAGCAGTCGAACTGGGCTTTATACCCAAGCAGTGCTTCTTTAAAGGTACCCACGTGACTGCTGTGTCCTTGGCCTCAGTTTCCATCAGGCTCTCTCTGCTTCTTGGTCATTTTATTTACTCTTTTTGACACTTTGTGGTCTTGCCCACCATGGCCTTCCCATGCACTCTCCACACTACCTTTATGTTCAGTCCACAAGTCTGATTTCTTGTTTTGTTTTGCTTAAAGGAGTACCATCCGATGATAAAGCAAACAAACCTCACCTTTTCTTCTCAAAGTCTCCACCCACTTTTCTTAAATCAGCACAATTCAAAACTGTTGAGCTACAGCTGCTTCCTACCTACCCCTTTTCCATATTCGAATCACTGCCATATTTTGCAGATGCTACCTATGCAATAGCTGTTGGATATATTACCTTTTTTCTGTTTCTACTGCAAAACTCCAAGTTCATCTTTCCCAGAAAGTACCCTCAATTTTTTTCCCCAAAAGGCTCTTCCCTATTAAAAGTCTCTGGCTTCTTCCCAAGATGAGGGGTAACTCTTCTTGAATATTGGCTTTGATTTATAAAACACTTTTTAATGCTCAAAACTTTTTGATGGCTTCCCATTGCCTACCAAATGAATTGTAAATTCCTCACCCTGCTTTCCAAGGCCTCTGGTCTCCCTTGGCCACTAAGTGTGTGTCCAGAGCTCCAGGCATGCTAATTCTCTTCCTCATTCCACACTATCCCCTTCCTCTATACCCTGTGCTAAGAATGTCCTTAGTTAGCATCATTTGCATTTATCCACCGAGCATCAAAGTTTAAGGCCCTCTTCTTCCCTTTGGATAAATGCTCTTTGTACCTTCTTTGACACAGCATTTTGTGTGTGGTTTTCTTGTCATTCCTCCATGAACCTGTCAAGGGAAGGTTCTGAGTCTGACTCAATGTACGGTCTTCCATAGTATCATCTGTAGTGCCTCCTACCCAGCTGACTTGCCAAAAGTGTTAATAAAGTGAACCATTTTCTATTTTGAAGCTAAGTCAAGTAAAACAGAGATGGGATACAAGGTGTCAAGATCCACAAGCAGGTATGTGCTCATGTCCCCTTGTTGGTGGTGTGATCTGGCACCAAAACTGAGAGCTTTGCGTTTATATTTGACACTGCTGTTTGCCACATCCCTCTGCCACCTTCTTCAAATGGTCTGTGTTCTCGGCTCCTACTGAAGCCTTCCCAACACATTGGTGAGTTTGTGCATACTGGGTAGAAATCGATGTCCTTTCACATGAAGGTCAGTCTATTGTGGTGCTTTTTGTTTGGTTGGTTTGCTAAGAGTAAAGCAATGGCCGTAGGCACTGAAAGAAGGAAGTTTTGTTTGCTTATGTGGCTGGTTGGTTTTGTTTTGTTTGTTTTATGGTTTTTGCACTAATTCAGAGTCTCTAAGAAAAAGAACACATGCTTTCTAAGAGCTTATGGGTGAGCTGAGCCTAGAGTAATGATGAAAAGGAAAGAGATTCCTCTTTCTTGTCTGCCATCCACTTGTTATTTTTGGATCCTTTCTGTACTTATCTCACAAGTTGAATCCCATCGATTTTAAAGGAGGCATCAGAATCCAAATTCTAAATCTTATAAAGGGCCTGAGTTTCAGTATGAAATTGTTTCCTTTTTACCTCATGAGGAACAGCTACAAGTGCTGATTATTTTAACCACTTCCAAATGCACTGAATGTAGTTGCATCAGGAACCTAATCGACTGACAGGACATTACTAAAAATCTCACTGTGTGTCTAAATTTATCTTTATAGGTCATTATTTATCAGCTAAGGAGTCACTTCCCCATAAAACTCAAATCCAAAGCTATTGCTTCAACAGTACACATTTACTTTAATATCTTCAAGCTTTTTTGACTTTGCTCCAAAGACCTGAAATCAGTCATTTCACTGCTGTGTGCTTCCATCCATCATGATTGTGGGTAATCCTCACTGATCCTTGAAGCAGAGCCTTTGTGATTTGAAGAAAGCATCACACAGTGATGACCACATGCAATTTCCTCACAGCTGCAGGGTGACATATTAGGGGATGTTGCAGCTGCTGAGTCAAAATATTAATTTTTTATCTGTTGAAATTTTTAGCATGTCTGCATGCTGCGCAGATTTACAAAACAAATAGAACCTTCTGATGCTTAAAACAAGAACTGTATTTATTTTATCTGGAGCTAGTACTTCATTTCCAGGCTTCCTTGTAATGTGTTCATTAATTTGCTTGTTTAGAGTATGAATTCACTGCATTTACTAACAAGGAGGCACATACTCAAACAATTGGAATTCCACTCCCCCACACACATACTACACAAATGCTTATTAGATATCAGTAACTTGAAACAGGCTAAACAGAAAGGTACCCTGTGTCTCTCTTCTTTCCTTGTCACCCTTAATGAGTCATATGTAAAGACTCACCATTGTAATTGCAATAGTGACAAGAAAGAATTTACTTACTGAGTGGCACTGGGAGGAAATCTGAGACGACCTCCAGAATTGGCACTTTCTTCAGCAATTAATGGATGCACACTCACCATGTAGACATATTAGAGGCCAACCTCCTATTTTTCTTTTTATTACAGACAGGAAGATCAGATGTAAATGCCTCACTGCACAGATGGGGATTTTAGGATGGGACACTAATCCTTGCAGAGGCTGCTAGATTGGTGGGTTGGAAACTCACTTCCCCTATTTTAGTAACTGAAATCCTGGTAAAGATTAAGCAGCAATGGTATAAACTTTCTGTAGTGTGTCCTGGGAAATTGTTTCAAATAATCACCTTTGGGCAGGAACAGGAGTGGAGTAGACAGGGGATTCATTCTGGGGTTTGTTGGCCTCTCTGAAGATACTGCCCTTTTAAGGACACAATTTCTGATGGGTGTGTTACTACAGCATAGTCCAATAAGGATCTGAATTAGGTTAACACCTACCAAGAATAATTCAGGGGTTGCCTCCAAATCAGCTTAGTTCTAAGAAAGTGTGTCCACAGTGTAAAGTGACTGGTGTCAAACATCACTGGCACCACGTCACCTCCCGCAGTGCCTTGAATCAGGACTCCTACCATCTCTTAATTGCATTTAGACTGTATAATTAATACATTTGGCTAGCCACTGGGATATTTCTCTCGTCATCATCTCAAATTGTAACTGACAACACACTTGAAAATTGTCACACACACAGTCAGGTAGCACCTTTTTCCTCCTGGCTGGAAGTGGATAGAAACCAGTCAGTATCACCCACATTGACCTTTTCATGGGACTCCAAATTCTCCCCAGTTCCTTAGTATTTATTCCGATATTGTTTTCCTTTTACTTGACAATTATGTAAGTGCTACCTACTAGGTACTACTGATTTGGCCACATTCTACTTTGTTTTCCTTTTTAAAAGAGTTTTGGGAACTGACATGAAGATAACCTGAGGTGTGCTTTTCTTCCTTCCCAAGGTTCTCCTTGAGACCCGCACTCCCCTCCACAGTGGTGTTCATGTACTTGTGTTATGTTAGAATTCTTCACCTGCCTAGTCAAGCATAAGCCCCTTAAGAACAGTTCAGCTGTGGGATGTTAATTGCCAAGAAGGGGCTTCTGCAGATGTAACAGAGGGAAAGGGGGGAGTAAACAGTACGGACCCTAATCCCATCTCCCCGCAAACGTTTCATGTTGACAGCAGCTGAATGTCAGAGTTTTTTTGGATTGTTGGTTTTCTGCTGTGGTTTTATGTCTTCTCTCATTTATACGATTTCTTATTTAAATCTGTAAGAAAAACACAGAAACCTCAGCAGATGGATACAAAACACAAATTCCTAACTGCCTTTAGGAAGTTATTATATTCCAAACTTCTTTTCTTGACTTGTTGTGGTCTTCCAAACCTGACCCAGCCAGGACCTCAGCGGTTCCTTTTATATTCTTTTTTTTTTTTTTAATATTTATTTATTTATTTATTTATTTTTAGTTTTTTCGGCAGACACAACATCTTTGTTTGTATGTGGTGCTGAGGATCGAACCCGGCCCGCACGCATGCCAGGCAAGCGCGCTACCGCTTGAGCCACATCCCCAGCCCCTCCTTTTATATTCTTTAAGATCCTGCCATATATGAATTTTTTCTCCCTTCCTTGAAGACTTCCCATTCTTTGGGATTTTCCCAGGTCTTGAAGGCATCCCATGTCACTGGATTTTCATCGAAGATTTCCCTCTTTTTGGAACCCTTTCCAAAACCTCTCAACCTTACCTGGTTGCTCTTGCAGAGAACCCACACTCCTGGCTTCCCCTGGGAGGTCTTCCCTGTTTCCTGGACTGAGTTGGTTCCTCTCTTATATACTTCCATGTCATCCTGTCCTCACCCTATAGCATTCCATAGTAATAGCCAAGCTACTTCTATGCCTCCATGTTTACCCTGTGTTCTCTTATTGCTGAACCTGCTGTGCCACATCTCCATCCCTGGTGGCACAGACATAATTTGATTTTTTTTTTTTTTGGCATTGCCAGGGATTGAACCCAGGGCTTTGCACATGTTAGGGAATTATTCTACCACTGAGCTACACTCAAGCCCATGAACGTAAGTTGGAGAGAGCTCTCTTTAAGGAAAGAAGCGCAGCCCAAGTCCATCTGAACACTGGATCAACATTCCACTGGGCTGTCTCTAAACCAATTCTGTGGGAGAGGAGACAGGGAAAAAATGAATGGTCTCCCTGCTCCTTTTTTCTCTCCATCTGGAAAACCTTTTGTGGGGTGGGATAGGGAGATGAATAACATAGGGCTGATTTGATAGGGGACCTGGCTCTGTTAGTTCTCCAGTGCACATTTGGGTTTCCTTTCTTCTTTCCTTCCTTCTTTCTTTCCTTCTACCCCTTCCCTCCCCCCCTTTTCCTTCCTTTCTTCCTTCTTTCTTTTCTTTCTTTCTTTCTTTCTCCCCTTCTTCCTTTACCTGTGTCCTGAGATCTACAAATTTTTTTGTTTTGTCTTTTTGTTTGTTTTTAGATGGTGCTGGGGATTGAACCCAGGCCTCACACAGGCCAGGCAAGTGTTTTACCATTGAGTGATGACCCTTGCCAAAAATCTGGTACCTCTGTAGGTCTGATTTTGATGACTTTCTCTAGGAGCACATGATGATACCACATTCCTGGTTCAATGCAGGAAAGTCACAGTGGGTGAGGAAGAAATCACTGATATTGATATTTCAGATTATTATTGGACATACCTATTAACTACTCAATTATAATGATGTATGTAGGGTCATTTCTCCCCCTCCCACCATCCTGAATACCCTGTAAGTAAAGTAATAATCTCAATGTCGTAGTTTGAAAGAAACAGACTTTTTAAATGCTCATCCTCACTTAAAAAAAAAAAAAAAAAAACACAAATAAAAACAACTTAACACCAATTATCACCAACCAAATTAGTCAAGATTGGTTTTGCTATTTTAAATTTTTTGGTTCTGTTGAAGGTATGATGAAACAGTCTCATGAATGGTTCTGGGAAATATAAATTGATACAAACTTTCTGGAAAGAATTTTTTGACACATATTAAGAATTTTGTCTTGTTTTTCATTCCCATGGTGGTTAAAAGTATATACCCCAGAGTTGGTCTGGATGTGACATATGAGCAAGGGACTTTTAAACTCCCAGAGCCTCAGTTTCTCATTTGTAAAGTGGGGATAATGAGATTGTCTACTTCATCTCTTCAGATGAGATTATGCATTTATAGTAATTAGTAGAGTGCTTAATATGTATTCAGAACTCAGTAAATGTAAATAAACTATAATGATACTGTGAATTATACTATTTCAACATTGTCCTTTAGGAAATAATCTGGAGTGCAGACAAAGGTTTATGCACAAAGATTTTATCATAGACTTAATTAGAAATTGAAGACAAATTGGAAGTAAATGTTCAAACTATAAGAAAAAAAAGCATTTTTGGTTGTTTCCTCGATGCTGGAATATCAAGTAGGTCCTGTTTACAAAGAGTCTCTAATGATAGGTAGAAATGTTGGTGAGTATATTGAGTATATAAAAAAGGGTATTGAGTATGTAAAAAAAGAGCTACATGCTCACATTTAATATAATCTCACCAGTGTGAAAATCTGTATATGTAAAATATGTAGAGAAAAAACTAAAAGAAAAAATGCCAATGTTAGTAGTTAGTTACTGGCTCTGAAAGGCATTCCTAGGGTGATTTTCATGCTTATTTATAATGTGTAAAGATTTTTTTCTATTTTCGTCCATGGACTACTTTACAGTCAGAAAAATACTACCCCAAGATCCCTGTTTGAACTCTGCTCAGCGTTTTCCTCTGTAGATCACAGTGGCCCAGGCTGGAGCCAGAATCCTGCTCGCAGGTGGTACCCAAGGGACTGGCCCCTTGTAGCCTGTCATGCCTGAGTTCTGGAGTTGCCCCAGGGAACGGTACTTTTCTGGTTGTAAGTCAGAACACTGGTATTAATCCTCGAGCTCTTGTTGCTCTGATTTCTGGCTTCTTTCCCTGTGAGTCATTACTCATTTTGAGATCTCCCAAGGAATTCTTTCCAACAAAGAGATTTTGACTTTGAGCCTCTGAAGACATAGGTGTTTTCTAGGTTTTAGGAATTTATTGTTCCTTTTGGCTTGGTTTAATAAAAATCAGTCAACCAGCCTTTGGAACAGGATTCCAAAGCATATTTATTTAAGTGGTCTTCCGTGGAGGGCTTGTGTATGACAGGATTAGGAAGGGAGGTTTGCGTGAGTGGATGAATGCAGTACCCACTCAGGTTGTTGCTTCGGAGTGAATTTATTTAGAGGATCTGGTGTTCAGTATGACTTTTTAAATCACAGAATGCCTACAGATAGCGAACAAAAAGAGAGGGTTCAACTTTCCAAACTCAAGTACTTATAATCTCCCATGTAAGCTGGATCTGTAAACTAACTTGGATTAATGTGACACTTTGGGCAGCTGCAGTTCATGGTTTTATATTTTCAGACATCATTTATTGATTTCTCCTTTGCCTCTGGGTACTCACTCTATCATGCAATGTGATATGTCAGGGGATTGATGGATATCTTCTTATGACTCTTGTAACAGGGAGCCATAGAAGGAAGTGGAGGCCCCAAGTCGTTTCAGTCTCCACAGTTCTTGAGCTGTTTCTACTAGCTTCTGGAAGCTCTACACCTAAATCCAGGCATTTTTGGTTGAATACATCTGGAGACTTAGTTAGCATAGAAGTTGAGGGTTGTGAGAAATCCCTACATTCATCAGGCAGTCAGAGGCAGAGAAAGAGGACTCAGAGCAAGATGATCACCAGGGTAAAATGTGCTAGGAGAGGATACAGGGATTTTGCTGAGGAGGGCCGGAACTCTGGAGGCCAAAGGCAGGTAACAATGAAGTGGGAGTTAGGAAGGCAGGAGACAGGGTATGCAGAGCAAAAAGTTCTGGGGCAGGAAGAAGTGCAGAACACGTTTGTATGTTGAGGTAAAAGGAAGTAAGGGGGAGGAAAAGTGGAATAAGTTGAAAAATTGGATCAAGAATGCAGATGCAGGGCTGGGTGTGGTGGCACATGGCAGTAATCCCAATGGCTTGGGAGCCTGAGGCAGGAGGTTCACAAGTTCAAAGCCAGCCTCAGCAACTTAACAAGATCCTATCTCAAAATAAAATGTTAAAAAGGGCTGACATTGTGGCTCAGTGGTTAAGTGCCCCTGGGTTCACACAAAAAAATGTAGATGGAGGAATCCTGAGACATGGAAGAAAATGAAATAAAAAAATGGGTAAAGATAGCTGTTAAGGTTGGAAGGAATGAATTGAAGGTGCTAATTGAGTGAAGTAGCTGGGAGAGTGGGGAGAAGGATCCACCTGACTCTCGCTTCCTTCAGAAGTAATTAATACACAGCACACTCCTCATTTCAGCAGCTTCTAGAGAGCCCCAGGATCAGGCAGACCCATAAATACCTATTTATTATACCCACAAAACACTACAGAGATTTGCTTACTTTCTCTTCGAAATGTCCCCTTGGTGATTATTCTTTTTTTAATTTCTCTAATTGCACACTAGAGAGAGCTTCAGTTAGATGCAGCTAGTTGTTAGGCAGCGGAACACCTGCAGATCTTGTTGCTGCATGCCTGAGCCCAGAAAGCTCTGTTCATGCTTGTTTGAAGAGGACGAGGCTAAGGCTTTTCAAATAAAAAAGCCTTGACTCTGGTAGTGTTTCGGAGATTTCCATCCTAGAACTTCCCCACTCGCCCAGGTAATCATGAAACACTCTCACCTTCACTTCCCCCAGCAACTTTCCAGAGCTTTTGAACTTCCCCTTGCACACCTAGGATTGTGCTGCTGCTCTGGGAGGAAGACACAGAAGAACAGACGGCTTGGCATGTGTAGAAACCACGCACCAGGTGGGGGAAGAGTCCCCTTCTCAAATTTCCCTTGATCTGGTTATTATTTCCTTTATAATTTACTGAAGAGCTATAATGAGGATTAATTTGGTTCTTATGATATCATGAATTGTTTTTGATATGGGCAAAAAAGCTGCTTGTAATTTGAAACTCCCAAGGTTCAGCGAAAGGTCAGGCAGGGGCTGTTGGTTTGTGTGCTATTGAGAGTCCTTGTTTTTCAGGGGAACACTTGGCTCAACTTCTGGGCTGGCTTTAGGGTTTCTAGGGAAAGGGTTCTTCTGTGGACAAGTGGGCACTGGGATGGGGGCGAGAGCTGGTACTTGTACAGAAAATGTGTCTAGATGGTCAGTAGTTGAGAAAGTGTCACCAAGAGTACAGGTAGAAAGACTGATTTTCAACAGGGCTCAGGGCAGGTGATCCATTTTACTGACATGGATTTTTTTTAATGAAAATCACAGTGTCTCTCTCCAAAGCCTTGAGGTGAAACAGGACCCTCTGGTATTGCCAACTGGCCATGCTATCAATAGGAACTAGGATCAAAGGAGCTGTCTGTATCAATAACTAAGAAAATAGTGAAGAAACCACACAGCACAGGAACATAAGTTTCTCAGGTAGGATGGCTCGGTGACCTAAGGGTCAGCTCTAGCACTGGAAGGAGCAAGAGAGAGAGCAGGCACACCCGAAAACTTCTATTTATTGGGAAAAATACATTCGAGAAAGTTCCACCCAAATAAGGCAAGGGATTGGGTTTCGAAGGGTGGAGGGTGGAGTCTTGCTTGGTGATGTCTTGTGGTCAGCAGATTGACTGACATCTTGGAAAGCCACACCCATCTCAGGTGCTGTGTGGAATCATAGGCAGAGTGAGAGGAAAGGCACACATGTCGCACAGCCCCGTCAGGCAGTAATGTCAGGCCAGTCCCCTCATACACTCACATGCGCACTGCTCACACACACACAGCCCATGGCTAGCTCGTGACACTCTGGGTCCTGGGTGGGCATTAGCAAGTGCAAGCTCTTTGCATCCTGCACGGGAAGATGGGAAGGCTCTGTATCCTGAACTCTGACTTTTCTTTTCCTAAATCTTTATTCCTTTTTCATTTGGGCGCATAATTCAGGATTTGTGGGTTTTCTTCTGCCTTTGGGATGAAGGATGGTAAACGAGACTCAGAGGGTAATCACCACTTGAAAGCAGAGCAGAGGACATTTTCACCCACAATGAAAGCTGAGCACAATCGAGTTCTTTATTAGAGGATGACTATTATATGAGCGAGAACAAGAGAGTGCTGGCTGCACAAGATAATTTGTTTTATAGTTTTAATCACAGCTGGTCTGACAGAGCGGCTATGAATCATGTATCAGGTCATAAAAGTGATTTTTTTTCAACTCCCAACCCTTCTTTATAACTTTATCTCTAGCTAAAGACTAAAAATTTCCAGTGACTCAGTCCATTATGTACTACCTGCCTTGCCCTCATCCCAAAGGCTGAGACTGGTATGCTCTCTCTGGAAGACCAAATTTGTGAGAAGGAGCCAAGTGCAGGGCTCAGAAGCCCACTATGACCAGGAGCACAGACTGGGGACACACTGCCCTCAAGTGCATGGAGCCCTTATGGGAGATGTTGAGCATACCGAGCCTGCTGTTTCTGTTGGTCTGACAGTTCTGTCTACACCCCCAGCAAGTATCTATCACATGTGCCCTGGTACTTGAAGGTCATTCAATTGGAAAGAGATGAAAACTCAATTGCTGTGCTGGGCCTAGCCATTTGCTAAAAACCTCAAACACACAATTTGTACAGGTCCCAAGCTTCTGCTTTACTGACATACGCTGCCTTTGGGCTACTCTCCGGCTGTCTGTGCTGCAGTGCTGGTAATTGAAATCCCTCTGCCCTCCGGTGTAGTGATTAGGCTGTACTCATGAGTACCGCTGCCATCTCTCTGTTCCCTGCCCTCTCCAGACTGCCATCCCCTGTGCCAGCACTGTGTAGCTGATCTCCAGGACACTGGGAGCGTCTGCCTGAGGTGCCAGAATGCCCGCTACCTGCTGCTAGGGGACCACTGTGTTCCTGACTGCCCTTCTGGATACTACGCAGAGAGGGGAGCTTGTAAAAGTGAGTTAAGTGCTGACTCAGGAGGTTCTCCTGGGGGCAGTTGCTGAGAGGGCTTGAGCTTCCTGAAGAAGAGAGGAGCATATGTGCATGGACCGTGAGCCAGACCAGCGAATGTGCTCGAAGTGGGGGCCTTGTTATAACCAGCACTTGCAATGCAGCCTTGGAAGTCAGCCTGGCTTCATGGTTTCTGTTTGTTTCTCTGCAGAATGCCACTCCTCCTGCAGAACCTGCCAGGGTGGAGGACCTTTCTCCTGCTCCTCATGTGACGCCAACCTCGTTCTGACCCACATTGGCACCTGCAGCACCACTTGCTTCCCTGGGCACCATCTCGATGACAACCATGCTTGCCAGCGTAGGTATTTTAAATGAACCTTCTCCCCTCTTCTGCTCTTCTGGGCCCATGAGAAGAAATTGTGAGGTTCATACTGCCATCTTCTCTCCTGGCAGCCTTCATTTTTCTAAAAGGAAGAAAGCTCATCTAAAAGGCAACATGGATACTCTTAGAAGACTACAACTCAGATTTCAGACTCACTGAAAGCACTGTCCTTTCTGAGTATCAGCTACGTGATTTTAGGCAGGTTACTTAACTTCTCTTTTCCGGTTACCTCATTAACAAAATAAAAATGTTAGTCTGTCTCATCTTTACGGTTTCTCTCATAAATCCAGTTGTTTGATCCTGGGCAGAGAATGGAGCTCACTCTAATTCACAGTCAGTGGATTGAGCACGCGCCTGTATTTAATTTGTCTTCTACGTGTATTTATTGAATATTGACAATGTGCCAGGCTTTATATGTTTCAAAACATTCCATTTCTGCCCAAATAATAGTTATTTTATCTTGTATAAGAGCTACTCATATACATGTCTTATATCCTAAATAAGCTAGAATATGATTAATTACTTTGATTCAAAGAGGACAAAGGACAAACCAAGAGTTAGAATAAATTAGGGAAAGGGCAAATCTGGATGGGAAAAAAATTAGGAAATCCTTCACAGATAAAGGAACATTTGTGATAGGCCAGGGCAGCTTACTTTATTTCAATCACTAAAGTGTCATTTTAAAAAAATTGTTATACTTTTGAAAATGACAGTGAACAAATACAGTGGTGATATTTCAATTTCATGTTCTGGGAAGAACCATATTAAAGGCAGTGTCGACTAGTGGCTAGGAGAGTGGGCTCTGGAATCAGGAGACTAAAGTTCAAATCCTAAATGGCACTCGCCCACTCTGTGACAAGTCAGTTAATTGTAGTTCCTTAGTTTATTTTTCTGTGAAAAGGGGATTTGAACAGCATCTACACTCCAATGTTGTTGCAGTTAACACAGACCCCAGCAGGGAACCAGGTCTATGCAGACTAACTATTGTTGTTACCATTTGTCATGGTCATTATCACCATTATCAACACCATCTGGAATGAGGCAAATAATTTAATAAAGTTTATTTATATGGATGGATAGAGATAGAACGATAAATACCGCCTTTAATTTATTGAGATGCTTGCGTGTATTTGCATTTGAAATGAAGTTATATGAAACTCACACTTTTGCATCATTTGTTGAGATACCAGAGATAGAACTCTTTTTCAATGAGAAGATTTCTTTACTTTTGAAACAAAAACTTTGCTTGTTATATATCAACCATCCGCTGGAATCTGTAGATTCTATAGTGCAGGAGACAGGAATAAAATACTTGTGCTTTCTATCCAAGAGCAAGAGCGTGTTGGTGGAGAAATGGTGACTTAGATTTATGAGGATCTTCCTAGCAGCAGACTCACAGAAATAGAAGTTCAAAAGAAAAAAACAGAATCCCTTGTATGAAGTATAGGTGACAAAAATGCATTGCATTAAAATATTTCTCTTTTGGGAAGTGTTTTCCTTGCTGCAGGGTGGCCGTTGCATAAACACATTTGCTATGCTACCATGTAAACAGGATTTCATAGACTATTTCAGTTGAATTAAGAACCTCCTAACTTTAGTCCTTAAGTTTCACCCTTTCTAAGATTGGATCAAGTAAGCCCCAAATTGAGATATTTGAGTTTCTATTATGTAAAAAAAAAAAATAAAAGTCAACAATGCTCCTTTGTAATGCTCCCCATTATAGACAATTATAGGCCCTGACAATTTTAGAAATTGTGTAGTAAAGGGCTTTTGAGGAAATGTAATCAGAATTGTGTGAGGCAGTGATAACTATATTATTAAAGAAATTAAGGACTGGAGAGCTTTCTAGATTTCAGTTGCAGAAATCTTTAGAAAGTGTGCATTATTAACTGAGCTCTAAAGTTTTAAGGGTGACTAGGTTGAGATAGAAACTATAAAAAAGCAATAATAAGGGGCTGGGGTTGTGGCTCAGAGGTAGAGCACTTGCCTCACATGTGTGAGGCACTGGGTTTGATTCTCAGCACCACATATAAATAAGTGAATAATATAAAGGTCCATGAACAACTATATATATATATTAATTAATATATATATTAATTAATATATATATATTAATATTAAAAGCAATAATAAAAAAAAAGGTTCTCAGTCCTTAAAACCGTAGTGCTTTGGAGCTCAAGGACTCCAAAGTTACTCCATCAAACATTGCACCCCATGCAAAGATAAAGATGGCTTTTCATAGCCCTCCACGGAGCAACAGAGAATGATCCCTCATTTACACAGTTACCTTCAGAGGTTTAATTAACTGTCATTTCCCACTTGGACATTGCTCCAGGTAGAACTGGAGCCAGCAGAGTGTTCAAGCAGAAGTGGGTGGCCATCTCTAATTTAGGGACATTTCTTTTACCAATTACAAAGATTTACTTTTTGAGTATGCATTTCAACCATCTTCAAATGCACCTACAACTACTAGGTACCACTTCATTTTTGTATTCACAAGTTTATCTTTGGGATCTTCATCAAATACTTTGCCCAATCAAAGTAGACATGAAGAACAGTGGAATAGTGCAGACGACACTGTGATAAACCCACATACTGACAACCATTTGATCCTTGACAAGAGAGCCAAAAATATGTTGGAGAGAAGACAGCCTTTTTAACAAATGATGTTGGGAAAAACTGGATATTCATATGAAGATTGAAACTAGATCCTTGTCTCTCACCCTGCACAAAAGTCAAATTAAACCTGAATCAAGGACCAGAAACTTTGCAAATGCTAGAAGAAAACAGGGTCAACACTCCACCATATTGGTACAGGCACTGGCTTCCTTAATAAGTTCCCTAAAACTCAAGAAATAAAACCAGGAATCAATAGTGGAATGTCTTCAAATTAAAAAAGCTTCTACACAGCAAAGGAAATGATTAAGAATGGGGGTAAGTCTTTGCCAGCTGCTTCTCTGACAGGAGATTAATATCTAGACTATATAAAGAACTCAAAAAACTTAGTACCAAAAAACAAACAAACAAACAAAAACTCAATCAATAAATGAGCAAAAGAACCAGACACTTCTCAAAAGAAAAAACACAGATGGTCAAATGATATATGAAAAATGTTCAATATCCCTAGCAATCAAGGAAATACAAATCAAAACTACACTGAGATTTTCTCTCATTCAGTCATAATGGCAATGATCAAGAATACAAATAATAACAAATGCTGGCAAGGATGTGGAAGGAAAGATACACTTATACATTGTTATAAGAGACTGCAAATTAGTACATACACTCTGGAAAACTATGAAGATTCCTCAAAATACTAGGAATGGAACCACCATTTGGCCCACCCATCCCATCACTCCCTCATATTTATCCAAAAGAAATAAAATCAGAATAATAGAGCCATACAGCTACTTCAATATTGATAGTAACACAACTCAAAATTGCTAAGTTATGGAATCAGTCTGGATGACTGTCAATAGACAAATGGAAAATGATATATATATATATATCATATATATATATATATATATATATATGATATATATATATATATATATATATACACATGTATATATATATACACACACACACACACACAATGAAGTATTATGCAGCCATAAAAAGAATGAAACTATGGCACTGGCTGATAAATGGTTGGAAATGGAGAACATCACATCGAGTAAACTAAGCCAGTCAGAAAATCAAGGGTCAAAAGTTTGCTTTCATATTTGGAAGCTAGAACAAAATAAGGGAAAGAAGGAGGAGGAATCAGATATCATAAAGTTAATAGGAAAGATCAGTGCAGTAGAAGGAGATCAAGAGGGAGGAAGGAGGAACTATAAAGGGGAGGAAATGTGGAATGAATTTAACAAATCACATGATGTACTATAGGGAATTTCACCTTTATGTACATGTAGAAAGCACCAATCAAAAATAAATAAATGGGGACTCAGCACCACATATAAATAAGTGAACAAAATAAAGGTCCATTAACAACCAAAAATTTTTTTTAAAGAAAGAAAGAGTGAAGCAGGAGGCATCACTGTACTACAGAGCCATAGTAACAAAAATGGCATGGTATTGGCACGTAGACCAATGGTACAGAATAAGAGACACAGAGACAAACCCATATAAATACAGTTATCTTGTACTAGACAAAGGCGCCAGAAACATTCACTGGGGAAAAGATAGGCTCTTCACCAAACAGTGCTGGGAAAACTGGAAATCCATATGTAACAAGATGAAATTAAATCCCTATCTCTCACCATGCATGAAACTCAATTCAGTGTGGATCAAAGACTTCAGCACTAGAACAGAGACCCCATGCCTAATAGGAGAAAAGTAGGCTCAGATCTTCACCATGTCAGCTTAGGATCTGATTTCATTGACAAGACTCCTAAAGCTCAAGAAGTAAAATCAAGAATCAATAAATGTGATTGATTAAAATTAAAAAGCTTCTTCTCATCAGAGGAAACAATCAATAATGTGAATAGAGAGCCTACAGAATGGGAGAAAATCTTTACTTAAGGCACCTCAGATAGAGCATTAATCTCCAGGATGTATAAAGAGCTCAAAAAACTTAATGCCAAAAAAACCCCAAATAACCCAAATCAATAAATGGGCCAAGGAACTGAACAGACACTTCTCAGAAGGTGATATATACAATCAATCAACAAATATATGAAAAAATGTTCGACAACTCTAGCAATTAGAGAAATGCAAATCAAAAAGACTCTAAGATTTCATCTCACTCCAGCCAGAATGGCAATTATCAAGAATACAAACAACAATAAATGTTGGTGAGGATGTGGGGAAAAGGTACACCCCGACATTGTTGGTGGGGCTGCAAATTGATGCAACCATTATGGAAAGCAGTATGGTGATTCCTTAGAAAACTTGAAATGGAACCACCATTTGACCCAGCTCTTTCTTCGCTTTATACGCAAAGGACTTAAAATCAGCATATGACACAGCCATATCAATGTTTATAGCAGCTTAACTTACAATATCTAAACTGTGAAACCAACCTAGGTGCCCTTCAGCAGATGAATGGATAAAGAAAATGTGGTATATATACACAATGGAGTATTATTCAGCCTTAAAGAGGAATGAAATTATGGTGTTTGCAGGTAGATGCATGGAGCCTGAGAATATCATGCTAAGCAAAATAAACCAATCCCCCAGAAACAAAAGCTGAATGTTTTCTCTGATATGCAGATGCTAATTCACAATAGGGGAGGGGGTAGGGAAGAATAGAAGTACTTTGGAATAGGCAGAGAGGAATGAAGGTAAGGGAGGGGGCATGGGGGTAGGAAAGATAATAGAATGAATCAGACATTATTACCCTATGTGCATATATGACTACATTACTGGTGTCATTCTACATCATGTACAACCAGAGAACACTTTGATGTCTTTTAAACCTACATCTCACTCACCAGGTCCCTCTGTACTCTTTTCCTCTGACATGTATTCAGAGTCAATTTCAGAATGAGGCAGAGATGGTGGTGCTTGTGCATGTGTTAGTGTGGTGGGTGTACTTACATATTACAACACTTGGATTTTTTTCATTTCTGTAGTAAGTGTTTATTGAACACCTACAATATGACAGATCACCAGCTAGATGCTGGGGAATATTGTAAGGAACATAACACACCTGGTCTTTGCATTCCAAGTCTACAGCCTAAAGGGTACACATGTTAAACAAATAATCACCTCAGTGAAAATTGTTACCTAAGGCAGGAAAGAAATGTCTGGGTGCTGTCAGAGCATGTACCTGTGAGACCTGTTCTAGAATGGAGATTCCACAAAGGATTTCTGGGAGGAGAGAGAAAGAGGATGGGTAAAGAGTTAAAGACTTGGAGATTATAGTAAGAGGATTCAAATGTGTATGTTAAGCTTTCCAGGAGGAGAGAATGAAGGGAGGGTGGAGGAACAATATTCGTACAGATGTTGGTTAGAAATTTTCCAGGATTGAGGAAAGACTGGGTTTTAGGGGGAAGTGTACTTTGAAACCTAAGTAGTAAGAATGAAAAAGTCACTCTGGTAAATGCTTGGAAATGAGATTGCAAGAGTAAAAAAGTTAGGAGGCTGTGATAGTAATTAAGCAAGGGATGATGATGGCTTGGCTATATTGGCATTTGTGGATATGGAGGAAAGCAAAAAGTCCTCAGAGTTATGTTGGAGAGTTTGAATAAATAGGATCCAGTGAGTGACTGGATTAGGAGTGAAGGAAGGAAGATATCAAGATAGACTCTTAAGTTTTCCAGCAAGAAAAACTGAGTAGATAGAGAAATGAGAGAATGCAAAAGCATGACCAGATTGGGAATCATCCCTGCATGCCTGAATCGCCTGACGGGCTGCTGAGAATTACCTTTCGTCAAACCAATAAGCCGAGCAACCTTTAAATCCTGAAAATATGGGATTTTACAAGCTTCACAATTAAGTTGGTGCCTAATTTTAATCTTGGCCTACCTACACCCACACCCTCCCCCACTGCCCCCCCCAACACACAGTGTACATCATGAGCTACAAGGGACTTGATTCCCTAAGAAGTTAAGTTCAAATAAAACTCTGGGCTATAATTCTAGAGATCTTAGGGTAAGAATAAATTTTATGGCTGAATCACAGGACAATTTGGATGTGGGATTTCCATCTTTGAGTTTATAATTTATCTTTTGGGAAAACAAGAGTACCTTCTGTATTTTGGGAAATAAAACTAATATTTTCTGTGTCTATTGATCACCGTGGAGGGTTCTGAGCCATAATTAAAGAACAGGTTGGGGCAGGGCTTTGTCCCTCTGCAGCATGTGTCTAGTTTTGATCAATGTGTCCCTATTTGCAATTGTAATCATCCGGTCATTTTCTTTTCCTGTCTGCTCAGCATGCGACACACATTGCTGGAGCTGTGATTCACAGGCCAGCTGTACCTCCTGCCGAGATCCAAGCAAGGTCCTGCTCTATGGGGACTGCCAGTATGAGAGCTGTGCCCCACAGTACTATCTTGACATCTCCACCAAGACATGCAGAGGTAAAGTTCTTCCTGAATTGTGTTAAGGAGTCTTTTACTCCATGATACCTCTTTACTATAAACGCCCCGTGCCCCACATTGGGAAAATGCCTTCATCAATCATTTTGACTTTCTCTGATGATAGCAAGAATTAATGTACGAGTGAATTCATCTACTCCCTCATTGATTTGTTTTCTAAGCCAATTTTTTGAGCACCCACTATGAACTAGACATTGTTCCACATATTGGTAACTAGACCAGAGGTAGCAAAATAAAAATGCTCAGGTTATGTTTGACCCATAGACATGTTTTGTGTGGCCCACCTAATGTTCTGAAATTTAAAAATCTTTGGTTATTTGCCTCTTAACAAGCTAGAAGTCTTCACATACAAAAAGAATTTGAGATTTTCAGTTTCTTTTGGAGAAAAAAATAGGAAGATCTGGCAATACTTGGTTTGCTTTACTACACAGTGCAACAAGAGGTTGACTGTGTTGCTGTCATCCCCACTGGATGGAGCATCAACTCCTCAATTTACCACAGTCCCCACCATTCCATAGTCTATCATGCCAGGCCTATTTCAAAGGGCCTTGTAGGTATTTTTATTTACAGTTCCAGATTGCTAGACTCTAAGCTTAAAGAGATCAGGAGTTGTATCTGATTTGTCCACCTTCACTTAACACAGTCAAATGAGTGAAGATAGAGTTGTTGTCCTTGAGGAATTTTTAACATGACAATGTCAAATTCCAAATGCCTATTTTCCTTGTTCTTCAGTAGTTGGAATTTGTGGGCCTTGTGGTTTTTGAACAGCAGTGCATAAGGGGAAAGATAGAGTTAAGAGCAGATTTTACTTGATTCTGTTCCATTTCATCTCCTCATTCCAGCCTCTTTCCATGTTTCCCTCTATCCCTTTGGCTCTGGCAGAGAAACTAGAGCTTAGATATGGAGGTCAAACATCTGTCAAGTAAACTTGGGATGCTTTAAGGCTCTGCAAAATTGCACACTTTCCAGTCCAAGAAATTCTACTTGGTTGTCAACTTAGGTGGTCTGCTGGGCTCAAGACCACAGAAGCTTTCCTTTTATTTATTTTTTTTCTTCTAACCAGGGGCTGTCAGTATGTGGTGAAAAATAAGATTATCACAAAGCCTCCCTGCTGTAGATGATTTCATAACTATACTGGCAGTTGTGAGTCTCTTGTTTTAGTCTTTTTCCCTCAGGATCCATTCAGCTAAATAAATGAGTGAGATTAACTTTATAAATTTTCTTGGTAGCATGTGTACTGTCTTGCACATTTACCTGTTTCTTGGAGACTTTGAAATAGTGCATCAAGATAGAGAAAAGGTGACTAATGAGAGGTTTCCCTAGCTTCTTAGCAGGGTGGGGAAAGTGGGATTAAGACAGTCTTGAGTAGAGATATGTTCTCTAAGAAAAATATTTTAACAGCAAACACTCACTGAGCTGTTGCTATATGCCAGACACTGTATTATGTTATTGATTATTGATTGATTGATTTTGTTGGGATTGAACCCAGAGCTGTGCATACCAAGCACTCACTTCACCATTGAGTTATACCCATCTAAATTCTTTACCTTCATTAATTTGCTAATTTTCACGAAAACCTTATATAATGGGCACATTTGTCCCTGTTTTACTAAGGTTCAACAAGTTTAAGGGTGATATACAGGATTGTACAGATTAAAAGTAGCAAAGTCATGACTTAAATAACAACTTATTTCAAAACCCAGGTATTTAACCTCACTTCCCTCATTCTGTCTTCCACACATGAAGGTCTGGCTTCCTTACTAGAGAGAACACTGGCTGTCAAACATGAGTTTTCTAAATGTATCAGAATTTAAAGGGTCATTAAAAAGAACAACAGTAACAACTATAATAATTGTTATAACAAAAATAATAGTAGCAGCAATATATTTTCCTGTGCCCCACCCCTGAGACCACATCAGTATGTCTCACATTGAGACTGATCATCTGTGTTTCTAACAATCCCCCGGATCATCCAAGGTTGGCCCCACTAGAGTGCAAGCTCCTTGAAGGCAGGGTCTGTACTTCCCACTGTTACATTCTCCTCGTGCAGTGATATGCATTATTGCATATCAAGTGCTTGTTGAGCAAATGAACATGTGAACAAGTCCATTCTGCTGACCCCAATGAGGTCTTTTCCAGTAAGCCATTTCTTTCTGGACACTTTCTTTATCTCCATTTAAGTCTAACATCACTGTTTCTTTCTGTTGTATTGGTCAATGCCTAATTTTTGAGAGCGAGAGTCACGTGGCTGGTGTCAGTGACAGTATCAGATACATTCTGAGTGGGATCTCTGATATCTCTTTACCTATGGAGCACTGAGCATTTGGAGAAAGTCTAGATTAGGCTTGTGGGCAATTTGGCCCACTCCCCATGGCAGACTTTGTGTGAAGAGTTGGCATACAAATTCAGGTAGACCTGGCTCTCTGCAGCCCAGCTGATAAGCAGGCTCTGCACAAAGTGTGGCGTGCTCTTTGTACATGCCCATGTCTAACATATTGAGGAACACAAAACCTCAGAGGAGCATCAGGGCTACTGCAAGCACAGGCCTTGTTACAACTGCCTTATCTGACATCTCATATTGTCCCCGCTTTACCTCTTGCAGCTGCAGACAGCCTCCTCATAAATTAGTCTGTGGGCCTCGGGGGTGGACAGAGGGGAAGCTAATCTAACATAGGATTTCTTTCTAGAGTGTGATTGGAGTTGCAATGCATGCAGTGGTCCTCTGAGAACTGACTGCCTGCAGTGCATGGATGGCTACGTTCTCCAGGAGGGTGCCTGTGTGGAGCAGTGCTCGCCATCTTTCTACCGGGACATGGGCCTCTGCAAGAGTGAGTGTCTGGAGACCCCCCCCACTCTGTGATCATTGAAGTTTTGGTTGCTGATTTCTGAGAAGCCTGTGACAAGAGTCCCTTCTGGCTTTTTATCCCATTCTGGGTTTCTTTGCTAACAGTTGTCTTTGTTATGAAAATTTTCCTTTCCTTCTCCCATGCTTTTATGTGACATATGCTAAAATTTGATGCCAGTATGGGAATCTTAGGGTTGTATGGTAGGCCATTACGTTTGGATTTCTTTAAAGATTTGAAATACTGTCCTCCAGATGGGAAGATTTGTGTACCTGGGCATTCAAGCACACGGAAAGACTATGTTGTTCTACCATCTCCCTCAAATCTCTGTATGCCATATGCCTCACCATCAACTCTCTCTGCCCAGTACCTTCTTCAGCCTCAGTTTAACACCACAAAATCCTCAGACCCTGAAATTCCTACCAGAACTACACTGAGACCATTTCTGAATGATTGACTGGATGAATCAGGAAAAGACCAACACTTAAGTAACACAGTACTGAAAGCTAAGGACTAGTTAATACTAACAATAGTTGATAATATCCATCGGTCACTTTAGAGTTCATGGATAATATTCCATCAATTTGATCTTTACCTGGTAAGGTATGTGGGACAATATTTTACTCCCATTTTAAAGGGAATAACACGGAGGCACATAGAGGTGAAGTAACTTTTCCTCTAACTGTTAAGTATGGGGATCACAAGAAGAACTGTGGCTCCGTGACTTCTCATGGGGTGCTTTGCCCAGTACATCGGATGGTGTTGCTGCCTGATACCTAGTGCTGCCTTGAATAGGGGCCCAGATCCTTTTGCAAAGCTACACACTTTCATATTGACTTGACTTTTGCCTTTCAGGCTGTGATAGACACTGTCTCCAGTGCCAGGGGCCCCATGAGTGTACCCGCTGTGAAGGGCCATTTCTCCTCTTGGAAGCCCAGTGTGTCCAGGAATGTGGGAAGGGGTACTTTGCAGACCATGCAAAGCACAAATGCTCAGGTAACTTGAGTCTAAACTAAGTGCTCTGGTAAGAAGTAAGAGCATCAAATCGTGTGTGCTGGTTCTCAGGCAACCAGGAGCATCCGAATTAGAGGCAGAAAGAAAACCCAGGGAACTTGGCCTAAGTAATTGATGGCTTCCTATGCACATCTGCTGAATGCTAGTTAAATAGGAATTAGGAGTGTAGCCCAATAATTCTCTTGCACAAATCAATATGTCCCTAAAGGTCTTTATGGAAACAAAGCCAATTTTTTTAATGGAATGTAAAGTTTATATTGAACTGCAGTGAGGTATCCATTAAGAGTGGAGCCATATTGATACGGACAAAGAATTTTCAGTGTGTAGACTAAATCACCTATAACCCTGATATTGGTATTATATCCTTGAAGACTAGGATTCTGAGGAATAATTTGGTGATATATACTGGAGCTTTTATTGTTAAACTCAAAGTCTTAATCTCCTTGTCCACTGGATCATCCAAGAAAATTTTCTGTTCATTCTCATCATTTCTACCAAACCTTCATACCATATGCCCCACTTGAAAGAATAACTGATGTTTAACAATAATGCCATTAACCAGGCACAACATTTTATGTTTCACCAAATTTTCTTCATCTGCCTTGTCTTATTTAACATTCACAACAACTTGATAAAATATGACAGATACTATGAATCTTATTTTACAGGGGAACAGAAAACAGACTAAAAAGTGTTGTTAATCAAGGCAATGTAAATCAGACATTAAACCCAGGTTTTCTGATTCCAGTCAAGGTCCTTTATACTGTGTAACCACTCTATAACAAAATCCCAGCAAAGGAAGCCAGAAAATTAGGCAGTTATCACTCAATCCATAGAAGATTATCAAGGACCGAAAGAAATAATTCGGTGGTTCTTTAAATAGCTGACTTTCCTCATGCATTTAAAATATTTCTACTACTACTACTACTACTACTACTACTACTACTACTTTAATAATAATAATAATAATAATAATAATAACAGTGAGCAGTGGCAGCAATAGAACACTCAGACCTTTCTATGCGTTCACTATTCTAGTCATTTCACATTATAACATGTCATCCTACAACTATTACTTGCATTAGGTGATATTATTATTCTCTTTTTAAAAACAAAGCAAAACAAAATTGCAGCACTGTTGAAGGAACTTGTCCAAGGTCACAGCTGGTAAGTGACAGAGAAGGAATGGTACCTAAAGATAGTCTATGCTCTTAATCACTATGAATGTCCTCTCATACAAGTCTACATGATTAACAGCCATCCATGAGCAGACTTTCTAAAAGGCATTGTGTGAGGTGGGGAGTGCGTCTCTCTGTTCAGTTTCCTTCTGAGTGTATCAGCTCCCATGAGACTCTAAAGGAGACAGTTAGGAGGCTCTTTTGTCACAGTCTGTTATGGGTGGGGGGCCATTTGTTGCTTGTGCTCCAACTCTTGTGGTTACAATCCCTTTATTTCCCTAATGGTCCTACTTGGGTGTCTGTGCCTTGGTTGTGTCTCATTTATTGTGTCTTCTCTTTGATAGCCTGCCCTCGAGGGTGCTTGCAGTGTAGCCACAGAGACCGATGTCACCTCTGTGGCCAAGGGTTCTTTCTGAAGAGTGGCCTCTGTGTTTCCAACTGCATTCCTGGCTTCTCTGCCCACTCTTCTAATGAAACATGTTCTGGTAAGAGCTCTTCTGGCGGTCTGGTGAATGCACCATTAATTTTTCTTTGCAAAGTCTGGATTTACTGAAGTAATTGATTCAGAGTTACCACTGTGGGGGGAAACCAAAACTTGATGCTGCTAAGGAATAAGGAACTGTTTATACAACATGGAAAAATTAGGAAAACTCAACTTCTATGATCTTTGAAGAAAAAAAAAGAAGCAATCTGTGCTCTAAAAGTCACAAGTATAAGATAAGAAATTTGGCATAAACTTAGCTGTGTTCTTGAACTGCAGCCACATTATAGAAAATTACATACATGTTTATACATGTAATGCACTTATTTGTATTCATATAAACTTGTAGAGTAAACTATGCCAAGAGTTCAGTGGTGCATCTTTTGGGCAAACAGTGGAGATAAGCTATAAATAAACAATGAACAGGATGAGGAGACTCCAAGAGGTTCATCTGTTGAAACTGGATGAATTTTGTTTCTGTTATGAATAACAGGTTAAAGGAAAGGCGCTCATTTCTCCCTGCATACCTCACCTTAAATAACAGAGAGAAGCAAATTTAAATTCAGTCCTCATTTTGAACTCCAAAAGTTTTATAGGTGGATAAACCTTAGAAGTGTTCCTTAGCTTTATTGTTTACCAAAAGCATGAGGCATTTTGTAGTATCCAAAGTCACACATTCTGTCTCTATATTTCTGGACTCTAAAGAGATTAAGATTTTCCAAAGAAAAAAATATCCTTGACTCATTTTGTTAGGATCTTTCTGGAAACTCCATCTACTTGAGAGTCAGCTTACTACTCTTGGGACATAATACAAGTCAACCTGTGGAAATGAATTCCACTTTTATTAGAATAATCTTATGGTAGATGTTGAACTGCACTGTCTGGCCTAATTGTAGAAGGGAACATTGCCTGTTAAAGACCTTGGCAAAACACCTTGAAGGAGAGAGTATGAATTCTACATTATGGAAGGAAATCCTCATTTATCTGTCAGATGTTTCATACGCACAGAGATTGCAAAATTTTTTTTTTAAAGTGTATATATTTCACATGAATTCTGAACATGAGCCACCAACAATCCTACTTCATTGTAGATTAACTGGTACCCTTTAGAGAATGGCATCATACACCTGTCTCTTTTCTTGCCCTCAGTGGATCTTATGTGACAGGTGTAATCAGAATAAGACTGTGGTTCTCAAATCTGCCAGCCAATTAGTGTAAGCAGGGGAGCTTATGAAATTAATGAGGTCCATCCCAGAACATCTAAGTCAGAATATCTAGTAGTAGAGCCCAAGTGTCAGTATTGTTTTAAAATATCCCTATATGATTCTTTGTTATTGTTATTGAGATATAATTCAGACATAAAATCCAAAAATTAAAGTGTATAGCCCAGTGGTTTTTAATATAGTCACAAAGCTGTATAACTATCACCAAAATCTAATTCCAGAACATTTTTATCATCATAAGGAAAACCCATAACCATAGTAATCTCTATGCATTTTTATGTCATTCTAGACCCTGACAACCACTAATCTAGTTTCTGTCTCTATGCATTTGCCTGTTCTAGACATAAATGGGATCACACAATGTTTCCTCTTTTATGTGGATTCTTAGCATAATATTTTTAAGGTTCATCCACATTGTATTGTGTATTAGTACATCATTTTATTTCCTTCTTTTGGATAAATAATATGAAATTGCATGGATATACCACATTTTTTTTGAGCACCCCCCTCCAGAACTACTTACCTCCCCCCTCCAGTCCTAGGAATCAAACCTGAAGCTTCATGCATTTAGGGAAGCACTCTACCATTGAGTCACATCCCCATATCCCAAACCCTTGATTATCTATTATTCATCAATGGATATATATTTTTGCAATATTTTCTCTTTGGATATTATGAATATGCTGCTATGAACATTCATGTACAAGTTTTTGTGTGGGCATACATTTTTAATTCTCCTGGGTGTAAACTGGGAGTGGAATTCCTGGGTCATATGGTACTATATTTAATTGAGGAGCTGTGCAACTATATTTCCAAATGACTGCACCATCTTATACTTCCAGTAACAATGTGCGAGGGTTCCCATTTATCCACATCCTCACCTGCACTTTTTATCGTCTCTCCTAGTGAAAGTGAAGTGCTACGTAGTTGTGGTTTAGATTTACATTTCCATGGTTATGAAGGTTGTGCACTGTTCATGTGCATATTGGCCTTCTGTATATTTTCTTTGTGGAAATGCCTACTAAAATTTTTACCCTTTTTTAAAATTGGTTTTCTTTTTCTTCTATTGTTGAGTTAAAGGAGTCCTTTATAGATTCTGGATACAATTCATTTTTCAGATGTGTGATTTGCAAACGTGTTCTCCCCTTCTATGAGTTGTCTTTTCACTTTGGTGAAGCACAAAAGTTTTTAATTTGGTGATGTCCAACTTACCTATTTTTTTTTCTTTTGTCACTTGTGCTTTTTGTGCCATAAGAAAGCATTGCTTGGGCTGGGGATGTGGCTCAAGCGGTAGCGCGCTCGCCTGGCATGGGTGCGGCCCAGGTTCAATACTCAGCACCACATACAAACAAAGATGTTGTGTCCGCCGAAAAACTAAAAAATAAATATTAAAATTCTCTCTCTCTCCCTCCCTCCCCCTCTCCCT